>NC_030683.2:80631075-80955242 GCF_000004195.4 Xenopus tropicalis
ATGTAAATTTTCAAAGAAATGCTCTGTTGCTAGGATCAGTGAGCTTAGCAACCACATAGAGATTTAATGTAAAGTGGCACAGAACAAAAAAAAATAAACAAAAAAATAAAAGTAAAGCACAAACTGCCTTCAAATTTTTTACACATTCAAGGGAAACACACTCATCGCCAAGTAGACTGAATTATAATGTCCTGGGAATGCCTTATTTTTATTTATAAAAATGTATTTTTTGTTAGTACAATTCCTTGGCATCGGTGGCTGCAAATAGGGGCAAGGGAAGGCAATTGCCCCCCCTTTGGAATTTTGCCCTCGAACAAGGCCAGCTCGCCCCTACCAGGAGTCACTGTGCAATTATCAACTATCTCTTGCAGTTTAAATGGTTCTTACTGTTAGAACATGGCTCTGGTGCAGTGTGGGGGGCAGGCAAAATGCTTGTCTGTGTGAGAGAGACTGTGTGTGAGTGTGTATTATAGTGCATTAAGTGGGGACCGGGGGGCATTTGTGGATGCTGCACCAAGGGAACCCACCAAATCCCACTCTCTAGAACTTCTTTATGTGTATGTCACTTATATTCTGGTTCAGTCTTCCCATTGACTGACAGCTCTGTTCCTGTTTGCCAGTCCTGCTTTTAAACTATTCCAATATACCTGTCAATAAACACATTTATATACCATAAAATATATATAGCATAATAGTGGTTGGCCAGCTTTCTATGTAAACCCAGCGTGGATATCCATAAGTGACTGTTCTGGTCAATTGTTTTTCAAATAGATATTTACCTATTATTGTGTTTTGTATAGTGCAGTACATTGTCATGACTGATACTCTTTAATTAAACAGCGCCCCCTAGTTATACAATTCTAAGTCATGAAACACTTTATGGGCTTTGCCAGTAAATTGATTTCCTACAAATTTGGCACCTAGTTATTTTTACAGGTTGTTTTTGTTTGATAATTTTGCTCCCGTCTGGAAATTTTTCTGCATTCTCCCATCTTGTTTGGTGTTGTAACTGCAGCTCTTTTTAGTAATAAAAGGGGTCAGGTTGGAAATAGCAAAACACCTCCTCTGCTACAGATTGCAGTGGTTATTACTGGAGTGGCAATACTACTAAAAAAAGTGTCAGATCCTTTATATGAAGTGTGTCACCTACAGTTGTAATGTGGATGTTCGCTTTAAAATACTTGCTTAAATGTATGGCAGAAGAACTGAACCTCCTGTAGATACTAGACCCTAAAATTATTGTTAGGCCTTGAATATTCCTTGGTACCACTAAGTAGCACTTGTGAGCTTATAAGACTTCTTATGTTTTATGGGAGAAAAAATGATTGCGATGCACTGGATGAACTTGCCATCCCTGCCTGTCATTGGAAAATGTTAATTAACACACAACTGCAACTTTACACACTGACGTACTTAACTAGAGGAGCACAATTTAAGTTTAAGAAATAATGGGGACTTTGGCTGTTTCCCCTGCGACAGCTCTAACCACCTGATGATCTTACTGTGTAACACCCTTTACTGTGGGGAGATGCCCTGTGTTTATTGTGTCAAATGCAATGTATGGGTGTGCACCCCTGAATCGAATTTCATACAAACTCAGTGGAGCTCCCTGCTTGGAACTGCCTTTTTGTGCCAATTCCCAAAATTCATGGGTCAAAAAATTGGTCTTTTGGTGGGTCACAAGAATGTCTATGTCTTCCCAGGGCCTTAGAAAATTGCTTGATTCCAAAGTAAAAGCACACGCACACCTGACCTCTCCAAGGTTGTTAATCCCATGCTATAGAAGTGAAAAAGAATAACCATGGTTGCCATGTTTACCATGTTTTGCAGTTATCCCATGTGCTGGAGTGTTTTTTGTATTTCCAGGGCCTTCCCCACTGGTGTAATAAACTCTCTATAATTTTTTGTGCGGGTCAGAAAAAAACCTAACTTGCAAAATGTTGTAGTGCCCACACATGACCTGCACCCACATCTTCCCACTTTATACACTACTTCTGCGAGCATCTCCAAGAGAAGAGGAAGAGTTTACTTCTCCAGTTTGACCTGAACCCACAATGGTTGCACAAATATCAACCCAAACCCACAGATTTTGGGTCAACCCACACATCACAACTCTCCATCTGAAACCCCTCTAGTCGTGACAGTACCATTCCTGTCCCTACCCCTCTAGTAATGCATCTGCAATTCCTACCCAATTTTGGCATTATCAGAGGGGGTAGTTCAGGTGCCAGATAAAAAAATCATTAGAACTGGGCTTGGAGGTTGGTTGCAATGTTCCCTCTAAGGTGTGCACGCGCACATTTTAAGGCCAGCAAACACAATAAATTGTGGCACGCACAAAGAATTTCATGTAAAAACACCACATTTTGTAGTTATTCTGACCTGAGCCTACAGTTTTAAAATGTGCTTAAAACAGGGGTAAGTTTGGGAACCTTAAGCTGGCCTTGTTAATTCTGGCTATAAACCTTAGTGGTACATTAATATTGCATTGATATTAACTGATTAAGGTATCTGACAACCAATATCTGATGATACAAATAAGATGTAATAGAAGAAAAGAACATAGATTTATGTACCACTGGAATTGGCCCTGTTTAGAAGGATGGCAAAATGCGCAGATCTGTTGGCATGTCTGAGGTTATTATGCCCTTTATTAATTTCATTTTGTAATTATACTGGCATGCCTGGTGTTAATATGCCCTTTATCAATTTCCTTTAGTAACTATGCTGGCATATCTGGGGTTAATATGCCCTTTATCACTTTCCTTTAGTAATTATACTGGCACATCTGGGGTTAATATGCCCCATATTAATTTCCTTTACTAATTATTATGACTCCTTTGGGGTTAATATGCCCTTTATTCCTTTTATTTAGTGATTATACTGGCAAACCTGGGGAGTGTAAAGTGGGTGTAGCATGTGGGGGTGTAGTCACAAAGCAGGTGAGACCATATACTTTTGCAGCGCTACCAGTGCCAGATATTTCTCTTACTGAAATGCTGGGAGGTATGTCCCAGGGTTCCATTTTTGGGATGCATCGATAACCACAACTGATTCCATGCTGGCACCGTGCGAACGAGAACTAATGTCATCACTAATGTTTTATTTTGGTAATGGTCCCATTCAAACACAAATATTGTTCTATTGCATTTTATAGCGATATCCAACAGTTATCCAAGGAATTTTGCCACTGTTAAAAATGTAAAGAAAAACAAAGCGCAAGTACACATATTTGTATAAGGTGAGAGCTGACACGGAGAAACTTATTTAATGCTGTAAGATAATTATGTGTCTCGGCCAGTGCTTGTCTATGATGCAATAAAGTTACACAAAACGACAAAGGTTAGATCAGATATATTGCGAACTTTCCAACCTTGCAAATAAAGTTTTGTTGAAAAAAAAAAAAAGTTTGCTGTCATTGAAGACTCGAGCGCCGTCAGAGGGTGCCTAGATCAACAGGAAACCGAATGGCTTAGAGCGGTAAAAGACCAAGGCTAATAAGTAGTCAGTTTCGTACTACGTTTGCTTCTTCTCTTCGCTTGGGAAAAAGACACGCTGCAGCTAGGACCAAAGATTTCTTTACAAGCGTGGCAGCATGGTAAGTGCTAGACAGGTAGCGGCTTCCGCCTGACCTTTCTTCAAAGTGATTGGTTCTCATGACTAGGTGCTACACGGTGATTGGTAAATGCAGCCGTCAGTTATGAATGAGTGGGTTCTAAACTTTATGGCAAAGTTGTTCAATGAATAGGTCAGAGTAAATGTGAGTGAATAATTTGACTAGAGTAAAAAAAATTTTCAGTATAATCATAGCTTCTTCATAGTGGATAGAAGATACTGGTTTAATGTGATAAAAAGCTTCCTGGCACAAGAATATTCTTTCCCGATCATTTTTCAGTGTCTCTTTGTGTAGTGTCATTTGAATAGCTGTCAACCAGCCTCGTAAGAGAGATAATGACCCACTTCAGGCCTTTTTGAGACCTTATTTCATGTTATTTAGTGTGAAGAGGAGTTCAGGCCTGAAAAAACCAAGACTAGATCTTTATTTCCCCCATTACATTGGGTTGGTTTCTCTTAATTTCTTAGAGTATTTGAAGCTGAGGAAGAAATGCTTTCAATTCCAGTTATGTATAATAACTCACAGTGCCCAGCATATAGCAGCAGTAACCTATTCAAGCTGACCCCAGTGAAGTGTATCAAATGGCATAATTATTATTTTTAGTTTCTTTTTAATTATTTCGCTCTTTGTTTAGCAGCACTTAATTTTGTAATTTTAGCGGTTATCTGGTTGCTGGGGTCCAAAGTACATAAATAGGAGAGGACCTGAATAGCAATATAAGTAATAAAGAGTAACAATAAAATCGTAACTTCATAGAGCAATATTTTTTGGCTACTGGGGTCAGTGACCACCATTTGAAAGTTGGAAAGAATCAGAAGAAGAAGACAAATTCAAAAACTATAAATAAAAATTTAAAAAAATGAAGACCAATTGAAAAGTTGCTTAGAACTGCCCATTCTATAACATGAATCACCCCTTTAATATGTGGAAAGTTTGTACGGAGGTGGTCTTTTGGTGACCGCCTTTAGAAGCTTACACAGGTGTTCGCTTAGATGTGCCTTCACACCCAGGACTTGATAAAGAGAAATCATTTCAACATTTTGGTATACATCTACGTTTTAAATAACTAGCTAACATTGTAAGAGCAACTTCTAAAAATTTTCTTGCCACAGGACCAATAAAATAACCTTTTAATGTTTAAAAATCTGGGATATATAATTGTTGAAATAGCTATTTAACATATAGACATTGTTCCGGGACATTAGGGAGTTAATATCTACCACCTTGTTCACCATTATTCCTAAATGGACATAATTACCATCTGTCCTTTGTTTTACAGAGCCAGTCTTTTCCAGGTATTGTTGTTTTGTGTAAATTCCCCATGTTTATTAAAGTGACCAACTGAATGAATATATTTTAGTGTTACAGTGGCAAAAAGCAGTTTGGGATTTATCCTATCACAAGTTGCAGTAAATAAAGTGTAGTGAAGATGTGAGTTAAGCTGGCCACACACGTGGCGATTTCCGATCTTTCCAACCCTCCACTGACGTTCAGGGCTGAATCATCAGATAAGGGGGTAGAAACAATAGAATTTCTACCTCCTTCTGCAGATTCAGCCCCGAACATAGATTTTGCTTGGGCGCCTTCAATGGCGCTCAATCAAAATTTTCTAACCCGTCCGATCAGCTAGTCAACCGATATCAGCAGCCTCCTGCGATATCGGTCGCCTTGCCGACTTGCCATACATACACCGAATATCATCGGTGCGTGTATGGCCACCTTAAAGGAAATGTAACACTAAATTTTTTTGAGTAAAAAAGCTATTCTACCCTGCCCCAATAACTGCCCTATCCTGCAAACCATTTAGTATTTTAAATGCTTTAATAGAAAATACCTGCTAAAACTTGGCTTCCTGTCAATTGAACTACAGCGATAAGGCGAAGGAAGGAGCTGCTTCCACTATGCGACGATCGATTGATCGAGCCTAGCCTGACTCCTTCCTATACAGAAAGAAGGCTAGGCTCAATCAATCGATCATCGCATTTTAATTTTTTTACATTTATTAATAGGATCAGCCAATACAGTAAATATATTTTGATACTTTGATCAGCCCCACCCCATTCTGAGCTCTAAAATGGGACTAAATCTACAGGTTTGGAACATTTGGTTTAAAGCAACAGGTGAGCCCGAAAGGTAGATTGTGATGTATTAGTTCATTTTTAAATAGGTGACCAGTAGATCATCTAAAAATGGGCTTTGGTTATTAAAACACAGCACTACCCAGTTTCTCTCACTGTAATGCACTCGCAATAAAACATGGCGTGGTCCATGTCTGGGGCTTTCTTATGGGCCTGCCTTACCAATATTTCGGCTCATTGATATGGCCCTTGCCAGGCGAACCTGCATTTACTGTCATTGTTGAGGGCCTTTTTCCGGGTTAAAGTTATGGCTGTGTTCCTTAAAGAAGATCTAAACTCAAAGAATACATTCATGTAAACTTATTCAGAGTTGTCCTCTGAACACTTTAGCCATTTACATTTATTTTCTATTTGTATTTGTTATCAGAGATATTAGCAGATTTGGACAGTTTTATACTGCTAGGCTTCAGCTCAACCACTCTCTTTGAAGGACCAAACTGTTAGTGACACTATTTTCTGACAGCCAAAAAGTCTGGTATTATCAGTCTAAAACTGCCAATATCTCAGAAACGGCTACACATAGAAAATTGTGTAAATTTCAGAAGTTCTTACAGTAGAAACCTGAGTAAAGTTACATCAACTCATTTTTTAGGTTTAGATCCCCTTTAATGTATGCCATTTCCCTTGTTTATAATGATAAGCCTTCTGTGACACTGACCAGCAGTTACTTATGGGATCACTAAGCTTTCATGTTTTAGCTGATCCAGATGGATCATCAAATCTAACTGGCTTATTTGTGTGCCCAACTTCAGTTCCCATTCAAAGGACCAGTGAGGAATTATAAAAGCAGTTTATTTCAGCATTTGGGCCAAAGCTGCTGTCTCCTGAAACAAGACAGGGAATGACTAATGTCCATTTTTAGGGCTCTGGCACACAGGGAGATTAGTCGCCCACGACAAAACTCCCTGTTCGCGGGCGACTAATCTCCCAGAGTTGCCATGAGCCGCCATCCCACCGGCGAACATGTAAGTCGCCGGTGGGATGGCACGCGCGGCGGCGCGATTTCCCAAAATCGCCGAAAAAGACTCGCGAGTTAGAAGGTTCACTGAATAATATTAATTGCAAGCAGTTCTGCCGGTTTGTAGCTTCAAATTTTTAGATGGTAATTGTATGCTGCTGCCTGTGTCTTTTCTGGCAGGGGGTAGCAGAATGGATTTTTGCAGCTCAGCACATAGAAGGGAGTTGCCCCTGTGCCAAGATAACGGGGACTCTGTCATTCATTTATTACTTAAAAGAGAAATGGCAGTCTAATCTGAACTCCCCTGATAACATGCAGTGAGGATTCATGTTAAATTATCCTTTAAAATATGACCCCACCCATAGCCACTCCCAGCCCTAACTCTTACACTTATCTGCATGCTCACATTGCACTAGAAAGGGCTCAGGGTGTAGTGGTTCCATTAGTCAGAGAGCACACCATTACAAGGGCACCCACGTGCAGACACCTCTAGCAGTTCACACTTAATGATGGACACCTGGGAAATTCTGGTAAATATTTGCTGATCTGATTAACTTTTGTGTTATATTAAACGCTGCTGACTTTAATTCAGTGTGAATATGCACGGCACATGATGGCAGGGATCTGGATCCTTTAGGCTTGCTTCATTGAACTGTCCTTGTTTCTGAGTTTTTACTCAGTCAGAGGAGGCTGCCTTTCACACATCTTAGCTGTATAACCTCATAGAGGTATGGGATCTGTTATCCAGATGACTGGCACTTGATCTTAACTGTATAACCTCAGAGATGTTGGGTAAATATATACAGCTTAGTTAGGATAAACTACAAGGTACACTACTGGTTTGGAAATATTTGCTTAAGATAGAGTCTTTGAGAAATACACTTCCGTTAATTCATAACTTTTTGGATATAAGGTTTCCAGATAGGCAATCTCTTACCTGTATTATATTATAGGGTGTTTTATATTGAGGGTTGTATTTGTTAGGAGTTATTCTGTTCCCCAAACATGCCAGGCAGGGCTGAAAAAACAAATGGAATCATGTACAGGAACGGCACTATTGGACCTTTTGCCAAAGTGATAACAGACCGTTAAGTGGAGTGGCACACCTAAATATAAGGAGTTCACCTGATTCTGTAGTATGCAATGTGTTTCTTAGCCCCAGGCATTAAATGCAGTTGTGTGTTTTGTATTTGCATTCAAAACGTCATTGAATTCACCACACAGTAGAATATCTTTGTTATTTAAAAAGGTGTCTTTTATTTGCAGCCCAACTTTTTTAACAACTTGAATATATTCTACTGTGTGTAATGAGTTCAGTGACTTTTTGGATGCTTATATGTGGCAAAATGTAGATTGCGTAAATAACTCCCAGCATGACTGAATACCATTCAAATTGCAAATTGGCCTTACAAACCTGCTTTGTATTTGCATTTGTAATTTTTTCCCTCAAGGGTATATGCTTTTTTTATCTGAAACATATATCCCAGATGTCTTTGTTGAATGTCGTAATGTGATCCAGACCAAGTATGAAATTTTATGTAGAAGTATGGGATCCATAATACGGGAACATCATATAAAATAATAGAGGATACCTGACAATGCAGGACTTTGCTGCAAATTAGTGTTTATTGGCGTGTTCCACTATGTGTTTCGGGCAAAGCCCTTTTTCAAGTCCGAAACATGTAGTGGAACACGCCAATAAACACTAATTTGCAGCAAAGTCCTGCATTGTAAGGTGTCCTCCATTATTCTATATCATGTCTACGTTTAATTAGGAGCACAGGAGTGAAAGCCTGCCTGAATGAGTTAGCTGAACTACAATACTGGATTTGGAAGGATTTTGGTCCATAATACGGGAACCCATTATCCAGAAAGCTCCAAATCATGGAATGTCCATCTCCCATAGACTCTTTTAATCAAATAATTCAAATTTTAAAAATGATTTCCTTTTCCTCTGTAACAATAAAACCATATCTTGTATTTGATCCTATTATTGGAGACAAAACAATCCTATTGGATTTTTTGTAATGTTTAAATTTTTAGTAGACTTAAGGTATGGAGATCCAAATTATGTAAATACCCTTCATCCGGAAACATCCACACATTCTGGATAATGGGTCCCATACCTGTACCACCAGTGTGCAGAGCATTAGCCATCTCCAGTATTCATTCCCATAATTTTGAAATAAAAGTAGCCTCATTTAGCTGTCACACATCACAAGGTCCACTATAAATTACAATCAGATGGATGGCCAAATGCAAGAATTTCTGAACATCTGTAACAGTGTAGTGTATGGCCACCTTTACTTATATGTTAGGCCGGGGATCCCTCTCCCACTCCAGACACAAAAACAGATACCATGGATTACCAAGTCTGCCCAGTCAACAAGCCCTTTTTGCTTATTGGGTTAGTTATTGGCTGTAGTTTTGTATGTAATTTGTATGTTCAATGTATATAGCCATCTAGTGTACAGTACTATGGAATATGTTGGTGCTTTATAAATATTTGTTAATAAATGATTTTGATCCTCAGTTAACACAACTAAATTGGTAAATCAGTCTTGTCTGTGGGACCTCTAACAAGGCCTCTAAAAAGAAGTTCTTGACCTGCTGGTGCTGACCCATAATCTTTTGTTTTCTGTGACGCAGGAAGGTGCAGAGGAGAACAAACATGTTATTCGTGTTGGGACAAGGAAAAGTCAGGTAAAATATATTTTTTTCTTCAGTCTAAACTCAAAGAATCTAAGATCAGGGCAGATAAAATGTCTGATATATATTATTGGTACTTTATGGAAATGACCTCTCAGGATGTGAGTGGCTCAGTATTGCCAGATAGCGGTTCTAAGTGCTGTGTGCAAGTGTCTGTGAAATGTATAGTCCAGGCAAGACTTGGTCTATTGCATGAAAGAAATTGCCCATGGTCATGCAGCAAAAATTCATTTTTGACCCAACATTACTGCTATGGAGAAACCCAGTGGGTGCAAGATATAACATTTACTTTCTAGTATGGTCTTTTATATTAGACCAAATCTTGTCAAACATTATGGTTCTTTTATTAGAGCAAAACTTTCAGAAGACCTAATGGCACCTACTGGAAATTGCTATGTTGCAACCAGGCACTTTCTCTCTTTTCTTTCTCCATCCATCCCTGCTGCTCTTAGCATTCTCCATTTTGTATTGATATAATGGAGGGTAATAGAAGTAGTAGTTCATCGGTAGGTGGGGGTAAAATGTTCCTCTAAATCACTAAAATACTACCAACTGTATGCACTAGAAAAAAGGAATAGGCATAGAAGTATTAATTCGTAACTCCACCTTTAAATGAGCTTTTAGTGCGTTATAAATTGACCTATTTTAAGCAATATTCCATTTTAATTATTAGCTTCCCTGTTCTACCTCACTGGGGGGAAGGGGTGGCTTGACCCCAGCAACCAAAAAACAGATTAATCGGTTTCATGTTATTTTTCATTATTTATCTTTCAAATATATTCAGAACCTTTTACTATTGATTTTTCTTACTGACGTTCATACAGTTGGCAAGTTGCTGGGATAATTAAGCCTTAGAAACCAGAGAGCAGTTAAAATCCTAAACCTGACTGCTGCACAACAACAAAAGATGTAATTAAAAATGCAGATTGTCTTAAAATTTCTTTGCCTACATTGTACCAAAAGTTAATTTCAAGGTGAACTTCCCTTTTGAGAGGTACAGATACATCATGTAACCTGACAGTAATAGAAAATAAAGGGCACATTTATGGTGCAATGCACACAGTAGCTCATTTTATAGCTATTCTTTGTTTATCTCTAGCTGGCCCGCATACAGACTGATAGTGTGGTGGAAATGCTGAGCAAGAGGTTCCCATCTACACACTTTGATATTGGTAATACATTTGTGATGTTGCGTTTTGGTTTACATGTTATCTTTCTCTTACCATTCCACTGTTTATTTCTGTTTTCTCAGTGTATGTGCTTCCTGAAATGTATTTTCATAATGCTTTTGTGTTTAGTTTTGCATCTAACAATCTCTTGTTCAACCTTTTTTAGTTGCCATGTCTACTACTGGGGATAAAATCTTGGACACAGCACTTTCAAAGGTTCGTATGTAAGACTTATGCCACATGTGGTGGATTCTTGGTGTGGCTAAACAGAGCCTAAGAATCTGCCCCTATACTTTAATCAGTGCCCTTCTGTGTCTGCAACCGGAGCCACTGCATCAGCCCAGGTGCAGGTACACATAGAGGATTTCAGCTCTAAAGTGTGGAAGTATGCATTTTGTGTCGATATCTGGGCGCAGACACAGAAGAGTGCTGATTCAAGCATAGGGGCAGATTGTCTGCCTGCTTCTATTCACAGACTGAGAATCTGCCACATGTGGCATTAGCTCAATGACTTGCATTAACTTTTAAATATCAACTGACACAAACGTCTTCAATTTTATGTGTAATGTAAAAAAGTTTTAACCCTAGTTCCCTACTGCTGTTCATCTTACAGATTGGAGAAAAGAGCCTCTTCACCAAAGAGTTGGAGAATGCACTTGAGAGAAATGAGTAAGATTTTGAATATGGGTTAAGGGACACATAATAGAAGGTATAATTCTAAAACAGAGGGGTTGCCCATTTCTCCCAGTTTATTTTTGTGACAGGATGGCTGTTGTTATAATGTCAACCAGGGCTGAAAAGTGAGAAGGTTCAATTGATGTGGACCTCCAAAGTTTTTTTTATGATCTCTGTTCTGATCAAAGGCTACTTGAGACCATTATTGTAATAAAATCCATTCCACAAATGTGGTAAATCAGTTAATTGGTCCACTGTGTATCAAAAGCTGTGTACACTTGTTTTCAAGGGATTTCTTTGTAGGCAGGGTTTTTAAAAATCACTTATAGTTTGGAAAAGGTTATTGATTATCAATGAACTTTGTCTACCTTTGATTGTGCTTTAGGGTCGATCTGGTTGTTCATTCACTGAAAGATTTACCGACCTCCCTGCCACCTGGATTTACCATTGGAGCAGTGTGCAAGTATGTGTTCCTGCAGAGCAGGCTGTGTGTGATTCACCATTATTACTGTACATAGTACTGACAAGTATCTCTTTACTCAGGCGCGAGAATCCATATGATGCGGTTGTGTTTCACCCTAAAAGATATGGGAATACCTTGAGCACATTGCCTGAAAAGAGGTAAGAAGTTGCATTCAAATTTTTAGGGATGAAGCACTTTCTAAAGCAAATAGCTTGCTGGAGAGCAATTGTGAACTACTATTAACTCATATGCTAAGAAGGTCAAATAAACTGAGTGTATTTGTTAATACTGTTAAGACCGTAAACTCTGGTTTTAGTTTGAACACCATCTACTTTTTCTGATGTAATGTAGATTAAATTGCTTTAATGATGAGTTGAAATGCCATTTTTCTCATCAGTGTAATCGGAACTAGCTCCCTCCGAAGAGCAGCACAGCTTAAGAAAAAATTTCCACACTTGGAGTTTAAAGATATTGTATCCTTTAACAAAAGTATTGAGCTTAAAGGTCAAATCTTTTCAAGGTCAACAATGATGTTAAACATGTCATATTTTTTTAGAAAGAGTGCATATAATCTGCACTATTGTGGATAGGTCTGGTATTGCAAGCACTCAGTTATGCCTTATACTTATTTGGAATCATTGCACACTGTATCTACTGTTGTATTATTGTGGTTATGTGAATTATTTATATGTGTATAAGAAACATTTACTCTGTGCACCACAAATGATTGTGTTGGTGCAACAATTCACTCCTTGGTTAGCTCGTTCCCCACAAGAATGTGCACTGATTCAGCTTGCCAGCTCTTATGCCCATTGTGATTTTATAAGTAGAGGAAAAAAAATTCTGTGCATCTACAAACATTTAGCTTTCCTTTGAACCTCTGCTCTTTCAGGAAATCTGCTTCCAAGCCATTGGGCAACCAAACTGTTGCCCATCATACTAAAACAAGGAAAACACCACTCAAATCCTTGTCATGGAAGCTTCTTCATAAGGGTAGCGTCTCCTTACTTGTGTTTGGCTTGCAAAATCTGTACTTATGGGTTTGTATCTGGTCTTTAAATGCAACTGTTGCTGTCTGTGTTACTTGACTGTCAATTGCAGTGTATAACTTATGGTTTTATGTAAATAGAAAACATATACAAGCTAAAAATACCCTCGGCTGCTGAGAGTGCTAAAGATTTAAATAGAATTTTCTTGAATTCTGATGTGCTTGATCCTTGACATTTCCAAAGCGTGGCAACTTAAATACAAGAATGAAGAAACTGGACGAAAAGGAGGATTTTAGTGCAATTATCTTAGCAGCAGCTGGACTGCGCCGTATGGGCTGGGAAAACAGAATTGGACAGGTATGTGTGATTGTTGGCAATTATTTCAGTTGACCTGACCTGTGCAGCCATGGGTACCTCAACATAACTATGTTGGGGTATAGAAAAATACCCCTTGCTGCTCCCTCTCCTTTTGCCCTGTGCTCACTAAAGATGGAACACAAATATCAGGTGGGCTATTATATGCTGTGTTTCAAAACCACTTCAAATCCAGGCAGAAGCATGTAGCATGAAGCATAACTCTTCTGTTATATATGAATTTCATAGTCTTAACCATAGATCCCAAAGCATCAAAGCATATGATATAATAAAAACATTTACATATGCACCTGTGTTGCAATACATTTAGAAAAACACTGCTGATGTCTCAGTTGTTTGGAAAAGGGAATTCCATTAAGGTAGGGCAGAAGGCTGCAACTTGTTTATGTGGTTTAAGTTGTAAAACTAAGGAAGTGTGTTGCAGTCAAACAGAGCATCTGTTACAGTTCAGGCTGCATAGAAGTATTCATTTTTAATGCCACCATTAAACTAGCTTTTAGTGTGTTATAAATGGACCTATTTTAAAGGACATGTAAAGCCTACATTTGCCTACAATGTATATCAGTTGGGCTTAATTACTGTAGCAGCCAGGTATCATTTGAACAGCAGTTAAACTTTCAAGCCTGAGAGCTGCAGAGAAAAAAATTATTACATATTATACTATTTTTGAAATAGTAACTAGATTTGTGCCTTGCATAACAGACAATATTCACAGCCAACAAGTTTAGCATGTTAACTCTATGGGGCCCATTTACTTACTCACGAACGGGCCGAATGCGTCCGATTGCGTTTTTTTCGTAATGATCTGTATTTTGCGATTTTTTCGGAAAATTATAGCGACTTTTTCGTTACCAATACGATTTTTGCGGAAAAACGCGAGATTTTCGTAGCCATTCCGAAAGTTGCGATTTTTTCATAGCGTTAAAACTTGCGCAAAAAGTTGCGATTTTTTTCGTAGTGTTAAAACTTGCGCAAAACATCACGCCTTTTAAGTTTTAACGCTACGAAAAAAGCGCAACTTTTCGCGCAAGTTTTAACGCTACGAAAAAATCGCAACTTTCGGAATGGCTACGAGAAACTCGCGTTTTTTCGCGCAAATCGTATTGGTAACGAAAAAGTCGCGATAATTTCCGAAAAGTCGTAAAGGCGCCGAAAAAATCGCAAAAAATACGAAAAAGTCGCAAAATGTTCGTTTTCCAATCGGAATTTTTCCAATTCGAATTCGTGGGTTAGTAAATCAGCCCCTATGTGAATTATTTATTTGGATTTGAGGGTTTCATTACCTTTACTTTACCTTTCAGATTCTGACATCGGATGAATGTCTCTATGCTGTGGGGCAGGTATGTGAGTGCAGATTCATGGCCATTTGCATGCTATTTATTCCTCTGAACTGTTAGACTTTATAATCACACAGGGCCTTTGATTGATAATGGCAACCCTGGTAATACCCTACTGTACAGAGATCTAATGATCTCTATACCGTATGGATAAAAAAATTAGGATGTATTGTTACTTAATGATCAATTGTATCGATTAATATAAGATTGTAAAGGCCGAGGTAACTGGATATTAGAGGTAATTTAGTTAAGGGTGAGGGCACACAATGTGTATATCCGCTTCTCTCAACCCTGCGTATGTGCAGGCACACAGAGCGGAGTGGATCGGACAAGAAACAACGTTTTCCAGGCCGACCTCTGATCTTGGGCGGTTGCCATAGTTCTATGCAGGCACAATGAGGAGTGTAGGCAAGCACATCCACTTCTCTCAGCCAGGCCGAAAAACGCAGGGCTGAAAGAAGCTGATATATGCACCATGTGCCCTCCCCCTAAGGATTGTTTTTCTTTAAATGAGACTGTTTTTGAATGTATGTACTGAGTGCCTTAGTACAGAACTAAGCATGATTTGGAGCCTGTAACATATGTATGGACAAGATAACATGCTGGAACATATGCAGAAGAAAAAAATTCAGTGAAAAATATAATTAATATTATTCATTATGAAATAGACTCTGCAGAATACCAATGTTTAATAATGGCTGTTATTGTATTTACAGCCCCGGACTCTGGACCAGAGCCATGGAATTTTGAAGTAGGATAGAGAAAATTGTCATCTGGGTACCACTGAAATCATGTTAAGCTGACCACACATGGCGATTTTCGACCTTTTGTGTGACCATCGGCTATCGGTAGCACGAAAGATCGTTCCAACCCTCCACTGACATTCAGGGCTTAATCGTCAGATATGTAGGTAGAAACAATAGGATTTCTACCTCCTTCTGCCAATTAGGCCCTGAAAGTAGATTTTGCTCAGGCGCCCGATCAAAATCTTTTAACCCGCCTGATTGGCGAGTTGAACAATATCAGCAGCCCTCTGCGATATCAGACGCTTTGTCGAGTTGCCATACACACACCAAATATTGCACGAAACGAGGTTTGGTATGATATTATCGGTGCGTGTATTGCCAGCTTTTTCATGCTGTATCTACAAAACAGACAATGTAGACATTTTGATTGGACGTCTTCGGCTTATGTAATTAGGCTACAAAGGCATTTATCAAAAAATACTAATTTTTTAAAGTATGTTAAGTACATTATAGTCAGTTTTAAGGCAAAAGCAGTTTCACTGTAACAAAGAGTAAGTGAAAATTATTCAAGCTGTACGCATTATGGAAAGTTTGAATCTAGAATTTCAGCATCACATAGGGGGTGTGTGTTTGTCTTATTTCCTAGACAAGATGGGGCATAGATGAAGCTTATATAAGGGTTAAATAAGTTTGCTTCAGTATCAAATACATATGTATTATTAATGAAAAAAAATCACCAAACAGTTGTGATCATGTGATAAAATAAAGTTTATTCGCTACACAAATAGATCACTTAGTCTGTAAGTCGCCGGTGGGATGGCAGGGGTAGGCAACTCGGGGAGATTAGTCTATTAGACTAATCTCCCCGTGTGCCAGAGCCCTTAGTTCTTTTCTGAGGCACGTACTTAGCACGTACAGTATGTGTTCATACTGTTGTTCAAAAACAAACAAAAAAATAAAGCAGCCCTTGCCTAAATTAACCTTTAATCTCTAATTAACATGGCCTGTACAATCTAATATGAATCCATATAACTGATCATTAAATAACAATACATCTCAATTTTTCTTTATTGCAGGGTTGTCCCTAGGAATTGTGGGTCACTGTACATCCTTTGGGCAGGTCCCCGATCCACCAAACTCTGTCTCTTTAGTGACAGACAGGGAGTTTTATGTGGAATGGGCCCTTGACAGGACTCCTGCCTTCCCCTTCCATGATGGCAGCCCAGTGCTGTCAAAAAGCTCATAATTGAGGACCTGTATTTTAGTATTCGTTATCCAGACAATAATATCCAGCCACTTGAATATCAGCCCTCTTTTTTTTTTAACTTTTGACAGTGTAATCTCTAAACCCTGCATCATTTACTTACTGCAATGCAGTTTGCATTACAGCTTACATTTAATTTTGCACATCTGCAAATTCAAGGTGATTGAGGTTCTCTGCTGTATGAAACACAGTGACACAGCTACATTTAAAATATTCTAGTAAATACTGGTGTTGTTATTTTATACTAACCAACACAATGTATTTTTTCCTCTTTCTTTAAAGGGGGCTCTTGCTATAGAAGTACGAGCTAAAGACCAGGATATCTTGAGCATGGTGTCTGCTCTACAGGATCCTGAGACAGTTCTACGCTGCATAGCAGAGAGAGCCTTCATGAAGAGACTGGTAAGAAGCAATGTTAAAGGAATATTTACTGTATATTTAGTGTATATTTAGTGTCTGCTTTACTTTCCTGTAGAAGTTCAGTAAAACAAGGGGGAATACTTTTGTTTCATTATCTTCATGTTTATACTAAATCTGTTTACCCTGAGGAAACTGTGCTCCTATCTGACACAACAGCTGGAAAATACCCTACCTTAACAAAATAACAAGGGTAAAGAAACTTTGTACATGAATTAAGACTGGTTTATTCTATGCAAAGTGTGGTAATATGTATGTAATATGTTTTTATTATATAAACTTGTAAAATAAATAGCCTGGTAAATAAAATCTTCTTTCATACGACAGGAAAGGAAACTGGCAGGTAGTGGGGTGACCCATGAAATAGGTTACAGTTCCCTTATATGTTGATTCTTCCTATGTTTTAGGAAGGGGGCTGCAGTGTTCCAGTGGCAGTGAATACAGTTGTGAAGGACTCTCAGGTATGGTGTCCTTGTTAAAGAATTATATTGCACATATTACACTGTACTATCTCTAACTTGCACTATGCTGTGAACTGATGCCACACTTTTCTTTTGGCTTCCTGTGATTCCCATTTTCTTGAATGACAGCACCAGTACCTGATCTTTACAGCTTAAAATCCTCTAGTACAGTTTTTGGTCTGAAAAATGCCAGTCAAACATCCCTCAAGTCAGTGGGATCTGCGGGAGGTAACATCAGGTGCTTTTTATACAGCTGCAAATGTGCCATAAGCATAAAAATTGCTTTTACATATAGTTGTAAGCGATTTGAGACAATGAATGGTGTGGCTGCAGAGCTTCTTTTCTTCTGTGCAAATAAAAAAAACACATAACATCAACATTCCTTTGACTTAACACATTCTGAGCTTTTATTTCTAATGTTCTCATATTTAGGGTCAGTTACTAAGTGTGTTCTGTTAAACCTTTTCTCCAGCTCTACCTTACTGGTGCTGTATACAGCTTGGATGGTTCTGATTCTCTGAAGGAGACAATGCAGAGTTGCATAAACTTCCCACAGCAAGTGAGTTTATGATGGCAAATATACATATATGCCAAGTTTGTTAGACTTTGTAAGCAACCCAGCTTTAATTTTGCAATGCATCTGATTTTTTGCGTCATATTATATAACAGTTAATCTTTTTTGGGAATGCATATACTAGGCACCTAATGAAATAAAGAAAATAAGCTTGAATACAGGTAAAAAAAAATGCATTGATGGGCAAAACTGTTGGATATTGCCCACTCTTTTAGTTTAAAGGAGACATATTGGATAAATGGGGAAAAACTTATGAATAATGTATGATGCTGGTTTCAATTTGGGCTAAAATTGAATACTGTCTGCAAAAATGGCCCCTTTATTGGAGCTCCCTACAAATCCTATCAGTTCTCTGTCCGTGTTTCAAATGAGGTGGGTGTGTCCTAACGGTCTCTGCCAGAAACACAGTAGAAGCCTGTCTCCTATACACTCCATTTTTACGAATAATTCAGAATTTTAAAACTGATTTCCTTTTTCTCTGTAGAAATAAAACAGTACTTTGTAATTTATCCCAACTAAGCTATAAATAAGCATTATTTGGTGCAAAACAATCCTGTTGGGTCTAATTTATGGTTTATTGATCTTTTTAGTAGACTTAAGGTATGGAGATCCAAATTACGGAAAGACCCCTTATCCAGAATACCCTTGGTCCCGAGCATTCTGGATAACGGGTCCTATACCTGTACATTCATAATTTTTATAGGATATGTCTCATTAACCTTTTGTCCTAGCAAAATCTACTGCTAAATGATTCTTTGTGAAGTACATGGCCAAAAATGTTGGTACTATGTGGGAAAACAAGATTTCTGTTGATGGCCTGACCTTAATGCTCCTCACCCAATAATACTTGTGTTCTGCCCCTGATTGATGCATGATTCTTTCTCATTTTATGGCCTTCACAGGGTCAATGACACCAAAAAGAAAGCCAAATTGTAGTGGCGGGCTCTGTTTTTCATAGACTGCTGTACGTACAAAAATAAATTTAAAGGGAAACTAATATCCTTGGTTAACTAGTGGTCACATTTATTTTAAAAAGATACTATGAGCTAAAAATGTTAAAAAAAAAAAATTGCCTACGTAGGTTTTACATTATATTGCTAAAATGTCTTCTGCTTTTTCATGCTTCTAGGAAGTGGAAGGACCCAATGATGATGTGCAGCATGTTGGTATCACAGCCCTAGGTGTTTCACACCAAGCTTTGGAATCTGCAGAATGTTTAGGTACAGGGTTGGCAGACTTGCTGTTAAGCAAAGGTGCTAAAGAAATCTTAACTGTGGCGCGGCAGCTAAATGATTCTAGATAATGGAGAGAGACGGAACAGCCAAAAAGCCACTAAACTTGACTACTGCTAGAGGCCTGTAACATCAAGAAATATGTGCTTTGTTCATGATATGCAGAAAAGGCTAAATTCTGTCAGGGGGGCAGATAAATTCTTCTTTGGGCCCCAGGCTGAACCCCACCCCCTCCTACTCCAGCCTCAGTCCTACTCCTGCTCCACTTAACCCACATTCTTCCCCAGTCCCACAACACTTGGCCCCCTGGGAATTATGGGCCCTGGGAGGTTTCAGGTCTCAGATGGGCCATATGGAGACCCACCACTGAAATCAGTTTTATATGGTATTCGATTATATAACTTAACAAGTTAATGTATATTAAAAAAGCTCTTATATTTTACTATTTAAATGGGGTCTTGTTCGTTTAAACAAAAGGTTGCAGCCTTTTTAGAGAAGAAACCAAACAATTCTTCATATTATGAAATAGACATAGATCAATGATTATGTTACACAATACACCCAGAAGCAGAATTCTTCACAAATGTATGCTGCTCTGACAATAGAATGATTTGGATTGTAATTTTTCATCAGTGTTATGGGATAATGTTTTTGGTATTTTTTGCAATTATCCATTGTAGAAAGTTATATTTGGCTGAATATTAAACAAATGTAGATTTATCGTGTTTTTTTTCTGTTGCTGTTTGATCACAAACCCCAGAAGCAATAGTGGATTTTGAACACATAAAAAACGTAAAGACCATCTACCATTTTTCCCCAATTAAGAAGAATGGGCGATTATGGTTTGTTTTTTTTTGCCTTGGTGATCAATAACACTACAATGTATGAACTGAAGCACAGAATGCTTTGGGTCAGTGTGTAAAATATCGGGGATCTGAGTATGTCAACCAGGCAGAGAAAGTTTAGAAGTAAAGGGTAAAGGTAGCCATACACTGAAAGATCCACTTAGGCCAATTGATTGGATTAAAATTGCCACTGTGCAGCCTGTAGTCAAAGACTACATCAATGCACAGATCTGGTCTGATCGATATCTATCTGGACGATTTTCAGCAAGGTTTCAGTCGGGTAGGTCCGTTGGAGGATAATGTCCACTTGTTCTGACAGCTTTTATCGGCACTTGTATGGTCACTTTAAGGGTGATATAACCGTAGGCAAAAAATTGTAGCATATGCTATCTGTGCTACCATGGGTGACAAATCTTCAGGAAATTACTTTCCATAGTATAATATTAAGAGCTCTGCTAGATCTGGCTTAATTGTGGGAATTTGCCTTCCTTTGCATTTTTCTGCGATCCAGAACACCCCAAGTGATAGGTTTAACTTGTGGTGATCCTTAATGTTAGTCATGTAACAAGAAAAAGGGATTGATCAATGCACATTCCCTGGTCCCCTGTTTCATAAGTAAATTGTCTGTTAGTTTCATGCTAGTGCATACAATATATTGACAAAAAACAGGGGTTTTTAGTTACAAAATTATGATCATAAGATTGGTAAGCCACCATACCACGTCAAGGTAAAACCCGTATGGTGGTCCTATCTATTTACCTCTGGTCATATTTTTCAAAGGCTGGCACTCCCGTGCACTGTTGCCATTCTTGACCTGGGAGCTGGTTTAAATCAGAGGGCTTAGTCACTCCCATGCCTTTTGCTTATATAGAGAGAGATTGCCTGGTTCCCCAGGCCCAATCCTCCCCCGCTTGCAGAGGAGAAGACTGCCCATTAACCAACACCCATTCTTTTTAAAGGCATAAGACCACCATTAAAGGGACGGGTGTGGGGGTGCTGAACCCACATGGAAGTTTGGCCATTCTTCCTGCAGAATTAAATCTGCTAAACTACATAAATACACAAAAAGAGGTTGTGGGAGCACTCCAAGGCTAAATAAAGTATACAAATACAATGGAAGTGCAACTGATCTGGCCAAATTAACTACAAACATACAAAAAAAAAAGGTATTGATCAATGCACATTCCCTGGTCCCGTTTCATAAGTAAATTGTCTGTTAGTTTCATGCTAGTGCATACAGTATATTTACAAAAAACAGGGGTTGTCATGTAAGACAGTTTTAGATTTATTGCCCGCGGCAGCACAGTTTTAACTGTGGGCGACCAAAAGTCTTTGCTTTGGTATATTCAAGCGATCACCTGACCCCTAAGTGTTCTTGCAGGGTTAAGATGAATACCATGGAGAGAAACTTCCCTATATTTTTTGATGGTCCCTAAGGAGACCACATCTGAAATTATTTGTAAAAAAAAAAAAAGGAAAAGCACAGACAGTGGTACTAGAAAGGTAGGCTGCTGGGGTAGAGAGTTGGAGTAAAAATGTGAGAAGAGACAAGAGAGGAAGGGATTGGAGGAGAGATAAGAGAAACAGAGAGATATGCATTTACATAAATACATAGATTTGGCTTTTTGCATTGTAGGAATATGTCTGATAACGTGTTATTACCCCCCTTAACACTTTAATCTGACTCCAGTAATATTATTTGACTAAAGCTGGCCATACACGCACCGATAATATCGCACGATATTCGGTGCGTGTATGGCAACTCGGCGAGGCAACCGATATTGCAGAAGGCTGCGGAAATCGGTCGATTTACTGATCAGGTGGGTTATAAGATTTTGATCGGGCGCCTGAGCAAAATCTGCCTTCAGGGCTGAATTAACAGAAGGAGGTAGAAATCCTATTGTTTCTACCTCCATATCTGACAATTCATCCCTGAACGTCAGTGGAGGGTGGGAATGATCTTTCGCACGAAAATCGCCACGTGTGTGGCCAGCTTAATAGGGAGTAACTGAGACTGGAAAAGCCAGGCATGCAATATTGGGCATTCTACATTTGCTGACAATCTTTAAATGATGTAGGCTTTAAAAAGAGCTAAGGGAGGTGGCAACCCCTCTGCCCTGATGTCCCCACAGCATTAGACTGTCCGTGATGTAGAACTTTTGTCAGTGCTTAAATTTGAAATATTTTTTAAAGAATTCCAACTGACACTATGACAAGAACTGTTACTTTATGGGCACTTTTAAAAAGGTGAACATCCCCATTGGTATTGTTCAGAAGGTAGCAATTGCAATGTGCTTTAATACAGTAACCATGTCATTTATGGGTAAGGTTCCATCTATTAGTCTAAGCATACACGGACACTGGGTGTGCTCGGTCACTGGACTGTATTTCTTGTTCCACACCATTTTATAGCCTGTTCAGAAGACCGGGTACTATCTAGTTACACTCATACCCTGTGGTAGGTTGACCAGATCACTTAAAATATACATAAAAGGTCATTTTATTAAATATGGAAAAGCTGGGATGCTCTAGATCAGTGCTGTCCAGCTGGTGGCCCGTAAAAACAAATTTCCTTTTACCCTGCAAAACAATTCTATTGGGTTTATTTATTTAAACGTTTTTTAGTATATTCAAAGTACGGAGAGACAAGTTACAAGAAGATTCCTTATTCAGAAAACCCCAGGCCCTGCATTCTGGATAAAAGGTCTCATACCTGTAAAGAATTTTGAAACCTATAATGCAAGCAGTTGGCTACCAGTTCTAAAAAAAAATCCATCACCTAATCCAGAAAGAAGTACAATAACATACTGGTTTTATGTAAGCCTGCCAGTTAACTGGCCTGTACAGATGAGTGCTTCAGTATTACCAGTTAGCATAAGATTTTTCCCTACACAGTGGGAAACAGAATGCAACTACCCTATACATTTAAAGGGTTGGTTCACCTCTTTGCCTTCTTCTTCTAACTCTCAGCAGCTTTCAAAGGGGGTCCCTGACCCCCGGAAGCCAAAAACTATTGCTCTGTGAGGCTAGTTTGATTGTTACTTTTTAGTACTTATTTTTCTGCTCAGTCCCTCTCTTTTTCATATCCACCAATCTCACATTCAAACCACTCTCTGACTGATAAGGTAACTAGCAACCAAATAGCTGAACAAAAAACTACAAATAAAAAAAGATAACCAATTGCAAATTGCCTCAGAATATCACTCTCTACATCATACTAAAAGTGAACAGATCCTTTAAGTCAATACTTCTAAAACAAGTGGTACTGAAGGACTATTTGCTTTCTATGATTATCTATATAAGATATGAGATGATGAGATATGATTATCTCAGTTAGCCAATAAAGGTATCATCTTTATACCACTTGTTATATTTTTTATTTCAAAAGGGTTACCCTGTAAACAGTAGATTCTGGCAAACACCAGAGGGGTTGCTATAAGATGCCATAGACAGTCACTATTAATTGGCCCTAAGTGGACCTCTGTGAACATTAAATTCCAGGACCGGTTTCATCTCAGTCTGGACCTATGCAGTCCAGGCATACTGCTAATGTGTCAGGATAGATCGGCTATTTTTTCAGCAAGGGAACGAATGATCAGCAAAATGCAAGTAAACCCATAAAGGATCGGCTGCCATTTGTGCACCCTTCCCCTTATATTATATTTTAGGATAACAGACTTCCATTGTGTGCAAATATAGTAAGTGCAAGGAGGCATGGTTATGGTAATTTAGGGATACAAACATCTGCAAAGGGAAGGACTGTCCTTAAGGCCAAACGTCATCAGCTACAGTACCAAACAGCATACACTTCTGTGGAACGAAATTCACCTTTTCATATGTGTATATTAATACTCCGGACTCTGGGGAGATTTTTTTGCTAGAACATGGTTCGTACGGCCAACTCTAGGTGGCGGGAAATTAAACATCGTGTTGTCTCAGGCACCATTTCCAGCCAGTTCCTGCGGCCAAGTAAACCAGAGCACCGGCACCCACTCGTTCGGGGTAGTTCCTTTTCCGTAATAAGCGACGGACATTGCAAGGCAGCCCTGGCATTAAATTTTCATCGGTCTTTGCCCTCCCAGACATTCTACAGCAGCACTTATTATTACAAGTACATAAATCCCTGTTATAGTTCGACCATATAATTACAGCCTTGGCTTTATAGCCGGCAGCAGCGCTGTTATCCAATGAACTTTCGTTCCGTACAACAATGGGTAATTACCCGCGTCGCTGATTGGCTAGCCTTTTCTGCGCGGGTTAATTTCATGAGCCAACTGAACGGTACTTAATTTCTATACCGCGCCCTGCCCCTTGGCTACAGGAAGATGGGGTGAATTTTTGGGGGTTGCATTTACGAAAAGTCATCTGTGAATTAGAAAACCAATTAAAATAACCCGGTGCAAGTTTGTATATATGTGCGCGGAAAATAAATGATGCAGTGAGCGCGTAGTAGTGTAGCATGCACTACGGCTACCCAATGAGGTTGTGAGCTAAATGCAGCATGTTGCCTTTTGAGGACATACATGATTTATAGCTCGTGTTTTTATGCGCAATTTTAAATCACTGAGTGTATTAAAATGGAGGGAAAACACAATATCCTGAAGGGTGGTTTCATCAGCTTAGCAGTGTTATGTTTAAAGTGCTCCCGCGCTAACAGCCAATTGGCTAACTAGTTTGAAACAATTATAAGGATCAGAATCAGCCAATCGGCAACACGTCACCACCCACTAAAGAGTGTTCTAGAAAGCAATACTATTTAAATAAAAAAAAACAGCCAATCAGTTACGAGATGAGTAAGGTATAAATAACGTCACACTAACCGCTGCTCCACATTCTGTAGAGCGTCTACACTGAAGTGTTTGATTGTTAAGTTTGCTGAAGGTAGAAAAAAAGAAAATGTCTGGCAGAGGAAAGGCAGTCAGCAAGACTAGAGCTAAGGCCAAGACTCGCTCATCCAGAGCTGGCCTTCAGTTTCCCGTGGGCCGTGTGCATCGCCTGTTGCGGAAGGGAAACTACGCCGAACGTGTGGGTGCCGGGGCTCCGGTGTACTTGGCCGCAGTATTAGAATACCTTACAGCAGAAATCCTGGAGCTGGCTGGGAACGCGGCCCGCGACAACAAAAAGACCCGTATCATTCCTCGCCACCTACAGCTAGCCGTGCGTAACGATGAGGAGTTGAACAAGCTGCTGGGGAAAGTCACGATTGCACAGGGTGGCGTCCTTCCTAATATTCAGGCTGTGTTATTACCAAAAAAGAGCTCTAGTACTGCTCCGACTTCAGGCAAGAAGAGTTCTCAACAATCTCAAGAATACTGAAGAAAATAACGTCACTTCCTTTTGTTCCAAAGGCCCTTTTAAGGGCCACTCCAATGTCTAAATAGAGCTGTAATGTCTGCTGTATCCAAAACGTACATTAGTATCTCATCAGCCAACGTATGGCACACGCTACTAATAATGGAAACACTGGTCAAGAGCTTCTATTAGAGAGGCACTCCGATTTGCACTCCTATAAAATATTTGATTAGGTCCCTTTTAGTAGATAAAAAGGTCAGATATAATGGTTAGTTGCACTTTGGTTCCAGATAGAATAGTCTGCCCATGCAGGCAATGTGTGTAAGTATTGCAACTTTTGCTGTATTAAAGAGATACTATACTTGCTGGGTCTTAAAGGAGACATATCCTATAAATATTAAGAATATACCAGGGCATTGTATTCCTCTAGATATAGAAGGATTGTGCTAAAAAAGTTGTGTTCCTGACTGATTTATTGAGAAATTTGCCCCAAACCCCACTAGCCCCGCCCATCTATTTCACTTCCTGCTGGCTGAATTCTCTGGATGAGCCCTCAGCACACTGCACTGTAGGATAGGAACCAATCAGCATCTAGGCTGACCTGATAAGGAACTGAAGCCTGTCTGCTTGTGTGAGTGCAGGGCTGTGATTGGCTCTCCCCCCTCCTACTGTGCTTCTGGCAGGGACCGTTAGGACACACCTACCCCTCATTTCAAACTCTTGACAGAGAAGTGATAGGATCTATAGGGAGCTCCAATAAAGGGGCCATTTTTACAGATAGGATTATTTTTTTAGCACAAAATGAAACCAGCACCGTATATTATTCATAATTGCCTACAAAATTAGCAATATGTCTCCTTTAAATTTATTAGGGCAGCATTTCAGACTCCAATTTTCAATGAGCTTTCAAAGACAAGAGGAACCAAGTACTTAAAGAAAACTTATGTTGACTTCAGGGTCCCTATGAAGGCTTGCCTTGCATTCCCCCTCATGGATTTAACCTCACACCTTCCAATTATGCCGTTTGCTCAACTTAAAACAATAGGTTGGTGGGCACCATCTACACATGTGAATTAAACCGGTCTGGGTCCTGATGTTAATAGCATAGGCTTCTGGTCAGTAATATCTTCTAGAACTGGGAAAAGAACATAAAGCAGTCTGAGATGGCAGTAACTAACCCTGATATGCTAGTTTTTATTAATAGGCTAGGCTGTATTGGGTGGTTATTTTTAGCTGAGGGTGGACTAAAATTTATAAATAGCTATTGTTTTAAGTCTCTAGCAGTTATTCTACTTTGTCAGTAGCAGATGTAACATTCATAAACCCTTCTTGAAATACTTTTAAATAATATTCTGGGGACCCATAAACTGTCTGCAAAGTGCTGGGTAACAGTTTTCATAATCAAGAGTAACCAGCAGAATATTAATGTAAAGAGGAAGGACAGGTGCAGTAGAAATAAAGGAAAAGCAGCTGCAGGAGTGCCCACCTGAATAAGGGTAGACTGTTATTAGTGATGTGCAGGCCTCCCCAAAACCTGCAGTGATACCCATGGACCAATCAGTTTTTCTTTCTTGGTGGCAAAAACGTTTCTCATGGCCCTCCTCATCCACAATCTCAGCGCACATTTCCTGCTCACCTGCCTGCTGTTAATAATATTTAAAAAAACAGTGTGGTTGGGTGTGGGTAAACTTTTTGTCAAACCCCACATCACTAGACAGCTAGTAAATGAAAGACTACAAAGATGCATGATAGATACCTTCTCATAGAAAAGGCACAGATGGTACATGCAAGTGCTTGGACTTTCACAAGCTTGGTATCTATAACTATAATAGTAATTTTTGTGTTGTGTCAGTATAGTTGCTTTTTCTAATTTATATAGATTGCGATGTGTAATTTGGTGATTGATTACTTAATGCAAACATCTTTTATAATAATTACATAAAAAAACATATTTGGTATGTGCAATGGTTTCTTTGCTCTACCATTCTTCAGAACGTACAAAGTTAAAAGTGGGCTTTTCTGAGCATCATAGCATTTCGCAGTGAGTCCCAGCAATTTCCTATTTACACCATAAGCCTATTTGCAACCTATATAAATTAGCACAGTGTTTGAGTGTACAAGCACAAGACTGTAGCTAAACATTTTTTTAAGAGCAAGTAACATCAAGAGTGAACCATATTAAATGGGATATATTACAAATTTTAAAAATCACCCTTTTTTTATGTAGGCAGTGATGAATACTATATAGTGCCTAATACCATTTTGACAGAGCTCTGCCCTAGTTTAGCATTTCTGCTCCAAAATTTTTTCTATGTGTGTGTGTGTGTGTGCAAACAGGCTGATCACATGCCTGTCAGAGCACACACACTTAGGCAGAGGAAGGCAACAAATTGGCTTTTCTCTGCTGGCATTTAAACACCGAGTGAGAAACAATATAAAATAAAGGGACGGTTAGCTAAGTGAAGGCAAGAGACTGGGATGTTCGACTTAAACATTCATTGTTCAAGTTGAAGTCATAATGTAGCAATGTTATGAGCAGTTCTGCAATGTGAACATACAGGATACAATACAGTTATGAAACGCCTGAGATATAAAATATATACCAGATTTAATGCAAATGAAGCAGAGGTTCTTACATATTTTTAGGTTAAAAACCATGCTCGACATCCAACATTTAAATAATGATTGAATAGTTTCCCCCACGCTTTGGAACCCTATGCACTGGGATAGAGTAAACAGTTCAATTACTGGTATTAAATTTTGGCATGATTTAGAAAATGTTTTACGTCTGCGTGCTGTGGAGCTTACACAGGCTTGTAAGCCTATATTTAATTTTAGGAGCAGAAATGTTTAGGCTTGGCAGGCAGCACTACATACTTAGGGATGCACTGAATCCAGGATTTGGTTCGGGATTTTGCCTTTTTCAGCAGGATTTGGATTCAGACAAATCCAAGTGCCTGGCTGAACTGAAATCACATGCCTTTTCCTCACATGATCAGGCAAGTTGAAAATTTTTAAGTGCATGGTTCTTTTCAACCCTTCCATAGCCTATATGCAAACTAGGATTCGGTTTGGTATAACGGCAAATAATTCACAAAGGATTTGTCTAAATTCCAAAATAGTGGATACGGTGCATCCCAACTACACAGTCCTTTTTGGTCAGTAAATTTTGAAAGTATAGCTTGTGGACTTAGTATAACCACCCTACTGTACTCCTGACATCAAATATAAAAAGTTTTATTTGATGTATGACATCTGTAGGGTCCCAGAATGGGCCTTATAATATGCAACACATCACAACAAAGGAAGAGATGTTAGTGCTGCAGCTGCTGTGGCAATCTTCAACTGTCTGGACAGTAGTATAATTGGATTTGTCTGACCTTGTTTACAGAACTGCATCTTTCATACAGAATTTCTCTTAATGCTAATGCGACACGGACGTATTCTTGGCAAGCCAAAAAATGCTTGCCGAGAATACGCCCGCTACTGTCAATTCAACCTACCTTGTGCCTGCACTTGAATGAATAGAATACGCTTGGTTGCATGCACATGTATTATTATTATTATTTATATAGCGGCATCAATTTACGCAGCGCTTTACAGAGTCTAGCCGATATCCACCGAAAAACGCAAGACTTCATATTTTTGGCGGATATCGGCTACACGTGCCTGCACTCGAGGGTATTCCATTCATTCAGGTGCTCGGCAAGTGGTTTTCGGCTTGCCGAGTATATGCCCCTGTGGCATTGGCCTTATTCTTAGGCACCTGCTAATCAGATATTATGTAAGGGCACATTATATATGTATTCCAGAAACTATACTCCATAAAAAGGCAGGCACATATTCTTTTAGATAAAGCATCTTTATTGCAAAATGGCGAATAGACCTACACAACAACATCTGTGAAATAATGGTGTAAAGTGAGTGTATAGTGGGTGACGTGAATGGGGCTAATTTCAGCCATAAAATCCATTGTTTTCAAGCCAAAACCTACCCATCTGTCACCTTTACAAAGGCAGTGTTGGTATTTTCACCAGTTTCAGAGAAAACCCGTAGTAGGACATTAGCCATGTATATCCTGAAGTGTCCTATAACTTCACCCACATGTAAAAATGCCACTAGAAACACTGCCTGGGAAATTCTGCAAGCAGCATTTATTGAGCACACCCGAGGGGCTTTTTGTTAAATTCTCTGCTTGTTGGATGTATGCTGCTCAGTGTGATACCAGTAAATGTGATGCAGCACAAATCAAAAAGAAACCTTGAAATTTACCCGTTGTTGACCAGTAGGATTAAAAAACAGCACTCAGTTTATTAACACAATTTTGGCTAATAATAGACAATGCCATTCCAATTTCCTTTCTACTCTCTCCATTGCACATCCTATGTATACCACTGAATCAATGTAGCTAAGATTCCATTTTTCATCGAAAAGGCAACTTAAAGGGACAAAAAAAAACACTTCACTGCTCTACCACTCTACTTCACTCGGAAGTTGCTGGATAACTTGTATTCTATTATGTTTAAGAGATGGTAAGAGCTCTAATCCAGCAAACATCAGGGTTTTACTGTTAAAGCAATATTGCACAATAACATGTCTATCCAACTCTCCAGAGACAGCATTAAAAATAAAAAAAAATAATCCTGCAATAAGAACCCCACCTACTCTGTGTAAATCTGTCAATGTTCTTTGCTGCTTAAACTGGAGTTAAGAGCATTAAGCACAATTTTGCCAGCACTGAACATATCCCGTATTTAATAAAAGTGTAATATAATTATGCCAAAATGATATCATCTCCATACGTAAAATAACATCAAAAGGTCTCACACGCCCCTGATAATCACTTTCAATTGTATAATTCATTTGTCATGAGAGAATAGTAGTTCTACATTCAGCAGAGATAAATGCTGTGCGTACCTATTACAAAGGCATAATAGCAAAAAGCATATTTTATTAAAATCTCTTTATGAATGTATCATATGAAAGCAAATGCTGCCACAGATACGCTGCTACACTATGTTAGTATATGCAATGTACACCTTTTTTTAAAAACATTCTTTCTCCTGGATTTCCTTTTTGGCGCCTTTTCTGAAAAACATTCTATACCAACGCGTAGAAGAGAGCGTACAGATTGTAGCCAATGAACAAACAGCTTCACGCACGAACCAATAGCATGTAACGTAGTTACACGTCACAGTTCCCGCCAAACCAAGAGCCAACGAGAGTTGGATAACACTGCAGATAAATAAGAGCGCCCGCTAGCCAACTATCTCTTATTAGTATACGAAGCTTTGAGATTCTTGCAGAATGTCTGGAAGAGGAAAGACTGGCGGCAAAACCAGAGCTAAGGCCAAGACTCGCTCATCCAGGGCTGGTTTGCAGTTTCCTGTCGGTCGTGTCCATCGTTTATTACGGAAGGGGAACTACGCTGAGCGCGTCGGTGCCGGGGCACCAGTTTATTTGGCTGCTGTATTAGAATATCTGACGGCAGAAATTCTGGAGTTGGCTGGGAACGCGGCCCGGGATAATAAAAAGACCCGTATTATTCCCCGCCACCTGCAGTTGGCTGTGCGCAACGATGAAGAGCTCAACAAACTGCTGGGAGGGGTGACCATTGCGCAGGGAGGTGTTTTGCCCAATATCCAAACCGTGTTGCTACCTAAAAAGACTTCCGCGGCTCCTACAGCTACAGGCAAGAGTTCCGGCAAGAAGAGTTCCCAGCAATCCCAAGAATATTAAGTTGTACGCTACTTCTCTGTACTAAAAGGCCCTTCTAAGGGCCACTCACAAGTCTGATAAAAGCTGTAATATGTAACACAAGCTTAGCTTGCAGGGTTTTCATAATACATACTTTTGAGTTGTTACTGTAAGGACCGGTGGTATGCAGCATGAGCTGGATTTGTCCCCACCCAGAGATGGTTAGTCTAGGCAGAGACTCGTTTATGGTGATGGCACATGGAGTGATTAGTGATTTGTGGTTAATCTGCTATGGGAATATAATCTAGAAATGCATTTTCACCGGCTATAAAGTGAATTCTCTGGAAAGGCATACTAGTGGGCTTATTTTCTGAAGTTACCCAGTTTCATGCAGGAGAAAATAGAGGCAGTTTTGAAAAATGAAGTAAAGCGTTTTTTTTTACCTGTTAGCCGATACCACAAGGGGCTGATTCTTAAACTGATCAATGGGCATCTCATCTCTACTCAGTCACTGTGTTGGCTTGGGTGCAGACAGAGGATTTATTTGCACAGAAACAAGTGAGTGCATTTTTGTACCAAAATCCACTGTCTTCCCCCAGACTGATGTGACTAGTGCACATGGAGGAAACATGTTCCAATGTTTTAGGGGGGCCCTGGCTACCAATGTCTGTGTCCTTTTGTACTGATGGGAGGGGCGTAGGAGGAGGAGGGGGGCCCAGAAAATTCCGTTCTGAGGGGCCCCATGATTTCTGATGGCGGGCCTGCCCGACCAATATTTGGCCTAAAATCGTCCAGATCTCGATTGAGCAGGTTAGAAAATCTAGTTGGATCGGGGACCGCGTCGGCTTGTTGATTCGGTCCCTGGACCGTCTTTACCTATGTTTTCATTATAGTTCGATCATTTGGCCCCAGGGCCAAACGATTGAATTACCCTGGATTCTCCAGATATCGCCCACCCGTAGGTGGGGGATATTGGGAGAAGATCCGCCAGTGTATGGGGACCTTAATAAACTGCTCACTGAAAGGACAGAGTTGGCTTTTACATTTGTCTTTTTTTCTGAGCCTTAGCTTGGTTACAGAATGCTGTGTGTTAGAGTAAAGCTGCAGTAGCATGTGGTTCTGCTTTAAATATGCTTGTGTGTGTGTGCATTATTGTGCACTAAGATACACTACCTGTGCTTTTTCCCTTTGAATGGCTGCCCCCGTGGCTACACAGCAGCTTAGTTTATATAAACTAGAGCAGTGCTGTCCAACTTCTGTGGTACTGAGGGCCTGAATTTTTCCGACCTACGTGGTGGAGGGCCGATAATGGAAGCCAGTTTTGACCACTCCCCTTTTTGAAACCGCACCCACTTGAAACCACACCCGTGTTAACATATGACCATACCCACATTAATGGTTGTAGTACAGCAAAAACCTGCCATACTCTGCCTTCCCTACCCTGCCTGTGTGTGACATACTCTGCCTTCCCTACCCTGCCTGTGTGTGACATACTCTGCCTTCCCTACCCTGCCTGTGTGTGCCATACTCTGCCTTCCCTACCCTGCCTGCGCCATACTTTGACTGTGTGTGCCATTCTTGGCTGATTTGTGCCATACTTGGCCTGTGTGTGCCATACTCTGCCTGCCCTACCCTGCCTGTGTGTACCATACTTTGCTTGCCCTATGCTGGTATTGCTCCTACAGTCTGCACAATAACTATATATTAAAAAACTTTTTAATTGCAGTACCACCTCAGTATATGTTCTTTTTGTAGTGTGCAGGGATTATTTGTGGGTTTCTACTGCTCCTACAGTCTGAGGTGTGAACAGGGGAACAATGTGGGTGATTACAGCCTGAGCCTGAGGTGTGAACACTGCAGGGGGTGAACAATGCAGAGATTAAAAGGTGTGAACAACACAGGGGATTACATTTTTAAACAATACAGAGGGTTTACAGCCTGAATCTGAGGTGTGAACCATGAAGGGGGGGCAGTTAATCACAGTACTGATACCATTTAAATCTTACACAAGAGTAAGCCATCAAAGCAGCCAGACAGGTGGGGGGCCACACAGAGGGGGGTCGCGGGCCGCCAGTTGGACAGAACTGAACTAGAGTTTTCTTTCTGAGGCAAACACACCAGTTGCACCAGTGCAGGGCAACAGTACATTATATTGTAAATATTTTGATATGCTTTCATTGTTTTGTGTTACTGTTCCTTTAAACTCATTGGGGTACTATGCTTTTTATATAACATTACAAAAAATTTAATACTAGGCATCCCTAGGCATGGGCCTATATATAAATACAGTCCTGTTTTAGAGGATAGTTGGAGCGTCAAAAGTTTTTTTGTGAATGTCTCCTGTGAACTCCACATGTATTAACATGACCTATATTTTTTCTTATATAAATTGAAGCAGAAGCACTATTTATATAAAAAATGACCATGCAACTTGCATGCCTAATAATTTTTATTTCGCTACTGTCATGTTTCTATATAGGAGGCAATGTCCACAATTGTTTCTTAGGATTTAATAATTTTCTAGAATTTCAAATGGCTTGTTCATTACGCCAATCCTGGGATTTGCCATGGCAAGCACAAGTCTCTGCCTAGGGGGTGGGAATTTATTTACTTCCTGTATGTATCAATAAATTCTTTACAGTGCACTAACTGTATTAAACTTGACAAAAAGTAGCAAAACTAGCAGCTAGTTCTGCATTATTCCAGCCTCCTCTTTACCTTTACATTTGAATGCGCCTTGAATAGGGGTGCCTAGAAAAGACAAAAAAAAAAAATCCCTTAGATGTTGGGCCTCTTTTAACTTCATTTTGGGTTGTTTCCACACAGCCATAGCAATGTTACCAAGCACGTGTCCTGAATTAACCATGGGTAACCATGCAGAGTTACGATGGCTGCTAGAACAAGGACAGCCACCATGATTAGGGACAAATGGAGCAACACAATTGTGACTCCATGCTGGATTGTAGCCAGGATCTACCTCGATCTGCCAGGATGTGCATTGCTAGAATGCAAGCTTAGCTGCTGCTCTTGCTTGCTTTCTTTGCATAAAAAGAGATTTTCCAATGAAGGCAGAGGGTCTTGCTATCAGGCCTTAGGGTGAAGACACACAGAGCTATTTAGTAGCAGCTACTTGTCACAGCTACTAAACACCAAAAAATACCCTGCCATGGACAGTACTGAGAATTTTCTTTGCTAAAACACACATAGGGGGAATTCACAAAAGTGGTGATATTGAGACAAAATAAAAGTGGAGATAGATTTGTGGGATTTTTCACCTAATTCTCAAATCTCCACTTTTGTGAATTTGTCTTTTAAACAGACAATTTTCAGATTGTGTCATTTTACCGACATTTTTTTTATGAATTTGCCTTTAGCTCTTAGTAAATCTGTCAGTGCCATCAAACCCAGTCCCACAACTACATGAGCCTTGGAATGCGGATTTAAACAGCAGGATTTTGCATTTCATATGCATTTGTCTTTTTTATTTTGGGGGCATTTCTGAAGGGTAATTTTAGTTTGCCCAGGGGAAATTATACATAATAATTTTTTTCAGGACAAGCTGGGCTTTTAAGTGTTTTCTATATTTCTGTGTAATTCCACTTCTGTAACAAGATTTAAAAGTCTAAATACCATCTTTTCTAGCCACTACTCATTACTGGTCAACAGCAATCCGGCCCACACACCAACGTGCCCGGTGAAAAGAGGTCCAACAGGACTAGGGCCCACCAGGTTTTTATCCAGTGCCTTGTCAGTACCAGTCAAACCCTGTACCCCAGTATCCCAGTTTGGGTGCCAGTGTGCATGTGCTGTTTGCTGATCACTAGTATGGCTACTGGGACACAAGGGGAACAGCTAAAGGTGGGGGGCAAGGCTGTTAAGCAGCTCTGTAGTTCTGGACATGCTATGGGGGCACAAATAAGTTTGGGCAAATGTCACTTTTTCTTTAAATAAAAATGTATACAATATATTCACACAAAATGTTATTATTGCCTCATTCATTAAAGGAGACATATCCTATAAAAATCAAGAATGTACCAGAGAATTATACTCCTCTAGATATAGAAGTAATGTGCTTAAAAAAGTTGTATTTCAGACAGATTTTTTGAGAAATTGCACCAAAACTCCACTAGCCCCGCCCATCTGTTCCACTTCCTGCTTGCTGAATTCTCTGGATGAGCTGGGGAGCCGGCAGCCCTCCATACACTGCACTATAACATAGGAACCAATCAGCAGCTAGGCTGACCTGATAGGGAACTGAAGCCTGTCTTTGCTTGTGGGAGTGCAGGGCTGTGATTGGCTCTCCCCCTCATACTCTGCTTCTGGCAGGGACCATTAGGACACGCCCACTCTCCATTTCAAACTCGGACAGAGAAGTGATAGGATCTATAGGGAGCTCCAAGCAGGGGACATTTTTACAGATAGGATTAATTTTTAGCACAAAGTGAAACCAGCACCATGTATTATTCATAATTGCCTACAAAATTAGGGTTCTCCCATTTATCCTATATGTCTCCTTTAAGCTAGAATTAGCATAACAATGCAAACTGTTTATATATAAGATATAAATTAAACTTTTAATCAGTGGTTTACTTGAAAATGTAAGTGAGTTTACCTATTGTTCTAAAGTTAGACAGAAACTTGTCCCCATAGGCTGCTAATTCCCATTAATATGTTAATTGCCCCTAATGGGGCCCCTACCAGAGGTGTGAAATGGAGACTGGGTGAAACAAAACAGAAGCGCTTAGAATTGAGTGAAACTCCATTTTGAAAATGGGGGGAAAAAATGTTGTTTAAATGACAAATTCACAAAAGTGTCTGTAAACTGTTTTTCATTTGCCAAAACCAGGAAAGTGGCGGTTGAGTCGGAATTTAGGCGGATTTCTGTTTGTAAATCTGGAGAAATTGTTTTCCACCACTTTTACTCCAAAAAATCCACTTTTGTGAATTCCCCCCATAGAGGCAATTATCAGTAAATGATCATCAATGTCTATTTTTTTCTTAGCTCCAGCTGTGTTCACCCTTACAGACAGGTAGGTTTAATGATGAAAGACCAAATATTAGACCCAAGTAAAGAGCCCCCCTCTATTTCCTGTTGTAATTCAAAATAATTACCATATTTAAAGGACAAGGAAAGTCAAAATCTATTAACCACACTATTAAATAGTACTACTATTGCTATGTAAAAATGCTATATTTCTAGCTTGCCTAATGAAAGATTTACAGAGATACACCTGCTACATTCTACATACTTGTTTCAGTAAATGGAACCGCCATCTTTAACAAGGGATGCCCACTCCGCTTTCCTCACTGTCTCTACTGTGCATGCGTCCCCAACATCCTCCATACGCTCCCCCCTGCGTCCTTCTGTGTCTCCCCCCCAGCAGCAGTGTCCTGTATCCACTATACAGTATGTGTACACTTGCTTCCACTTGCCTCTTGTCAGCGCCCCCCACATCCTCTTGTCGGCTTGTGTGCTCGTGTTGTGTATCCAGCACCACCACTAGCAACCCCCCCGTGCCGCGGCCGCTCGCATCATCTTGCCGGCTTCTAGCTTCACTTTCAGTGAACAGTGCCTCTCTCTCCCCAGCACCTGCCTGGAGCTGCGTCCACTGCCACCACCCGCTGCACTCCCGTCCCCGCTTGCCTCTCCCCCTACCAGCACCTGTGTCTCATGCTGCCGCTGCCTACACTGTTTGTAAGGGCAACGGTTGCCATGGCAACCAGCCGCTAGGGGGAGCCTCCTGTTTCTGCGCATGCGCCGTCTACAGTCCCAAGTCTGGGGAGGAGCGATGCATTATTGGAATCTTCTCTACCCAGCTCAGCGTTTTTCCTTACTGTTTGGCTTCTGATCCTCTGAAAGGGAGAAATATGGGGAGACTTAAGGGCACTATTGAGACATCTGAAGGTATGCCTGCATTTTGAGATTAACTCTTTACTAGCCTTTCCTTCTCCTTTAAACCCTGGTGCTTATGATTGTGTTTAGGACTGTGTTACTTTAAACTCCCACCAGATGGCGAGATGAGACCTGGCAATTGCTCAGGTAACTTAACACACTGGGGGGAATTCACAAAAGTGGTGATATTGAGACAAAATAAAAGTGGAGATAGATTTGTAGGATTTTCCACCTAATTCACATACATCTAGTGCTGGGCGGTATGACCAAAAATTTATATCACGGTATTTTTCAAAATTATATCGGTGTCACGGTATTTGACGGTATTTTTTTTGCCCATGCATGATTAGGTGTTAAGGCCAGGGCCCCTAAATAGTTTGCAGGCACCCCCCCCCCCCCATATACATAAAAATTGCTGGCCACCCTTCCACCCCCCCCAAGACAATGCCAATAAATTGCAAGGTGGCCAGGCAGGCACCCCCATAAAATATGCAGGATTGCAGGCCAGGCACCCCCGAAGACAGCGCCCCCATGCACATTGGTGTTCAATGGAACTTACCGAAGTTGTGGTACCTCCAGCTCCAGCGATGCGTCCTAGCGATGGCGCTTTTGTAGAGCGCTGATGTCGCGTGCGCACGGGGCGCAACCCGGATATACTTAGAAAAAAATTGCAGGAGGTGCGCACACCGGTATTGGGGTATGTTTAAAATTCATATCATTTTTTTTTTAAAAAACGGTATTCGGTTTAAATCGGTATACCGCCCAGCACTACATACATCTATCTCCACTTTTGTGAATTTGTCTTTTAAACAGACAGTTTTCAGATTATGTCATTTTCCTGACATGTTTTTTATGAATTTGCCTTTAGCTCTTAGTAAATCTGTCGGTGCCATCAAACCCAGTCCCACAGCTACATGAGCCTTGGGATATGGATTTTACCAGCAGGATTTTGCATTTCATATGCCATTTGTCATTTCACTTTGTGGGGCATTTCCTGAGGGGTAATTTTAGTTTGCCCAGGGAAACTATACATCATTTTTTTCAGGACAAGCTGGGCTTTCTAATGTTTCCTATATTTCTGTCTAATTCCACTTCTGTAACAAGATTTAAGGGTCTGAAAACCTTTTTCTCTAGCCACTACTCATTACTGGTCAACAGCAATCCGGCCACCACACCAACATGCCCGGTGAAAAGAGGTTCAACAGGACCCAGCAGGTTTTTATCCAGTGCCCTGTTGGGCCAGTCCAACCCTGTACCCCAGTATCCCAGTTTGGGTACCAGTGTGCCTGTGCTGTTTGCTGATCACCAAGATGGCTGCTGGGAATGGGTGGGGACCAATGCTGTTAAGCAGCTCTGGACATGCTATGGGGGCACAGATAAGTTTGGGCAAATGTCAGTGAAGTGATTAAAGAGGGGGCACTGCTGCTAAAACTAAAAATTTGCCTGGGAGGCTTTACTTTTCCTTTAAATAAAAATGTTTACAATATATTAACACAAAATGTTATTATTGCCTCATTCACTAAGCTAAAACTAGCATAATCCTGCAAATGTGAGGTAAAGACATTTTATATATAAGATATAAATGAAACTTTTTGTTTAAAGAAGACATATTAGATAAATGGTAAAAACACTAATTTTGTAGGCAATTATGAATAATATACGGTGCTGGTTTCACTTTGTGCTAAAAATTAATCCTATCTGTAAAAATGGCCCCTTTATTGGAGCTCCCTATAGATCCTCTCACTTCTCTGTCAGAGTTTGAAATGAGGGGTGGGCGTGCCCTAACGGTCCCTGCCAGAAGCACAGTAGGAGGGGGAGAGCCAATCACAGCCCTGCAGTCACACAAGCACAGACAGGCTTCAGTTCCCTATCAGGTCAGCCTAGCCGCTGATTGGTTCCTATCCTACAGTGCAGTGTGCTGAGGGCCGCCGGCTCCCCAGCTCATCCAGAGAATTCAGCCAGCAGGAAGTGGATGGGCGGGGCTAGTGGGGTTTTGGGCGAATTTCTCAATAAATCAGTCCGAAACACAACTTTTTAAGCACAATCCTTCTATATCTAGAGGAGTATAATTCCCTGATATATTCTTAATTTTTATAGTATATGTCTCCTTTAATCAGTGTTTTACTTGTTTATAAAATGTTAATGAGGCTTTTTTGCACCTATTGTTCTAGGGTGAGACAGAAACTTGTCCCCTAACAATAGGCTGCTAATCCCCATTAATATGTTAATGATCCCAATGGGGCCCCTACCTTAGGTGTGAAATGGAGACTGGGTGAAACCAAACAAAACAGCAGAGCTTAGAATTGGTCTGACAGTTACATTGAGCTTTACTCCATTTTTAAAATGGCAGGAAAAATGTTGGCAAAAAATGTCGTTTAAACGGCAATTTCACAAAAGTGTCTGTAAAATGTCTTTCTTTCACCAAAAATAGAAAAGTAGCGGTTGAAGCAGATTTCTGTTTGTGAATCTGGAGTTTCCACCACTTTTACTCCAAAAAAGGGCTACCTCCACTTTTGTGAATTCCCCCCACTGAGTTATTCCATGTGCTATAGCACTGGTGGATCTGCAGCTTACTACAATTGCTTAGTTTCAGCAGAACTCAGTGTTTGCACCTAAATGAACCAATGAGACCCTTGCTCAAAAAAACTACTGTGCTAGTCGAATTGCTGCAAAAAAGGGACACAGCTTGCACAACTAGGCAGAGGTACCGGTAGAACTGCACCGGAGGCACCACTGGTGGAAGTGTAGCTGAAAAGGGGGAAACACTGGTGGAAATGTGGCACATGAAAGAGTGGGACACTGCTGGTGGAACTGCAACACAAGGAAGAGTGGGACACTGCTAGTGAGTGCTGCAAAGAGGGCTGCACCACTGGTGGAATGGCAGCAGGCAAAAATAGTGGAATCAGTGGTGGAAGTGTTTTTTTTGGTGGTGCTAGTGGTGGTGATACTACAGTAGACAGAAATGCTGGTGTTGCAGGTGAAATTCTGGTTCACAGTAATGGAGGCATTGCTTAGGGAACATGAAAAACGATACTGTTCCAATGAATTGTACTCCTCTAAATATAGAAGGAATGTGCTTTAAAAAGTAATGTTTCTGGCTGATTTATTGAAAATGTCTTTAAAAATCCCACTAGACTTGCCCATCTGTGCCTCTTCCTGCTGCCTCCTTTCTCAGGCTGCTCAGGGGAGCCGGTGCCACTAGGCACACTGCACTGTAGGATAGGAACCAGCTAGGCTGAACTGGTGGAGAACTGAAGCCGATCTTTGCTTGTGTGACTGCAGGGCTTGTGTGACTGCAAAGCTGTTATATCTCCCTCCTACTGTGCTTCTGGCAGAGAACATTAGGACACACCCACCCTCATTTGAAACATGGCCAGGGACCTGAGAGGATCTATAGGGAGCTCCAATTTTACAGATAGTATTCATTTTTGGACAAAAAACCAGCACCATAAATTTTTCATAATTGCCCACAAGATTTTTTCGTTAATCTTATATGTCTTCTTTAACAAGGTTTCACAGGTGGAACTGCAGTTGGTTCAGAGGAGGTGCTGCTATTGGAACTGCTGTAGACTGAAGAAGCTTCTCTGGTGGAAGTGATACTTGATTAAAGATATGTCAATGGTAGAAGTGTGGTTGATTCAAAGGAGATGCCATTCCTGGAACCGAGGTGAAGAAAAAGCTCTGGTAGAATTGCTGGTTGTGGAAGAGGAGACATCAGTGGTTTGAGTGGATAAGACAGAGAAGAAAACACAACTGGTGGAAACACTGGTGCTAGGGTTGCCACCTGGCTGGTATTAAAGCAGCCTAGCTAAAAAAATACCAGCTGGGGCCAGTATTAAAAATTTACTGGCAATGCACTTCCTAGCATTCATATCCACCAAATCCCATCCAGGCTTGATGATTGCTGCCTGCCCATTTATAAAAAATTCATCTGGCGTAGGTTATATAAAAAATTATGGTGCAGAGGTACATGAAGCAAAAGAAACATCTGGTGGCACAATCACTGAATATCTCTCTTTGTCCCGCTGGATAATCTAGCTGTTTATGTCCCTAAGGCTTGTCTCTCTCTTCTCCTATTTTAACTTGTTTATCACAGGTCTTTTAAAGCTCTATGTATGACGTGTGATCTGCTTGCTGATTCAGCACAGGTAGGGGCCAGCAAATGGATCCAGAAAATCCTTTCAACTCAGGGTCATGTAATGGTTTCAGACAGGCCATAGAGAAATGCAGAAAGAGAGAAGATATCAAGGCCTCAAGCAGCTTTTATTAAACTCACAGTAATAATAATGAAAGTGAAATTACCACAGAAAGAAACAGGAAAGCAGCAGGTATTTCTTACCACTATGGGTGCTGATTTATTGACACAATATGCAAAGCAAATGATATGGAAGCTTTCACTTGTAAGTGAATATGGGAAATCTAATGCTCAGTGCACACACTCAGATAAAGCCATTATATTTCTCTTTAGAGGAGAAGAAAGGTAAAAACTAGGGATGCACCAAAGCCAGGATTTGGTGGCCTTTTTCAGCAGGATTGGAATTCGGCCAAATACAGGCGTCTGGCTGATCTGAATCCAAATGGATATATGAAGAACACAGAAGTAAAATAAATTTTGAGCAGGAAAAGCTTCTATTTAACCCTTCTGTAGCCTAATTTCCATATGCTAATTAACTTATTGTACAGCGCTGCGGAATATGTTGGCACTTTATAAATAAATGTTAATAATAATAATTTGGATTCAGTATTTGGCTGAATCTTTCGCAAAGAATTTGAGGTTTGGATGAACCCAAAAATAATGGATTCGGTGCACCCCTAGTAAAACCTAATTATGTTCTATCAGACATTTATGTATTTATGTAAATACAGATATAAACACTCACAGAAAAGCTGCTCTGAGTCCTCAAAGAAAAAAAAGGATTTTTTTTCTTCTCTTATGTACACATATTCTTCACTATCAGACTACCCTCTTTCTTAGAAGAACCTCTCTTCCCTTCTCCTCCCTGCTGTAATCTGTGCTAACAGCAGCATGGAAGTTACTAAGACCTAGCTAAAATGACAGCTGCTATCTTAAACAAACACAGGGAGCTTTTTGGGCTGTTATCTCAGGTATGGTAACGCATTCTGCAGGATACTTAGCTTGCACTATTGTGGCTAATCTACTAGAATAAAATGCATTTCCTTCTCTTTTAAATCTCTTTAATGATATTTCATGTAAGATATATTTAAGATATATTTAACACCATGGGTACCTTCCTTAACAGCTTCTTTTGGGAGTATAGAAGATGAAATGAGGTACTGAGCTGCAAGCAGCCTTACCTGGTAAATAAGTCTTACATGGCAGATCTTACTGCACATGTGGGATGGCCCTGTAATATAAAATAGGTTTTCCCTTGGGCTGTCCAGTTCAAAACCACCCTCCCAGAGTTCGCTTCTCTGAATCTTGGTTTTTGCAGATGCATTAAATCTTTGGCTATTTAGATTTGAGAAGTTTTTGGCAAAGCGAAACTGAACAGACTCGCTCATCACTAGTACAGAGCACTAATTAGGGATGTCCACACTGTGGCCCTTCAGCTGCTGCTGATTTGAAACTGATAGCACCCTGCTGATGGCTAAACTTCCCCTAGATCTGTTTTTTTTGTTATGAGCAATTGCAAGTCTTTTTTTTTTTACACCAAACTTCCCGTCCTGACATGTGGCACTATTGGCACTGCCTACAAATGAGCAGTTTCTGTTCACACATTATACACCATAAGGATGAGCAAGGGGATTCTAACCAATCAAGGGGCAGTATCACTGCACTTGGTGTGTGAGGTTATTAGGAAACTATTCAAATCATTGCAGGCACCAATGGGGCCACTGGGCCTTGCTATTTCGTGTGCCCCTGAGTTTTTTATGAATGAGCTTCACTTAACAGTCAGAGGCAACAAGCACTTGCACAGTAAGGTGGGGGCTGAAGAAGGCTTGCTGCTATCAGGCACATTGCTGTCCCTTCTCTAACATACATAATATAGGTCTTTTACTGCAAGTGAAAGGACAAAATCATCATTGTTTTTATTTACAGTGCAAGCCTTTTACCCATAATTACAAGGAGGGCTGCATTGGAGGCAAATGCTACAGAAGCATTAAAATTGACACATTTGCCCTTTGACACAATCGGGTGCAACTGTAGTGAAAACTTTCAAAGCCTGGTAGGCATCACATCTGGCTCTTGCCCTCAAAATTACATGTTCAGCTGATTCTTTTGGGTGCAAGTTTGGTGTGCCTATTGATACCACCCTCACTGGGAACCATGGAGCTACCACCACCTTCAGAGATGGCGGTAGCTCCAGAATTTCCTTGTGTCACTAGATGTACATGCCCTTATTTCAGAACAGAAACATGCGGAAGGCAGCAGTGCTGAGCACAACTATACAGAAGTTTAAGCAGCACCTTGTGATGCAAATTAATGGGATTTTTCAGGAAACTGATTGTTGCCAATTTAGCAGGCGCAGAATTGCACTTGTGATTGTAAATAAACCTTCATGTCTCATCCTGTTTGTGTCTCATTTCTGTGTAATGGAGGGATAATCTGCTGTATGGATCTGGTGGGGGCTGATAAAGGAGCTTAATGATGCTGCTGCTTCATCTGTATGAAAGTAAATAGCCTCTGTGCTTGTTTCCCCTACTAGGAATGCAGTAGTTGCCTGTCACATCTGTGAATCCAGTTGGCAAAAAAAGTGTTGTGTCTGTTTGTTTCAGCAATACAGGCAGCTTCTGTGCACATTTGTGGAACACAAAGCAACTGTAGCCTGAGACCGTGTGGTTGCTGCTCTTGAAAAACGGTGAAGGATGTATCATGTACCTGGTTGGGAGTCAGGCACTGTTGGTAGAAAATTATAGATAATAGCACATAGGGGTGGTTGGGGAAAAGGACAATAGCTTATTGGGGAAATTCTATTCCTCCTCCCCCCTCTGTGAGCACATGTATGCACTTAATGTGCATTCCATCTGTTTTGGCACATTTAGACTGATCTGTTGCAAACTTTGTGGCCTATCCATACATATACCTACTCACCACAAGTTTACATTGTCCAGAGTCCTTTGCCCTTCATAAAAGCAACTCAGCTTGGGGCCCTCTCAATTTTTTGGTCACAGAGCTCCTGACTTCTAATAACTAAATTACAGTAGGGGTACATTATCTTGTATATATCCCACTGTTCGTACTCTTTCTCCTTCTTCTCTTAGTAGGTAGCAATTACTTACCTAAGTTGAAATGCTATTAGGTACATCTTTTAACAGTCTTTTAACACTGCGGCACCGTGATTTTCCGAAGTCGCGGAAGTTTCCTCTCAAGGCAACTTCCGCGACTTCAGCAAATCATGGTGCTGCATATGCCATCCCACCCGCGATTTACATTCTAGCCGGTGGGATGGCACTTTGGGGAGATTAGTCATCTGTGACAAGGGAGATTTGTTGCGCGGCAACTAATCTCCCCGTGTGTCCCAGCTCTTATAGCTACAGTTCAATTTAGTCAGCTTCAGATTCAAGCTCAAAAACTTATAGATCTTTCTGAATCCATCTTATTATCACTCAGGACATATTAGCAATTTAGAAGTCTTCATTTCCATTGGCTCCCACCCTGTGAACAGTAACGTCATCAGATGCCCTTGGTGTAAAGATCCCCATCATAGGAACTGGAAGAGAATCATACTCAGAGACACTCAGAGATAACAACTTTTTGTTATCTTTTTTTGTATTACACTAAAATGATTAGTTTTGTGAACTACCCTACTGCCTGGTTCCTGAAAAACTTGCGCCATGAATTAGGATTAGTGTGTTTTTTTAACTTTGATGTTTGAAATCCCTTTACATTACTACACACTTTGTATATTCTTAGTCTTTGTTTTAAGTGTAGAGGCAAAAAGCGTACATAGATGCACCAAAAAGGCATTGTGTTTGATCCTTTGTGCAAGACAGAATCAGCTCTAGTTGCTTTTATGTACAGTCGTGTTGTAGGTATGCAGCAAATAATCATTGAGGTCTGCAAATACATGTTAGCTTTTGCATTCATTTGCACTTACTACATGTTCCATAGGGAACAGCAGCCTGCTAAGGTAAAGACACATGGAGCTACTAGTAGCAGCTACTTGTTGTGGCTACTAAAGTAGACAATGCTGATCATTTATTGATAATTGTCTCTACGTGTGTATTAGCAGAGGCAGTTATCGCACTGGAGTTCAATTGATGTTACTGCTGAGTGCCCATGTGAGCAGTCTGAATCATGACAAATATTATATCTGTATACTATATAACGGAACAAATGTGTACCACTGGTCAGTATGAAGTGAATTAGCATCCATTTGCTCCAATAAAATTCCAGCACTGACCATTTAAAAATGTAGAGCACTTCTAAAAATGCAATTGGCAGGGCTGACCTGTTTTCATTTAGATTAAATGCAGTATGTGCAATGCCTGCAGCCCAGCAAATTGCATTTTGTATGGGTGCCTGGTTATTTTTTTTGTTCCAGATGACCAGATTGCAGGGATTGTTTGCTTGGATAAGCATATACTTCAGTGTGCTCAGGATTTTTTTCTTGCTTGTACAAATTGCAGGGATTGTAAAGCTGAGGCTTCTGCTGCAGGGAAATGAAGGCTGAAGCAGCAATACCAGAGCAGGGAATGAAAAGCTGATTAAGGAATACTGGTACACAGTGCAGCGGGCCACTGTGGGGATTTGGTTGCAGGGATTAGTAGGCTGCTGTTGCAATACCAATGCAAATACTTGATGTCAGGATGCCCAAACCAGCTGTAACTTAAGGTCCCCATACACGGACCAATTAGCTGCCGATATCGCCATCATGGGGGCACAGGGGGGACTGTTGTCCCGGGCCCGGATGATTGTTGCTTTAAAAGGGGCCCGGCCGTCATACAGCTTTTAAGCACAGGCCCCCTTTAAAGAATTACGGGCCCTTGGGTCATTGGTGGTCAGCGGGTAATTCAATTGGCTGCGCCCCATGCGTACGTGTGACGTCAGTACACACGGGGCGCAAACTTATAAAAACTGGATGCAGCGGCGAGCCGGTGGGCATAAGAAGAGGATGCAGCCAGAGGAAGCAGATGTAGCAGGCGGGTGCTGGGGGGAGCAGGGAGAGCCACAGGAAGCACGGGGAGCTGGAGGATGGTAGGGGGGGCTGGAGGATGTTTGGGACGACGCTGGGGGAAGCTGGAGGATGGTGGGGAGGACACTGGGGGAAGCTGGATGATGGTAGGCGGAGCTGGAGGATGCTGGGGGAGGATGGTAGGTGGGGCTGGAGCATGCTGGGAAGGACGCTGGAGAATGGTAGGGGGGGGCTGGAGGATGCTGGGGAGGGAGCTGGAGGATGTTGGGGAGGACGCTGGGGGAAGCTGGAGGATGGTAAGGGGGGCTGGAGGATGCTGAGGAGGATGCTGGGGAAAGCTTGAGGATGCTGGGAGGGAGCTGGAGGATGTTGGGGAGGACGCTGCGGGGAAGGTGGTGCCCTGGCACCAATGCAAAACGTTACCCTGGCTACCAATGTTTTAGGGGGGCCCTGGCTACCAATGTCTGTGTCCTTTGTACTGATGGGAGGGGCCATTGAGGAGGGGGGCCCAGAAAATTCCGTTCTGAGGGGCTCCATGATTTCTGATGGCGGCCCTGCTTGGACTGATTCGGCAGCTTATCAGCCAGTGTAGGGGTAGAAACGAGGGGCCTGCCCGACCAATATCTGGCCTAAAATTGGCCAGATATCGATCAGCCAGGTTAGAAAATTCAGTCAGATCAGGAACCGCGTTGGCTCGTTGATGCGGTCCCCGAACCGACTTCCCCATTGATGCCAATATAATTTGATTGTTTGGCCCCAGGGCCAAACAATCAAATTATTTTTTTTTACCTATACTCTCGCCTATATCGCCCACCCTTAGGTGGGGATATCGGGTGAAGATCCACTGGCTTGGCGATCTCGCCAAGCGAGCGGATCTCAGCGTGTATGGGGGCCCTAAGACTAAGTTGGACATACCTGGGATAAGTGCACATAGTAAGGCAAAAATACCAGGCTGAGACCTAGTCATACCTATTTCTTTTAAGTAAATGAAAGCATTTAGAACTTTCTAGGGGTTCTTAAAAATCTATTGCAAGATGCAGAGCACAGCCATAGGGCAGGATGTAAGGAGTAGGTTTCTTTGCATCCTGCACCTGCCAGTGATCTCTCACGTGTATAATATAAAAAAGAATAAGAATTGGAGTTAGCTGCTGTCACAAGCTCAGAAAAAGGGAGAAAATAAAGGAGAGGGGAAGAGGAGAGGGAAAAAAGGAGAATTGAATGAAGAGTTTTACAAGTAAGGCAATACAGGGAAACCAGTATGATATATGGTACAGGTATGAGACCTGTTATTTAAAATGCTCGGAACCTGACGTTTTCTTAAAAAAAGGGGTCTTTCCATAATTTGGTTATCCTTACCTTAAGTCTACTAAAAAATAATTGAAGCATTAATTAAACCCAATAGGATTGTTCTACCATTAATAAGAATTAAGTACAAGCTACTGTTTTAAAAATTACAGAGGAAAAGAAAATCATTTTTAAACATTTAAATTATTTCATTAAAATGGGGCCCATAAGAGATAGTCTTTCTGTAATTTGAAGCTTTCTGCATTACCAGTTTCCAGATAATGGATCCCATAATTGTATGGAAAATAGCATAACCAAGTCATCAATTCACTATAATCATTTATTAATAACAATCAGGTCAATAACCAGACTCCAGGTGTCTTTGTGTAGAATGCAGCTAGACACCCCACAGTTTGAATTAGTCTCTTGCATTTTATGCTAGTTTTATTTCTTATTAAATAAAAATTGAGTTTAGGAATTATAAGCAGTTTCAATATACTGTATATACTTAAAAATGTAACACTGGCATCAAGCAATTTGGCATCATATTGAAGTTAGAGGCACATACCTATATTGCTATACCTGTATTGATATACAAGGAATATATGTTATGATAGATTGGGCAGTTAGGGATGTTTTGATAGTGGGACGCCCTTAGACTTCCCTCTTCTCGCTTGCATCTTTTAATATCTCTCCCACCAATTGCACCCTAGCAGCAGGAGATTTTGACAGCTTTTTGATTTTCCTACACAATGCCCAGTGCAGAAGTGGCCTGGTGGAATGCTAATGCTAGAATCCTTCCTACAAATCCAGGCCTGGAGGCAGCAGTTTCCAGACTTGGGATGCTCAGAGCCTTGTTTAAGAGCGGCCCTTGCCTGATGGGACAGATTTAGCAAGAATGACTATTGGCTCTCCTAGATTCTTCTGGAAGCCCATTTTGGAAGTCAATATTAAGTTTTAGGGTGCACATTTCTTAAATGTCACACATATTATTGGAATAATGGTTGATTTATAAATGATTTCATTTGTTTGCAACCTTGTTATGAGCAAAGGGGGACCTGGATAAATTTTGGGCCTTAGAGTGAACCAAACAAATCTGACAAAAATGCAGTGGTGGGAGCAGATAATAAACACTTTTTGGCAATGGAAATCACTAATGGACTACCACAATTCTTCATGAGGAAAATTGCAAGGATTCTAAAGTCCTGTTTTGTATTACCCAAAAGAGCAAATTCTTGTTTTACGGTAGCAACTGGCGATATGAACTTATTTAAATTATTCCTTTGACTCTCTAGGTATCCTTTGTTTCCAAAAATGGATCGAAGCATATTTTGGACACCTGCCAAAACAATCTCAGATGACAAAGAATTCAATAATTTACAGCTATTACGGTAGAGAATACATTCCATTGGTGGAATTTCTCCTTTCTTCTTAAGTCAAAGGATAACTATTTCTCGTCTGTATACTTGTGCATGGATAAGTTAAAGAGTTATACTGACACAAACATATTTACATAGGTTGGGGTATAAAAATAGTTTTAACTCTTTTATCTTTTCATGGGACATTTATCCACTTCTAACAAATTTTATTGTTTCTGTAATTTGGATCTAATAAACACCTGAACGGAGGTGATCACTGAGAGACTGATTTGTAGTAAATGCCATGTAGGTTTTATGTGTACACTTTAATTACTAGCACAAAGTTTTAAAATGCATCACTGTATTGCAATATAATAATGGAGCTAATGGAGCTAAAAAGGGCACTGAGGGGGTGCAAGTACACAACCCTAAATTTGTTCTATAGTGTCAACAAAACTATGGCAAGCAAATGCTTTCCCCATTCCATTGAGAGTGAGAACCAATGCATTCACTCACATAACATAAGTATGTGACCCAGGCCCCTCAGTAAATAACACAAACATCCAGTATTTAAATTGTTACAAGACAAACAATGAATGGAAACCACTAGTGTCACATTATCTCTAGCCTAATTCTGTACCTGGATTTTCCCAATGTATATAAATGCTCTAAGATGTGTGGATACCATTGCACTACAACACCCACAGGTTTCCTGTAAGCAGCATTTTTCCACCACAGAGAAATCACATAAAGCTGTATGAATGTATATGCATTGTCTGCTTTTGCATCGTTTCTTTGCAGTTTCCTTACATTTACAATAAACTAACTCACATACAAGATTTTTTATATCTCATTGTGTTTAGCTTGCTTTTCATTTTTTATTTGTATACAGAATAAATGAAGGAAAGTAAAGGTATCTACTGGATCATTTTTCACCTTCCTTTAGCATTTCAAAAGGAGAAGTGTTCCTACACAGGCGCTCAGTCTACCTACTTGAAAGACTGCATTCAAAAGAAAGGAAAAAATAAGGAACTGAGGTCATGTTGCTGAAGAATGCCCTCTGGTTAGTAGGAATGCTTCACTCATGCGAGAAATGACTCTCTGGATGAATAACTATACACACCAGCAGCATAAAACCCATACTGTCTTACATTTAGGTGTTAAACTTGACTTTAAATAAACTACCAAAACTAAATAAATTATGCAATATAATACCAATATTTGGAATATTTATTTTGTGCTCTTTTTACCAGTCTTTTCTACCAGTACAAGCTGTGTATTAGGGTCAAGAATAAGACTGATTTGACGTGAATTTTTTTAAACACAGTTTTCTCTGGGGACGGGGGGAAAAGAGGACACTGGCAAGCAGATAATCAGGCAACAAGCAAAAGATGAGCCACCAAGCAAGAACCCCCAAATACTTGCCAGTAAGCACTATCCCTTCTGGGTTTCTGTGACTGTCCTATCAAGTGAATAGAGTGTTTAGCCTTACGGCAATATCTGACATTTTACAAGTATGCATGTTCCTCTATATTTTCCTACAAAATATGTATGATCTTTTAGTAAATTTTCATGCTCATATAAACTAGCTCTGGCATGATCAGCCTCCTTCAGTTAACTCCCTCTTGTAAATTACTCTGTGGCTCTGGATGATCATCCACAAAATGGAGTGAAAACTGTTGCGTTTGGTGGGTAAGTTATGACATTTGCTGATAAACAAAACATAGCACAAAAACATAAATGCAATCTATTTATTTTCCTTCCATAACAACTATTCCACCAGTAAAGATGCAAAATTGGGCATATATCTGTTCATATGGCAACCTCACCAAACAAGCTCTTCAATAAGTGTATGGCCTGCTTTAGTTGAGGCAATGTAAATACATGCATTGTATGTTTAAATTATATAAACACATAAAATATCAACTGCTACTGCAATAAAAAGATATAACACCATAAGTAATGTTAATGATGACTCTAGCACTAGAGGGACTGAAACCCCCTCTAACATTTAAATGAAGCAGAATACTATGCAGAGTAGTGCCAGGAGACCTCCTGCATGAGTCATATAGCCCTTGGCGGCCTTCCAGCCTGTGCAGCAACACCAACCAACAATTTGACTATGAACATATGATCATTTGACCTAAGAATGTACAGGTTGTTCTCACTAAACTAGATCAGCCCAAATTGGTCAATCCATGTGTGTGGTTAAATTGCATTAATATATGCATTGGTCCAGACTGGGATTCAAAAGAGGCCCTCGAATTTCAAGTACACAGAGGCCCAAACATTCCCCTACCAGCCCAATAGATAGTGACTGTCAATGGCATCATGCAGCAACCCCTTTGGAATTTGCCAGAATCCACAGATTGCAGGTCAGGGTTGCCACAGCAGAGGGGAGTACTGGAGACTTGAAGGGCCGATAGCTGATCAGGCATGGAATTTAGCTGGCCAAATTTTGGGGCCCCATTCTACTTAGCTATCAGGACCCACCACCCAAGGGGCTTATGGATGAATTAAACTGATAGATAAGGCTCTATGGGGAAGGAGATTCCTGCTAACTAAATATTAGGGGCCCCATGCACATATGGATGGCCATATCACTCATATAGCCATGAGAGTAATATATACGGGGGCACTCAGTCCTTCCTGTTGCAGCCACAAAAGAGAAGCGAGTATGTAACTCAATTAATTGAAAAGTTTTACATGCTCACCAAATTAAATGGTAGGTTCGGGTGCTTATGCCCCATATCCATACATGGTTACACGATACAGGATGTTTAACTCACCGCCTCATTCGGATGGCCCAGGTGCCATGCCCCAGACCCGCAGCAAGGGGAAACCAACTTCTAAACCAAAAACAAACAGCAATCACTCATCGGACTCCAATGAAGCAGATAAAAAATACAAAAACTTTATTGGTGATCAAGGCATATAGTCATCAGAGACAACAAAGAAATCTCAAGCAAATGCCATTTATGTCCAATGCCAGTTCAGGTTCAGCAGTTTTTCTGCTGAAAATACTTGCATTCAGATGATCAGTTTTAAAAATATTGATCATTTTTGGACAAAGAGTATGCTATGTTGTGGCATATATTCATATTAGGAAAGTGACAATACAGTGTCAAACTGAAATGGACACTAAGGGGCACATTTACTAACCCACGAACGGGCCCGAATGCGTCCGATTGCGATTTTTTCGGCGTCTTTATGATTTTTGCGTAAAAACGCGTGTTTTTCGGCGTCTTTACGATTTTTGCGTAAAAACGCGAGTTTTTCGGCGTCTTTACGATTTTTGCGTAAAAACGCGAGTTTTTCGCAGCCATTACGAAAGTTGCGCAAAGTCGCGATTTTTTCGTAGCGTTAAAACTTGCGCGAAACGTCGCGCCTTTTAAGTTTTAACGCTACGAAAAAGGCGCGACTTTGCGCACAAGTGTTAACGCTACGAAAAAAACGCGACTTTGCGCAACTTTCGTAATGGCTACAAAAAACTCGCGTTTTTACGCAAAAATCGTAAAGACGCCGAAAAACTCGCGTTTTTACGCAAAAATCGTAAAGACGCCGAAAAACTCGCGTTTTTACGCAAAAATCGTAAAGACGCCGAAAAAATCGCAAAAAATACGAAAAAGTCGCAAAATGTTCGTTTCCAATCGGAATTTTTCCAATTCGGATTCGAAATCGTGTCTTAGTAAATCAGCCCCTAAGCATAGGATGCATTCACATACCTAGTTGCAATATGCAAAGTGCAATTTGATTTGTTAAAATTGGGACAACTTCACATGTGCTTCGTAGCAAATACGGCACTGTTGCATTGAATATTTTCTAGGGAGCATTCATTTACCCAGACACAGTGAACAAAGTGCAATTTTGTATGGAATTGGCATGTTTTTTTCTCAAAACGCACAATTTTTTTTACCAGAATTCATTACGCTGAGTGTGCTGCAACTGCATCAAAATGGACGCAACTGCTCCTACACTTCACCGCAAATTAAACGCAGAATATTTTTACAGTCTGCCTGGTGTCAGTTCCAGTGTTCAGCATGCATGACATCTGTGCCTAATGCTGTAGTTGCAAATGTGTTTGCAACTCACTGTGGGGGAAAAACACAAGTTGTCCACTGAATCTGTGGATGTGAAAGTGTGCTGTGCTGAAAAAAATCCTAAAACTACTGCCTGGTCAGGAGTTGGTGGTAGCCTTCTGCATCAATAGATGCAGCAGCACCAGATTCAGAATGGAATGCATAAAGGACTGAGTGGTGCTGACAGCAACTATACAGAAGTGCGCAGAGCGGATTTTGACACAAATACCTTTAATGAAAGTGGTTTTAGTCACAACTCACTGCGGGGAAAAGTTGCCCACTATGCTTGCAGATGCAAATGAGCCCTCATTTGTATTATTGTTACATAGGAAATATAGTAAGGGCTTATGCAGTGAGCAAAACTGTTTGTCTGAAATGCCTCTTTTATGTATTGTGAGAAATTGTAGCTAAAATTTGGCTTATGTAAATACATCTACAGGTCAACAAGGGAAGCATCATTGACAAAGGCAAATTTCTGCACTAATTAAATGCATGTAGTCCATATTGATCATGGCAACACAGTAAAGGTGGCCATACACATTAAGATCCGCTCGCTTGGCAACCTATCTTCTCCCAATATCCCCACCTATGGGCAGCTAGAATTGGCCCGTGTATGGCCACATTAAGAGGAAAAAGGCTGTACTCCTTCCCCAATAAAAAACTATCCTCTATTGGTTAATTAAAAGCATGAGTGGCTACTACAATGCAGAGAGCCTACGCTTTTCATAGTTTTTATTGGAGGAGTGCGGCCTTTTTTTCTACTACTAAGTTACTATTGTCCACACAGCGTTGGAGCACTGCGATTAATTGGAGGGCTTTTTTTTTCCTGTTCAGAAGTGGCACAACGAAGGAGGTGAGTGTGTGCGGGTCTTATTTTCCATACTGATCATGTCAGCAAGTCTTATGTCTCTAATTAGAGGGCCAGTAAGGGGCCTTAATGAGTTTTGCATAATTCAATTATAATGTTATAAAGTTCTATTAAAGAGAATGTTTTAAATGTATGACTATAAATATAAATAACTTCACATCACTCTGTCTTATACATATATTGTATTTCTGCATGCCCCTTTAGTACTATGTGACCCTACCTCCATCATTTGGTGACTATCTTTTGCCCTGAGGGACTTTACTTGAATGTCGCTGTCAAAAGGGAGCACACTCCATTTACACAGGTTAATACTTGCACGGTTCACACGTGCTTGAAGTTAACATATTTGCTCACATTCCTTTCACATCAAACATGGCTCTCCCAGCAGCAGACTTCTCAGGTGAAAAAAACAGGATTGCCACTTCCACGTCCCTACACTCCTTTTTCTAGGGGACACAGTGGTCAAGGAAAAATACTTAAATAGAATTTAAAGATAAGGATTTACTTAGCAGAAAGTCTTTACAAACAGTAAGTGGCCACAAACTCAATGCAGTACTTAATGGTGGTGGGGCCAAGATAGAAAAACAGCCACATAGGACCCCATAATCCTACAGCTCGCCAGCTGTGTTAGTCTCTCTCTCTCTCTTTGTTTACTGTTTATTGTGAGAGTTGTAGTTGTAGCAGCAGGAAGTTTTATATTTGACATTGGTACAAAGTGTTTATAACATCATCTTGTGATTTTTTAGATGCTGTCTCAAAGGTGCAACTCCTTACCAGAGGCTATAGAGATACTTATGACTCATTTATTTGATGATAGATCCACAAAGATCCTTGCACCAAGCCTGTCACAATTTTTTTACATCAGATATTAGCATATAATGCATGTCTATTTTCCCAGGAAATATTTTCACCGATAATAGTTAATACCAGCAGGGCCACTCAGCGGCGCTGCTACCATGAGGCGAGTTGAGGCAAAAAGCCGCTCCTGCCAATTTCCTGTTTTAAGAGCCTAATTTCCTGTCTTTAAAATGGAAATTCGGCTCTGCTAGTAAGAAGACCACAACTCCGTTCTCTCATCCCATGTCCCCCCTGGACCCCCTACCGCACTTTAAAGGTAAGCGTGGGGGGGCTGAGGCGGGAGGCGGCATCAGAGGAGCCGCCTCAGGGTCCAAAAACTTCCCTGGGGCCGCTCCTGCCATGATGCAAGGTGAGAACCTTGCCCTGGCAGCAGGGACCAGCCAGTTACCAGGGGTGGCTAAAAAGCACCTCTGGTTTCTTTAAGAGCCAGATTTTCACTTTTAAAATGAGAATTTGGCTATTGCTCTCTCTGCACAATTGATGAGGTACCCTCTGCACCTGCTCCGACACTAAAGTTGTAAGTACGGAGCTGTAGAGAGGGGGTGGCAGCAGCCCCAGGATTGCCGCTGAATAAAGGTTACTGGGCCACACAGAAAATTCAATTTGGGGCCCCGAAACATTACTAAGTTCTACTAAAATATATTGAAATTGTTTATTAATTAGGGCCATACTGGGCCCTCTACACTCCTGGGCCTCCTGCAAGCGCAGGTTCTGCTTTATCTGTAGTTCCAACCAGTGCTTTACTTTGGTCCGGTGCCACCAAAAGCATAGAACCGTGTGCACCCACCCACAAATCCCAAGCACATGCACAGGAAGTGACATAACTAGTGCTCCTTACAGTAGTAGAAAAGTATCAGGCAGCAGTGAGGAGAGTTTCATTTTTTTCTGACATTTTTTTTTTTACTATATAGGCCTATAGTATAGTATATAAGTGCCTATATGGTAAATATGGCCTTGCTTATGACCCTAGCTGATATAGAAAAAAACAAATTTAGGTCCCCCAAATCTGCCACATGCCCAATGCATGTATGAGTGTAGTTTTTTTTACTATCCTACTTGAAACAGCTGCTTGTCACCAGGGCCCCATAAAAAGAAGTGATCAGGGCTCAGAGGCACCCTCCCAAAACCTTGCACTATCCAGACTTTCCTAAAACTACATTTTACCAGAAGGAACATATGTCAAACAATAACTCACCCAAATAACTTTCCTAAGCAGCACAGGGGATGGAAAAATTCAGTCAGAATAACACGTCACATGGTAGCGCAGCCTTACTCGGAATTCCCTCCTGCAGTCTCACAAATTCCTCTTGCACTATACACTAAGTTTTGTTTTTAATATAAGAATAAATACATCAACCAAGAAATGAAATATATGAATTACATGTTCATAAATAAAATGGGGCACGCAACAAAAGACAGGTCCGCTGCGTACATGCCATAAGCCTGTTACACTTGTACCAGAAACACATGAAAACCAAAACAAATTTTCTTTCCTTGCTGCTCTCCACTATTTCCATCACATTTAAAACAAGGACCAACCGCATAAAACCAACAGCAGATTGAAGATTGCAGCGACTGATGTCTGTTTATTTTGCGTCTATGGAATAAACTACTCCTTGTTCTTCGGTGGGCGGATGGGCCGCCCCTGTCCCCCTTTTCCTTATTTCCATTGGTTGGGCGCTCGCAGGCAGCTGTAGGCGGGACAGGACCCCATCCCAGATGGGACAGTGAGACCTCTGTCTGCTCACAGCTGCCTGCATCCTACACTCTGTTCCTGTGCAGACGTGGTACAGGGAGGGGGGAGAGGAGGAGAGGCTGAGGGGCTGCGCCCAATTCCAGAAGGGAGCGAGGTAAGGTGGTCTGCTAGTTAGGGTTTATGTGCTTATGGGGGGATTAAATATGTAACGGGGGGCTTCCACACATAATGACATCAGTCATAGACAACCAAGATTGGACTTTCTGGAGTTTTATTTGTGTGTTGTTGCATAAATATACAGAAATAGGAAACCAATAAAATGTCACATCATTTCAGCATGACTAACGAAATCCGGGCACATGTATTTAAGAGCATTTGGCTTTACTACTGGCCTTTGTGTTCATTTAACCTGTATGATGCTTGGGCTTTCACATATAAGAACTGGGCGGCAGTAAGTGTTGGGGGTGAAAGGAAGGTTGCTGTATGTAATGTATTTTTATATTTTGTGTGCGTGGAAGGCTAAATCAGTTTGCAGGAGTGTAAATATAATTTAAATATTCTTCTTCTAATGTGTCAGTCTGTATGGGCTGCATTGTACTCCATTGAGGGCCTCTGTACCTGCTTGGTGTATACCTGTCATAGTTGTATTGCTTATTGAATTTGAATTGCACTTTGTGTAACTTTTTTGGTAAAGGTGCCAACCTATAATTAATTTTAGAATTGTGACCATCTGCAGAATGTTGCATGTATCTAAATCTAAGTCAGTGTAGTCAATGTAACCAGCATTTTACAGTGTCTTGGAAGTTTGTAGTTAAGAGCACCGTAATACTTTATACTTCTATAGTAAAACGTTCTTCTGATTTTTAAGAATAAAGAGTCAGAAAACAGCAGATATCAATTGATCATAACACAAAGGCCAATTTAATGATAGGACCATGTAACAAAAAACATGGCAGTAATGAGCAAACTTGAAACTTGACATTTTAAAATACAGGTATGGGATCTATTTTTGGGAAACTCATCATCCGAAAAACCTCAAAATAGGAGAATGTCTGTTTACATACGGTACATGTAAGCAAATTATTTATTAACAATGTTACATAAATTTGTTCTGAATGGTGATTTCTTCTGTAATGATAACATGATAACTTGATAGCAAAGCTGCATAAATCCATGTTGATGGCAAAACAATCCTGGCGTTGGTGCTGGAGCTTACCTGTACATGTACCAAAGAGTTACATAATTTTACATGTACAGGTATGGGATCAATTATGCTTGGGACTTGAGGTTTTCTGATTTTTAGTCTAAAGAAAACATTAAAAACCCAAAAGGATTGTTTTGCCTCAAAAGTACAGAGAAAAAAATAATTTAATTTAAGTGTAAAAAATGCTTAAAATAGATTTTATGTGAGATGCCGTTTTGTAATTCAGAGCTTTATGGATATCTTTTTTTGGATAAGAGATCTCATACTTGCACAGTAATATTCTTAAATTGCTTCGTATATGACACCCATAAAGTGTAGCTATTGGAATGTATGTCGGTGTGGGGGTAAAACTCTGTTTCACTGTATGGACTAAGCTTGTTCTGCAACTTTGTTATATACTTGTATCACAGCGTAGTAATGGATAGTGTTGGCACTGTCACTTTCATGAAAAATGCCCTCTGTTTAACACGGTCTCCATTATGTTTCTAGTTACAGCACAGAACAGGGTGCAAGAGGCTGGTAACTCATTTATTTTTACGCATGATTACTTTGGTCAAATTCCTCAGCAACTAAGCCATTGTTAAAGGCACAGTACAAGTTGTGTGCTATGTGTACATTCATGCACAAGAAGCCTACTTTATGTGTACAATAGCATTTATTGATATGTTTGGCTGACCGTACTGTATTCTTTGTCAGGTTACATTGGCTCAGATGTTAAGGTAGCCGTATCATGCTTTCATGTTAAAGGAATGTTATCATTTTTGTTTTTTTCTTGATTGTTTTTCTTTGTGCTATGCATTACTTTTGTTTATACATATTTTGAAACTAGCCAACAATTTTTTATGGTTTAATAGATTTTGCATTATACCACTAGATGGAGCATACAATAAATATTAACAACAGAGAAACTTATGAAAAATACCTGTATACCATGTTCCCTTATGGTGGCCCTACACGGGCTGCTAAAAGCTGCAGATGGACTGAATCTGCTGCTTATCGACTTATGCGTGTATGGGGCCCTCTGACTGACCTACCTGACTGATATCTGTCCAAAAATTGTCCAGATGTTGATCAGGCAGGATTGATTTTCCCATTGGATCCAGGATGAGATCTTTTCATTGATGCAGTCCTTGATCTAACTGCCTGCATAGCAGCAATTATGATCCTCAAGGTGGGCATACTTGGGAAAGATTGGTGACCTCGCCAAACAAGTGTATCATTCAGTGTACGGCCACCATTAGGGCAGTGTCAGACAGATTATTTAGAGTACTTGAATGTCAATTTCCTGGACCCACCCAGTGCCCCTGTGGGTCAATGTTTTGAGCAGCAATCACATGGCCTTTGAGTGAACTGTGGGGGTCCAAGCAATTTTCTTTTAAGTAAACTAATGGCAGGGGTACATTTACATTCTAGCTGGTGGGCTGGCATTACGGGGATATTAGTCGGCCGCGACAACTAATCTCCCTGCAATGCCATCCCACCAGCTAGAATGTAAATTGCCGGTGGGCTGGCATACGCATCGCTGCGATGTTTCGCAACAACACGTATGCCATCCCACCAGAGATTTACATTCTAGCCGGTGGGATGGCATTGCGGGGAGATTAGTGTGACTAATCTCCCCGCGTACCCCTGCCCTAAGGAGTGATTTTTACATCCATACAGTCCTTTGGTGAGGTCAACAAATGAGTTTCCAAACTGCAAAAGATTCTTTTCATTATTTGGTCTGTAATATAATATTTTTCTAAGTAGGTTTTAAATTAGCTTCATGTTCAGTTAAATATAATGGCATTGCATTGCTTATCAGCATATTTGAATATATTTTCAAAGGGGATCTCCACTAAATACAGTTCTTTGCATAATGAAAAAAAATGTAATTCTAAGCAACTTACCAATATACATTTATTAAAGATTTTCAGTGCTATCAACAGACCTTTAGGAAAAATGGTGGAATGCTTGTTTGGCTTTATCAAGCAATAACATTGAATAATGCGTTATTAAGATCTGGGAGTATGATTTAGTCAGAAACAAAAGCCATTTTGTTTTTATTACTTGTATTTTATAATTGTATTTAATTATTTGTAATTTGTTATATTACATTAATTTTCTGGACTTGGTTTTTTGTGAGCCAGGGTCCTATGTCAACTACATTTCTCTGAGCATCAGGTAACAGGAACTTTGTTGTATGGACAATTTATGAAATAAACGCTTTACGGGATTAACCAAGCAATAAAGTTTGCCCAGGTGCATTAACTTATAGCAACCAATAAGGTATTTGTTATAGGTGAATAGATCTATAGCAACTATAGCAACTAGATCTATAGCAACTTTGCACCTTTTATTACACAAGGCTCTAGTTGTATATTTAGAAAAGTGTAAAAAAATGAGTGTTTTGTGTGCAAGGTGGTAGAAAACATCCCTATGACCCGTTTTATGTGCAGAGGTGTACCAGTCACCCCTCTGTGCGCATCAGCCTGTACTATTTCCATCTGTCTTTCCAGCAAATGCTTCAGTTGGTCTTTGGTATAGTGAACTTTCTGTATTTTTTATTGGAAAACAAGATTGATTGATCTACCTGTAAAAAAGGTTGCGTGACATGAGAATTTATATATTACTGCTTTTTGAAAATTTGAAATTCTTAGCATATGGAGTATTTAACTGAAAGGGGGCGGGGTTGTGATATATCTTCTGGGTTTTATTATTTTTATTGGGAACCAAAAGAAAATATTAATTTCTACAGAAATCTGAGCAGCATATGTGAGTTGGAATTATCTTCATTAACTGTTTGCTTTCAGTACATCTGCCTGAAGGCATCTATAATCATTTAAACTTGCTGGCTAATCCCAGCAGCCCTTTCCTTTAGAGATAGTAAGCTAGAAAGCCTTGCTGGCTGTACATAGAAGGGATCTGATATTAACAAATTACTGCTGGGGCACACTACATTGGCAGTCAATTATTGTTTAAATGATTAGTCCTTAGGCACCCAGAGCATTGGCTCTCCTGAGAGATGCAGATCTGCTCCCTTTCTCATCTCCATGTATCTGTATTCTGAAAAGCAGCACTTCCACTTGAGTGCAGGTAGGTGCACGAGTGGAGAAGAAGTAAACTTTAGACCTAATGCCACTCCATGTATCTGCGCTTAAGCATACCTCCCAACATTTGAAAAGTAGAAGGAGGGACAAAAATATCTGGCGCGTGTAGTGCAGCAACATTTTTCATGCCACGCCCAAAAAACAGGCCCATTTTACAAAACCACACCTGAAAAGCATAACATACACAAAGTGCACCAGAAGACAGACACTGTTGCCCCAATCATTTTATGACATATTGTGGCCCTAAGGCAGGGGTCTCAAACTCGCGGCCCGCGGGCCATTTGCGGCCCTCGGTACAGTATTTTGTGGCCCGCACCAACGCCTTCTCAAAAGCAATGAATGGATCGCAATTTTTATTGCGATTCAAGGGATAATGCAAGGCACGGCGGGCGGGAGCTGCTGATTGCGGAAATGAAGTTATGCCATCATAACAGTTATTATGGGAAGACGTTCTGTGTGCAGAAATTAGCTCCTTAGCAGCTAATTGTGCACACAGAACGTCTTCCCATAATAACTGTTATGATGGCATAACGTCATTTCCGCAATCAGCAGCTCCCGCCCGCCGTGCCTTGCATTATCCCTTGAAAGCCAATTTTTTGTGAAATCCCTTATGCGGCCCAGCCTCATCCTGACTTTGCCTCCTGCGGCCCCCAGGTAAATTGAGTTTGAGCCCCATGCCCTAAGGATTTCACTACGCACTGTGGCACCTGTATATCATGACAGACTCAGTGTAGCACAAGCATCCCATGCTACATATTGACCCTCAACATCTCTAATACCCATTTCTAAGCAATTCAGAAAATCACCAGAGCTGTATGAAGTCCCATCAGTACAAAGGACACACAGACATTGGTAGCCAGGGCCACCTAAAACATTGGTAGCCAGGGCCCCCTAAAACATTGGTAGCCAGGGCCCCCTAAAACATTGGTAGCCAGGTGTTACATTTTGCATTGGTGCCAGGGCAGGGACCGCCTAAACATTGCTAGCCATTGCTAGCAACCCCCTAAAACATTGATGGTCCTCCCCCAGTGTCCCCATACTATGGGCCGCTCCCCACTGCAGCATCCTCCAGCTCCCCCCAGCATCCTCCCCAACATCCTCCAGCTCCCTCCCAGCATCCTCCCAAGCATCCTCCAGCTGTGTTTCCTCCGGCTGCCCCACCCCCCCCCCGACTCTTCTTCTCCCAGTGACGTCACACTCTTGTCTCTCAGGAGCACCACATTCACCTAAATGAACTGAGTGGAAGAAGTGGTGCTCCCTAGAGATGCGAGTGTGACGTCACTGGGAGAATAAGAGTCGGGGGACGCAGGAGGAGGAAGTGGGACATTTGGGAGGTATGGCTTAAGCAGAAGCCTCCATGCGCCCAAAACCTCTAAGTCTACTTAAAAATAATTTAAAATCGAATTAAACCCAGTAGGATCGTATTGCTTTAAATAAGGATTCATTATATCTTAGTGTCAGGAGCAGCCACAGGTGGGTGGCTGGCAGGTAGGAGCTTATATGCCGTGTAATATGGGTACAGGGGGTACAGCGCTTGTTGATAGGCAGGAAACAAGTTATGTTGCTGAAACATGATTTATTAAATGAAAAATGAGCAATAAGAATATAGAAGTCCTTACAACAGGCCAGTGGTCAGAGGCAGGCAGAAGACGAAACAAATCCGGAAAGCAGGCAGAGGGTCTCGACTGGCAGCAAACAAGGAGGGTCCAGAATAACAGGCAGTGGTCAAAGGCAGGCAGAAGACAGGGAAAGTCCAGTAATCAGGCCGAGGTCAATACAGGGAGATCCAGCAGAGGTCAGGAACAGGAGTTGTAGAACAGGGTAAGGTGAACGGAATCAGGCAGGTATGCGGGCAGGAGTCAGGCAGGAACAGGGACTGGAACAAGCAGGTAAGGACACTGGAAGGCAAAAGGGCTCAATGATCAAGCAACCACGGGTTGCTTGTAACAGGCTTATAAAGCCTGTTAATTGTCTGATTGCAACCACCTGGGCTAATTAAGGGAGGAGAAGGTGAACATAGACACAGAAGCAAAGAAGAGGGGTTAACAGAATGTTCAGGGCTGGATGCCCAAGGTCTCCAGTGGCTCAGTGAGGTAATGCAGAACCTGCCTAACATACAGTCCAGAGTTCCAATACAGGCAGGTCCTGACACTTAGTTAGGATCAAGTACAAGGTATTGTTTTATTATTACAGAGAAAAAGGAAATCATTTTCAAAAATTGGAACTATATGTTATAATGGAGTCTATGGGAGATGGCCTTCCTACAATTTGGAACTTTCTGGATAATGAGTTTCCATATAACAGATCCCAAACCTGTATAAAAAATGAAACTATACTAAGAGAAACCGCAAAAAATAAATAAAAAGCATTGCAAAATCCATCATTCTTGTGTACTGTTCGAAAACAATGGAATTGAAAGAAAAAAGAATTTGGTAGGTAAATGCCCTTTTAATATGAATAAGTATAATAAGTAATTTGTATGTTCACATTGTTCAACCAGACTAAAGGCTGACATAAAGTTGGAAAATGCTACCAATGCTGCCACATGTCCGGTTTTGACCTGGAGAGCCCAGTTTTTCAAGGGGTTGTCCGAGTCAAAACCCTCTGCCCGGTTTTCAACATTCACAGCGATTGCAATAACCCCACCCCTGATGTCATGACACAACCAGAAAATGTCAACATCACACACATTCCTTTTGTCTGGTTTTAAAACGCAGCAAAGATGGCAACCCTAGTTACAAACCTTTTATAATTCAGAGTGTTGCTTTCATACATCATCTCTTTGTAATTAAAGTGCAGTTTTATAGCAGTATAACCGTAGTTCATCCAGTGCTAGGGGTTTTCTTGCTTGATATCTTATAAAGAAACTGTAAAAGTGGGTTTGTAAACTATGAAATTAGTGGGGCTGACAAATTGCTTTGACATGTTGCTGGATAATTGTTAGAATCAGTCACTCATTTTATTCTCTGTCTATGCTCTGCTCTTCTTCACATCTCCTTATCTACATTCGCCCTTTCCCTATCATTTCCCTTATGTCTCCAACAGTATTCCCATTCCATTTCTCTCTCATAAACTCTTCCATTGTGCTCATCGATGTTGCTCCTCCTTCCATCCCACGCTGGCACTGCAGCATAATCTGCACTGGGCAAAATTCCTGACATTTCTAAGATTTTCTGATTTAATCTCCAGCAGTCTGAGACAAGGGGGGTGGAAAGGAGAGACAGAAACTGTCTGCAAGCTGGAAGATATAACTCACCTGTTGCACATACCTATAAAAAACACAAAGTTTGTACTGATGCCAATTTCTAATCATTTGGATTTTAGAAATATTCAAAATGAAATGAAGAAAACATTTATACAGAGCATCGGTACAAGGCCAACTACAACTTGTCTTCCTCTGCTTAAAAAACAAACCGCTAAAGCTCCATAGTCTGTGAAAAATATATCACTACACAAATTGTCACATCTGTAAGAAATATGGGTTCTGGAAACAATGCTCACTTTCCTACTGTTTTAGCTTTATTCTTCATTAAAGGGGTTGTTCACCTCAAAAACTTAACTTTTAGTATTATGTACAGAATAATATTCTGAGGCTATTTGCAATTGAACTTTAATTTTTTTATTATTTGTGTTTCTTTCATTATTTAGCTTTTTGTTCAGCAACTCTTCCGTCTGAAATTTCACTAGCTATCTGAAATATGAATATGATAGGACCTGAATAGAAAGATAAGTAATTAAAGGAAACAATACAATTCTAGCCTTGCAAAGCAATTTATTTTTGGCTGCCCATTTGAAAGCTGGAAAGAGTTAAAGAACTGGTTATTCTATAACATACTTGCTCTCATATGTAATTAAAGACATGAAGTTTCCCAGGAGCAGTAACCCCTAAAAAACCAATAAGATGATTGCTTTTAACCCTTTTACTGCCAGCCGTTTTGGTCAAAGCGGAACTTGAATTGCCAGACAGTTTTTGAAAATTTTGCACTGTTTCACTTTAGGGGCCTTTCCTCGGGGGGACTTTTAGTTTACCCAGGAAAACAATATATCGTTTTTTTCAGAACAACCTAAGCTTTCAAAATATGGTAGAATTTTTGTGTAATTCCAATTCTGTAACAAGATATAGGCTTCTAAATGTCTAAAAATGCAAAAAAAAATACTAGAAACGAAAATTATTTTATGCACGAATATACAACTGATTTGGAAAGTCCCATGTCTCCTGAACGTGCCAATACCAAATATATATAGTTTTATGGAGATTTCTAACTTGTATAGGTCAAAAACTCCCAGCAGTACACTACCAAATTTCCAAAGCACTGCTCCAGAAAGCTGCATACTTTTAAGGCCAAAAATTCCACTAACAGAAGGTTTATCCCAGAAAATTGTACATTTTTGGAAAGAACAGATAATGGGGAATACAGAATAGGCACAACTGTCTGTCTACTCCAAACTATCAAGTCGCAATGCTTTCCTAAAGTTATTGGTTTTTATCAAAATTTGTTATTTTTTTTTTTAAAAATCGCTTCAAAGCTTCCAGTCTATAGTATCTTTTCTCCTACAGGTCATAAATTAACCAAATAAAACACTCTAAATATGAACCCCAGGGGTCCACTGAACAGTTTGATGCCCAATATGTATAGGTTTATTTAAGTATGTGGCATGTAGGGGCCCCAATGTGAACATACCCCCATATGTACTGTCATTTCTGTCATTTCAGCTCCTGCAAAATCAACACATTTACATAATTATATGTGGGATAAAGCTAGTAAAAAGTACGCTCACCCCAGAAAATCATATATTTTTGGAAAGTACACATTCCCCCGAATCTAAAATGGGTACCCATGTCTTTCTACTCCAAAGTACCAAGTCGCACAGCTTTTCTAAAGTTAGCAATTTTTATGACATTTCCAAAAATCCCCTCAAAGCTTCCAGTTTGCAGCATCTTATCTCCCACATAGCATTAGGTACCAAGATAAAACACCCTGAATTTGAACACCAGGGGTCCATTGAATAGTTTGATGCCCAATATGTATAGGTTTACCTAAGTATGTGGCATGTAGGGGCCCCAATGTGAACATACCCCCATATGATCTGTCATTTCTGTTATTTCAGCTCCAGCAAAATCAACACATTTACATCATTTATGTGGGATAAAGCTACTAAAAAGTACGCTCACCCCAGAAAGTCATATATTTTTGGAAAGTACACATTCCCCCGAATCTAAAATGGGTACCCATGTCTTTCTACTCCAAAGTACCAAGCCACACAGCTTTTCTAAAGTTAGCAATTTTGATGACATTTCCAAAAATCCCCTCAAAGCTTCCACTTTGCAGCATCTTATCTCCCACATAGTGTTAGGTACCAAGATAAAACACCCTAAATTTGAACGCCAGGGGTCCACTGAACAGTTTGATGCCCAATATGTATAGGTTTACCTAAGTATGTGGCATGTAGGGGCCCCAATGGGAACATACCCCCATATGATCTATCATTTCTGCAAAATCAACACATTTAAATCCTTTATGTGGGATAATGCTACAAAAAAAGTACACTCACCCCAGAAAGCCATATATTTTTGGAAAGTACACATCCCTCCGAATCTATAATGGGTAAACATTTCTTTTTGCTCCAAAGTACCAAGCTGTAAAGCTTTCCTAAGTATGCAGATTTATATGACATTTAGAAAATCGCATAAAAATGTTAATCAGATCAGATAAAGGCAAATCACCCCAAATAGGAACACCTAAGGTCTACTGAACAGTTTGATGCCCAATATGCATAGATATACCAAAGTCTGCGGTATGTACTGAACCCAAAATGAAAATAGCGCATAAGGATTTCTCGCCTGCCAACTCAGCTTTTGTATACAGAGACCCCCAGAAAACCATATATTTTTGGAAAGTACACATTCTGATGAATTCAAAATAGGTAAAGTTATTTTTGTACACCAAAGTTACACCTGGCAAAGCTACGCTAAAAACAGATTAGGAACACTTATACAGGGATAAAATGCGATAAAACCACAAAAATTGTGCAAATCAGTGAAACAACAAAATAAGTCACATAACAGTGTAATTAGTGGTCAGAATATCTGATCCAATAGTCACGCTGTCAAAATAAACAGTTTTTAGGTAAAAGAAACTAAAAACAAAGCGGTAAAATGAAAAAAAAAAAGTGTTTGTGTATACATGTGTGTACATGTGTAAAAGTTGTGTGGCAGTGTGTGTGTATATGAGTTTAAATAAGTGTATAAAAGTGTGAAAAAAAACTGCTAAATTGTGTGCTGTAAGTGTGTGTAAATGTATGTAAGTGTGTATAAATGTATGTAAGTGTGTGTGTAAGTGTGTAAATGCAAAAAAAAAAAACACCTTACCTGTCCTGAAGACCCGATCGCCTCCTCCTCCAGGCTCCAGTGGGCCGGCGCTAGGGGGGGAAGTAGGAAGCAGGAAGCAGCAGACACAATCGCATCGCGTCTGCTGCTTCCTGGAGGGTCCTGCGACACGATCGTGTCGCAGGACCCACATGACAGCCCCCCTGGCTCGTTGCCCAGGGGGGCTGTCATCTCTAGAAACTCTCTGCAGCGGCGGCATGTGGGACACGTCGTTGGCATTTAAGCCCTTTTACTGCCACGACATATCCCATACGTCGTTGGCAGTAAAAAGGTTAAACAGGTGACCAGTAAATTCTACTTGCTGATTGGTTCGTCTCAAGCATCTTTTTTTTTTTTACTGGCTAGACCAAGAAAACAGAGTACATTTGGCAGCCACATAAGTGAAAAGCATACTGTCAGAGTGCTTTAGACAAATGTTAAAAGACAAATGTTAAAAGCGCCTCCTTTCATTGTGTCCATGGGAATTGTTTGCATTTGTAAAATTTGCTCATTGAAGAACTTGAGTGGGTATTTAGAATAAAGGAATATTGTTTTTTCTGAACCTGCAATGAATTCAGAATGTTGGTGGAAATTTTGTGTAGCTCCCAAACTTTCTAAAAGAGCTATTGATCATTCTTTTTTGCAGTGGAAACATTTTGCCGATCATCGTGATTTGAACTAGTTTCTGTTGCTTGAGATCTAGTGATGCCATTTTTATATTAGTGTAGACCAGTGCTGTCCAACTTCTGTGGTGCCGAGGGCCGGAATTTATCTAGCATATATAGTGGAGGGCCACTAATGGAAGCCAGTTTTGACCACTCCCCTTTTTTAAACCGCACCTACTTCAAACCACACCCATGTTAAAAACCTAAATGGTTGGTGCTCACTGTGGGAATATCAACCATCATCCATATGTGAAAGAATTATATTATGTCATATTAAGACACACTTTTAAATCCATATGCCTCCTCCTCCCCTGTGGATGGCACTGCAACCCCCAGCATATAATTACACACCTTAGGGACCATTTAATGGCTTTTCACCTACTAACAAACTCCCAGAACAAACCTCTGCCAGGTTCACCTCCTACAGGCAGCATAGGGCAGGCAGAGCATGACACACAGGCAGCTAAGTGCAGGCAGAGTATGGCACACACAGGCAGGGTAGGGCAGGCAGAGTATGGCACATACAGGCAGCATAGGGCAGGTAGATTATGGCACACAGGGGCAGCATAGGGTAGACAGAGTATGGCACACACACACACATACTGCCTGCCCTACCATGCCTATGTGTGCCATATTCTACCTGCCTGTGTGTGCCATACTCTGCCCTATGCTGCCTGTGTGTGCCATACTCTACCTGCCCTATGCTGCCTGTATGTGCCATACTCTACCTGCCCTTAGCTGCCTGTGTGTGCCATGCTCTTTCTGTCCTATGCTGCCTGTATGTGCCATACACAGTACATACAATGACACAATGCTGGCACTGTTCCTACAGTCTGTCTGAGGTGTGAAGAGGTGAACAATGTTGGTGATTACAGCCTTAGTCTGAGGTGTGAAAAATGTAGTGGGTGAACAATGCAGGTATTAAAAGGTGTGAACAGTATAGGGGATTACATGTTTAAACAATACAGGGTAATTACAACCTGAATTAAAGTTTACCCAAAGGTAAGCCATCAAAGCAGCCAGACAGGTGGGGGGCCACACAGAGGGGGGTCGGGGGCCACCAGTTGGACAGCAGTTTCAAGAGTTTTTGCATTTAAAGGGGTGGTTCACCTTTAAGTTAACTTTTAGTACATTACAGAATGGCCAGTTCTCAGCAACTTTTCAGTTGGCCTTCATAATTTATTTTTTATAGTTTTTTAATTATTTGCCTTCTTCTTTTAACTCTTTGCAGATTTCAAATGAGGGTTACTGACCCTAGCACCCAAAAAACTGTTAAGGTGGCCCTACACAGGCCAATAAAAGCTGCAGATGGTTGGCAGCTTTTTGTTCCGTGGATGGGGCCCTCAGACAGCCTGCCCAGCCAATATATGCCCAAAAATCGGGCAGATGTTGATGGGGCAGGTGTAAAAATCCCATTGGGGCAAGAAATGCATCAGCGTGTTGATGCTATCCTTGTCCCAACAGTTGGATCAATACTATAACAGGACCCTGTCATACTAGTGGGTCTTCATGTGTATGGCCACCTTTACATCATGCTATGTTTGGTTTAAGAACCCAACATACTGTTCTTTGACTTATACAGGTATGGGATCCCTAATCTGCAAACCCATTATCCAGAAAGCCTGTCTCCCATAGACTCCATTTTAATCAAATAGTACAGAATTTTAAAACTGATTTCCTTTTTCTATGTACTAATAAAACAGTGCCTTGTAATTGATCCCAACTAAGATATAAATAATCCTTATTGGATGCTAAACAATCCTATTGGGTTTAATTAATGTTTTATTGATTTTTTTGTAGACTTAAGGTATGGTGATCCAAATCATGGAAAGACCCCTTATCCGGAATACCCTTGGTCCCGAGCATTCCGGATAACGGGTCCTATACCTGTACTTCCGCTTTTTCTTCTTCTTAGCGCCTCCCATTTTCTAAACGCTACTCCTCCTACAGTTTTAGGGGTACAACATCCAAACTCTCCACACTTCTTTGCCCTATAGCGGAGCAGGTTGCTTGTGCTTTTCTAAGCGATCCTGCACCCCGTCTTTTTGTGGCGCCGCTCCGAACACCCCAATTTTCCCATTGACTTTGACAGGGAAGATTTTCAAACTGCTGCCACTCTTACAGCTTTGAAGCTACACTCCCCAAACTTGAATAAAATAATCATGGGGTCACCCGAATGAACCAGCAACATTTGTTGGATGACCCAAAGTGGGAGGGGCCACAAACAGCCAATCAAATTTCCCCCTCTGACTTTAATGGGGAAATTGAACTTGCTGCCAATCTTACAACTTTGAGGCTACACTCCCCAAACGTGAATCTCATAGTCATGGGGTCGGCCTGAATGAAAATATGATGCTTGTTGGATGCCCACAAGTGGGTGGAGCTGTGAACAGCTAATCAGATTTTACCCATTGTCTTTCAATGGGGAAATTCAACTTGCTGCCATTCTCACACGTTTAATGCCAGTGTCCCCAAACTTTTCAACGGTTAAAGGTTAGTAAAAGTGGGTGGAGCCACCAACACCCAATCCATTTCCACCCTTTAATTTTATTTGTTTATATTTAAACTGATGCCATTATTTAAGTATTAATTCTAATGTTGTTAAACTTTGCAGAGTTAGTCACTGGGTATCTGCAGTTCAAAGATAGAAATAGTGGGCAGAGCCACCAACAGCCAATCACATTTTACCTATTACTTTTAATGGTGAAATATAGAATGCTGTCAGTCCCATAATTTTTATGTCCTAAACTTTGCAGTGTTGGTCACTGAGGGACTGCAGTTCAAAAATATTTATGCCAGGGTGCCCACTGTTTGTCACTGGGTGACTTTCATTCAAGGTTAGAAAAAGTGTGCACACCCATGAACCACCAATCGCAATTCACCTATTGACTTTTATTGGTTTAAATTTAAACTGCTGCCTTTCTTTAACTATTAATCCTTTAACTTTATAATTAGTAACGCCTACTCCTTGGAGGCGTCAAGTGGTGACAAGATGGAGTTTACAGTCGGATTTTTTCAAGTACAGTGGCTTGCAAAAGTATTCGGCCCCCTTGAACTTTTCCACATTTTGTCACATTACAGCCACAAACATGAATCAATTTTATTGGAATTCCACGTGAAAGACCAATACAAAGTGGTGTACACGTGAGAAGTGGAACCAAAATCATACATGATTCCAAACATTTTTTTACAAATAAATGTAATGTGTAATTATTCAGCCCCCTGAGTCAAGACTTTGTAGAACCACCTTTTGCTGCAATTACAGCTGCCAGTCTTTTAGGGTATGTCTCTACCAGCTTTGCACATCTAGAGACTGAAATCCTTGCCCATTCTTCTTTGCAAAACAGCTCCAGCTCAGTCAGATTAGATGGACAGCGTTTGTGAACAGCAGTTTTCAGATCTTGCCACAGATTCTCGATTGGATTTAAATCTGGACTTTGACTGGGCCATTCTAACACATGGATATGTTTTGTTTTAAACCATTCCATTGTTGCCCTGGCTTTATGTTTAGGGTCGTTGTCCTGCTGGAAGGTGAACCTCCGCCCCAGTCTCAAGTCTTTTGCAGACTCCAAGAGGTTTTCTTCCAAGATTGCCCTGTATTTGGCTCCATCCATCTTTCCATCAACTCTGACCAGCTTCCCTGTCCCTGCTGAAGAGAAATACCCCCCAGAGCATGATGCTGCCACCACCATATTTGACAGTGGGGATGGTGTGTTCAGAGTGATGTGCAGTGTTAGTTTTCCGCCACACATAGCGTTTTGCATTTTGGCCAAAAAGTCCAATTTTGGTCTCATCTGACCAGAGCACCTTCTTCCACATGTTTGCTGTGTCCCCCACATGGCTTGTGGCAAACTGCAAACGGGACTTCTTATGGTTTTCTGTTAACACTCTTCCATAAAGGCCAACTTTGTGCAGTGCACGACTAATAGCAAGCCACTGTATGTGATCGTCCTAGAGTCATGCATTCTCCAGTTTTCACAAATTGTAATTTTCCGGACAGTAGTTTTCATTAAGTAGCGGTTACGTGCGTAATAGCATGCGCTAATAACGTCACGTGCTACAAAATAACGATCGTTAATTCTCCAAATGTAAGGAGTGATAATATTTGAATGCGTTTTTTTGGCCTTTAGTGAATCAGCCCCTATGTGCAGATTATCTCAGAATACTCTCTAAACCATTCTAAAACTCAAAGGTGAACAACTCCTTTAAGGCTTCCCTAGTTTTTATATAAACATGTAGAAGGCCAAAGAAGGACTAATTCACAGGGGGAGGGGTGGCAACATTTTAGGAACAGTGAATTAAATGTGTAATATTTTTTCCTGAGCCAGAGCTGCTTTCTAACCATGTACGACAGTGCTATATTGGTAATTATTCCCAGGTATTCCTTGCATACACGTGGGCTTGCACATACTTGCATATACTGCAAGCTTTAAAGGACAAGGAAGGCTAATTCAGTTTTTGGGTATCAGCAGTTTGGGCCTAGGCTTGGGCTTGGGCTTGCACAGAAGTGTAACATTTTCTCTGTTCTTTGTTTTTTTCCTGAGTAAAAGCTTTTTTTTGCTAAAAGGAGCATCGTCCTGGTGAAACAACTGAGCAGTTGGATTCTCTGAGAGGTGCCTAACATTTTAGCAGCCCCAAGTTAATCAAGCTTCCCTTTTCCTTTAATACAATTTCAGTAGTTTGTAGAAGACAATGTATTTGCATGCTGGCTTTCATTGGTCCTGAATTGCTGCTGGTCTGTTTGTTTCCTTGCACAGAAACCTGTGACTGCTCCTATCAATATAGCACATAATAAATAGAGATTTAGTCTAGTCCAGTATAATTTATTAATCTCCTGGTAGCATCAGCCACATATGTTTTGGTCTAAACCTTCTAGCACAGCCATTACAAGCTTTGATAGCAGTGGATATTAAAAGATTTTATTTGTCCTGTTCCAGGTTTTCTTACAGTCTGTGACCAGAAGCTCTACAACCGACAAAAGCACTGTACAACACCATTCTTGTTTTTATAGACTATACCCATAATCATTAAAGAAAGCTATCATTTTGTGAGGATAGGTCTTCTTAGCCCTAGAACTGTCTACCATTCTTAAAGGTTATTAGCCCTAGCACAGTATTCCATTGTGCAGGTTATTAAAGCTCTCAGCATAGATTCTGCCTGATTAGTTCTGTTTGTATAACGAAGAGCTAAACAAATCCGATATGATAAACTTCTGTAAAGATTTCTCTATTTAAAATGCCTAATGAGTACCTTTCTGAATATATTGCCCCCAGTGCTAATATATTAGTACAGGTTGTTAAGAATGTCAGCTAAGAGCTGTGGTCTTGTGGAACTGATTAGTATTGCTGTGGCTAAAGGTAGCAAAATTTTCTGCATTTGGCTTACCATTTTGACTGTTTTAAATCTGAATTAGAATTCAACATATGAGACCATATTTATTGTTCTGTGCTGCGTATTCTTTATAAATTATCCCAGCTTAACTGCCCTTGTATGGGCACTAATGACGGGTCTGCCGACTGACATCTGGCCTGAAATTGGGCAAATCTCGATCGGGCAGGTTTGAAAATTAGTCGGATTGGGGACCGCATTGGCTCGTTGATGCCTATACCCATCATTCCAATTCGATCGTTTGGTCCCAGAGCCAAATGACCGAATTAGCCCAATATCCCCTCCCTTAGCATATCTTAGTGTGTATGGCCATCTTTATTGTTATGTTCAGAAGACCACATTGCAATCATCACTTGTTTTAAAGAAGCAAAAGCATTATCTTGACCTGTCCTTATATGGAGTAGTAGTTAGAGGCAATCAGAGCTGCGACGAGTATGTCTGGAAAAACTTATTGTCATGGTAACCTGGGGATGCATTTTGGCATGGTTTTTTTCTTGAGACCTAGACATGAGGTAATGTCATGTGCGAATACAAATCCTTACAAGGTCTCCACAAATATATAATTAAGGGAGATTTCTTTTTCAGCCAAGAGATTGGGGGGTGGTGAGGAAAATAGATATGCCAGGCAACGATAGAGTGCAGTAGCTGGGTGAGGAAGAGGTTAGACTAGTGGATTTAGAGAAAAGAGGATTTGTAAAGCAGGATATTATGAATAGATATTATAATAGATGTATCTAGGCCAGATAGAATATAAAGAAGGACACCAAGCAAATATTAAAGAAAGATAAAAATGTGTTTAATAATTGAATGTTGTGCCATTTACAAGGTATTACACCTGAGGGCCTGGGGACATTCTGTACTGTAAGTGTCTTTGACTTGGCATTCAGAATGCTTGAACGCTCATAGGCCAGGCAAATGTGCGTGAAATAAGCATTTTAAATATTTCATGTTTTTTAATGTTCCAATTGGCTATAGCAGGTAACATTTTAATTCTGAATATAATTAAGAATGCCATATACACACTATTGTTGGCCATATACAGACCAGTGTCGGCAACTTGTATGGAGCCAAAATGATGGTCTCCCTGAACATTATCTGAGTTTAGTCAGATATTGATTGGTCTTCAAAAAACTGCATTTTACTTTTTTTTACTATTTTACTTAGGCTACTGTCCTTTCCTGATAAATCTGCACAGAGCTTCATGTGATTTTGTTATTATCTAAACAATTGGGTAAGACCCTAACCCTTTTGCAGGGTTTACTCTTTTCTTAATGGCTGTAAAATAGAAATTTACACCTAAGGTTTTACTCTCGGTCTTTTGGTAAATATTGGTTTATGAAGGGACATAAGGGCTATTAGTTTACTTTATTTTTTCCACACCAAAATTAGTGGAAGTGATATTGGGCATAATAGCTATGAAAATAAGATTATTAAAAATATTTGGACTGTGTGGTTACTACTGGTCTAGTTTCATTTTGTCCCGAACTGAACACTCTCTGTGACCTATTTCATTTCTGCATATAAATATTCATTTATTGTTACGTTGAGCCCCTCACTGTTTCTCCTTGGTCACTTATTGTAACAGTAATATAGCATGCTTTGTATAACTTTAAATGTATTTACATTTATTTTTGTTACCCCTCATACACTTACTCATTTTTCTGTGTACCTCCACCCCCAGTTTCCTGGATGTGGAATGCTTCCTCTCCTCCCTCTCTTCCCCTCGCCACATCCTGCCCAAATTACAGAAAAAGGCAGAGCAGTAAGTGAGAGGCATTGATTTAGAACGGGTGGTAACTTTACTTTCCTATAAGTCAACAGGCATGGTGAGCGGCCATTTGGTTCCCCACATTTCAGGGGGGAGATATGGAAAGGTGCTGGGGTCCCCTAACTGAGTTTTACCACAGAATTGCCTGCACTTGCTGGCATCAGGGGAGGGGTGGACAGGTAAGTGTTGGGCGAATTCCTGGTTTGTTTGTGCAAAATGTTAATGTGGGTTTATTGACTGACTGTTCCCTACAGAGAGAAAGTGAGTCACTTTTAATCACATTTATGTATATTCAAACATTCTCTATATATATATAGTCCTGCTCAATATGCAGGGATGCCTCCCACTGTCTTTGTTCTGGAGGGCGAGTATGTGGTACTAATTACATCCTAGTCTCATCTCAGCACACACTGTAATTAGCTGTTAATTACAGGATAAGACTTTAAAAAAAAGAAGTGTTCTGATTTATATGCCTTGTCTTACTTTGGTGCTTTCTTCCTTAAGTTCCAAACTTTTTACATCTGTTCTTTCCAATTTTCTCTAATTAAAGGGCCCCCTGCCAATTTTTTTTTTTCTAATATAACCTTTGTTGTCGTCTTTTGTCATTATCCATTTCTGTCACCCCCTTTCTGCTTTTCTCTGTTTTTCTCCCCCACACTATTTATCTTTTCCCCAACCATGAGTTTTAGCTATAATTGTTAGTCAATGGGAAGTTGAAAACAAATTGTGTAATAGAGTGTTACCACGCTGAGAAACTGCCAAGCATCTGATCCTTTAAAAACCAAACTTGTTTAAATTTAACAGTGAATGATGCAGGTCTGTAAAAGGGAATATAGTGACATTTAAAGGGATGTAAACTAATAGAAACTGATAAGATGATTGCTTCCCAGCGCACACCAGTAAATGCAACCTGCTAATTGGTTGCTATGTGTGACTACAACTGCAGCAGATTTTCACCTGTTATTACATTATCCACTATGTGCAAGACCATGTGACTGCTTTTCCACTGTGTGCCACTGGGTGTTCTAGGGATTTTGTATTAACAGTAAGGGGTAAAGGCTGTGCCAGAGAGGCATTTGTCTGCCTTGGCAGAGGGTGACACTGATAGCTTTGGAGTGTCTTTTTATAGAAACACTAAGGATATCCCCTCAAGCCCATGACATGTGGCAGGAAATCTGCCTGGGGGACCTGCTTCCTGAGCACATTCTTGTGTTTACAAGTCTGAGATCTCCTCCTAAAACAAATTCTCTTCTTTTCCCCAGACCTCACTGTAGCGTATGGCACACCTGATGTCACAATGGAATATGTGGATCCCTATACAGCCACATGATACATAACTCTCTGCTGTACCTTTAGGCAAATAAATACAGATTGATCCCTGCACCTTCATCTGTCTGTCTTATTTCTTTCTGCTCTTTTAATATCCACTGGAAAACAATGGCAGAATCATTCAACTGTCCAATTTTTTCAAAATCTGTACTTATTCTGCAAACACAATGGCACTTCCTCACCGCCCTTAAATTATTCATCTGTTTGCTATGCTTTGCAAACATGTTTCTGTCCCTACTGCCACAATCCACACGCACAATCAAATCTGTCATTCTAGACTGCACTAGAATTACCCTTCCACCAACTAAATTCTGGCAGCTTTGTCCTCCCAAGCCTGATTTATTTTATGGTGAGCTCTTTGGGGCAGTGACCTCCTTCTTTTTGTTTCTCTTGGTGCCTGACATTGGAATATAATGAATTTCCATACCAGGCACAAATAGCTACTTTGCTAATACCACTAACATTTGTCTGTATCAGACCCGGACTGGCTAATGCCAGAGGCAGTGCTGTGAGATGCCAGAGACAGTCACTATTTAGTGGGCTGGTGAGGGATATTTGGGCCTTTGTTTACTAGTAATGCCAGGACCTATTTAAAATCCCAGTCAGAGCCTGGTCTGCAAAACTTATTTTTCCACATTTCCATCAGTGACATCATTTAAAAAAAAAATGGCATTTTACAATGCACCTGTACTCTGAGTCCTGTTCTGGAAGACATTTTACTGCTTTTCACTGCTTTAAAAACACGTCTGTAACTTGTTTTGTATTCCAATAGTTCAGCTTTATTCAAGCGTTTACTCAAAAAAGACAGCAATTATGTTGCATCTGCATTCTGCATCACGACCATTAATTATTATTCTGGTACACTACAAAGACAGTTCTGTCACTACAGCTGACCTAAAACCACCACTATTATTCTTGTATGCAGCCATAAAAACATCTCTGTTCCTGCTCGCCATCAAACCCTGGGGCCCTCTCTGCTCTTTCTATGTAAATGTAGATCTCTGAATCTTCTGCTATAAACTACTCTCTGTTATTATTATAATGATTCTTACTCCATACTTCGTATTATTATAATGACCAATACAAGAAGCCATCTAATATCTGATCAGATATTACATGATTGCATGGATGATTTTTTTTTTTAGTATGCCATGCAATCTTGTGCAGTTGCATGGCAACAATGGGACATTCTGTTGCTTTGTGAGTTACTTAAAGCCTTTGTGACACAAGAGTTTTAATTGGTGCTGCAATGATTAAAGTGTTAACAAAAAATAGAGTGCTATACGTATTGTATTATTTTATATTTAATTGTATTATCCTAAAGTGCAATGATAAAATAATGCTTTACTGTAAATGCTCTACAGTGTAGAGTGTTATAATAGGTGGTGGTAATGTAAAAAAGAACTGTGTTTTTATAAATAATATAGACAACAAATACTCTTTGCTATTCTTTCCAGGATTATTTGGAAACAGAATTCCCTGCTCAGACAGAAATAGAGGACACAATGAAGGCACTGAGTCATGATGTGAGCAGCCCCTGCAGAAAAACACACACAGTTATTCAGGTAACAATAAGTCCCTCCTTAATTTATTGTAGAGCTCTGCAGAACATATTGGCAATTTACAAATATACGTTAATAATGTTAGTAATAATAAAAAAGATGTAACATTTAAACATAATTCTCTTACAGATATATATATATATATATATATATATATATATATATATATATAAATAAATATATATATATATATATATATACAAGCACACACAAGGACTTAGCAATAAAGCAATAAAGATTTATTGAAAAAAATCCAATTATATATATATATATAATAGGACACCCAGATTTACATTTTGGCAAGTAAGTAAATTGGGTGAAGAAAAACTGTATAAACATTACCTTTATGCTTTATGCTGACCACCCATGTACAGATGTTATTATGTAGTTTGGCTAAATGACAAAAACTCTAAATCTAAAAACCTGACATGATCATAAGGTCATTGACCATTGTAGAAATGATATCTGACATTTTCCACTGTGTTGGGGATGTTCCCCAAAGTGTAAATCAGGGGTCCCCAACCTTTTTTTACCCGTGAGCAACATTTAAATGTACAAAATTTTGGGGAGCAACACATGATCGGCAGACTACAGGAGGCTCTGTTTGACAGTACACATGTATATTTATCACACTGTGTCAGATGCTTTGTTTTGATATTCTAACTGTTGAAATCTAATTGCTGATTGGTTGCCCTGGGCAGCATCACTGGTAATGCTTCACTCCACTTTTTACACAGCATGATAAATATACCTCATGGTCTTTATGCCTCCAAATGTTGTCTTTAAGTCAGAAATTCAAAAATGAAAACCTGCTTTGAGGCCACTGGGAGCAACATCAGAGGGGTTGGTTAGCAACATGTTGCTCACGAGTCACTGGTTGGGGATCACAGTCCTAAAGGATAAAATCATTTATAGTTTACATAGTGCAGCAAACTGTAATTTCTTAGGGCCGAGGCAGACGAGGAGATTAGTCGCCCGCGACAAATCTCCCTTGTAGCAGGCGACTAATCGTCCCAATATGCAATCCCACTGGCTTGAATGTAAATCGCTGGTGGGATGGCATATGCGGCAACGCGATTTCCCGAAATCGCAGAAGTTGCCGTGAGAGGAAACTGGCGCCACATATGCCATCCCACTGGCGATTTACATTCAAGCCGGTGGGATGGCATATCGGGGAGATTAGTCGCCCGCGACAAGGGAGATTTGTTGCGAGCAACTATCCCCCCGTCTGCCACAGCCCATAGAATAGCTTCACACCAGAAAGGGGAGAGGATTTGGTGTTAAAAAAAATAAAATATATATACAGTCATGGCCAAAATTGTTGGCACCCCAGAAATTTTTCCAGAAAATCAAGTATTTCTCACAGAAAAGTATTGCAGTAACACATGTTTTACCATACACATGTTTATTCCCTTTGTGTGTATTGGAACAAAACAAAAAAAAGGGAAATTGGACATAATGTCACACAAAACTCCAAAAATGGGCTGGACAAAATTATTGCCACCCTTTCAAAATTGTGGATAAATAAGATTGTTTCAAACATGTGATGCTCCTTTAAACTCACCTGGGGCAAGTAACAGGTGTGGGCAATATAAAAATCACACCTGAAAGCAGATAAAAAAAAGTGAAGTTCACTTAGTCTTTGTATTGTGTGTCTGTGTGTGCCACACTAAGCATGGACAACAGAAAGAGGAGAAGAGAACTGTCTGAGGACTTGAGAACCAAAATTGTGTAAAAATATCAGCAATCTCAAGGTTACAAGTTCATCTTCAGAGATCTAGATTTGCCTTTGTCCACAGTGTGCAACATTATCAAGAAGTTTTAGTATAAATAAATTTGAAGCAACTGGACTTGTATAGTAATCATTGAAGACGTTTCACTACTCATCCGAGCAGCTTCTTCAGTTCAGTTGAACTGAAGAAGCTGCTCGGATGAGTAGTGAAACGTCTTCAATGATTACCGTATTTTTTGGACCATAAGACGCACTTTTTTTCCCCCAGAAGTGGGGGGAAAAAGTCCCTGCGTCTTATGGTCCGAATATAGCCTACAGATATACTTTAAAAAAATGTTTTTACTTGCCCGTGTGGTCTCCGTGCAGGGCCCTCCTCTATTTACCGGCGCTTAGCTCTGGCGCTGTGCGCATGCACAATGACGCGCATGCGTATGGGCATGCGCGTCATTGTGCATGCGCACAGCGCCAAAGCTAAGCGCCGGTAAATAGAGGAGGGCCCTGCACGGAGACCACACGGGCAAGTAAAAAACCTTTTCTTAAAGTATATCTGTAGGCTATATCAAACTAAGGCAGCCAGAGTGACAGAGGCGCTGTGGTGCGGCGCGGAAAACCATCCTGAGGCCTGAGCAGGTAGGCTGCTTTTACAGGAAATGGGGGCAATTCCTGATTGCTGCTGCTGGTACAGATGGGGGGGCAATATGTTGGGTGCTGCTGGTACAGGTTGGGTTTTAATGCACATAAAATATTTTAGGACACTATTTGTTTCAGAATCTTTTTTTCTTCATTTCCCTTCTCTAAAAACTGGTGCGTCTTATGGTCCGGTGCGTCTTATGGTCCGAAAAATACGGTACTATACAAGTCCAGTTGCTTCAAATTTATTTATACTAGATATACCATGACCTGGATGAATGAAAATCTTCATAGACATATCAAGAAGTTTGCAACCCATGGCACTGTAGCTAATCTTCCTGGGCGTGAATGCAAGTGAAAAATTCATGAAAAGTTGCAACGCAGCATAGTCTGGATGGTGGATAAGCAGCCCCAAACAATTTCCAAAGAAATTCAAGCTGTCCCGCAGGCTCAGGGAGCATCAGTGTCAGCGCGAACTATCCGTCGACATTTAAATGAAATGAAACGCTATGGCAGGAGACCCAGGAGGACCCTACTGCTGACACAGAGACATAAAAAAGCAAGACTACAGTTTGCCAAAATGTACTTGAGTAAGCCACAATCCTTCTAGGAAAACGTCTTGTAGACAGATGAGACCAAGATTTGGTCTTTTGGTAAAGCACATCATTCTACTGTTAACCGAAAACAGAATGAGGCCTACAAAGAAAAGAACCTACAGTACCTACAGTGAAATATGGTGGAGGTTCAATGATGTTTTGGGGTTGTTTTGCTGCCTCTGGCACTGGGTGCCTTGAATGTGTGCAAGGCATCATGAAATCTGAGGATTACCAAAGGATTTTGGCTCGCACTGTAGAGCCCAGTGTCAGAAATCTGGGTTTGCGTCCAAGATCTTGGGTCTTCCAGCAGGACAATGACACCAAACATACGTCAAAAAGCACCCAGAAATGGATGGCAACAAAGCGCTGGAGAGTTCTGAAGTGGCCAGCAACGAGTCCAGATCGAAATCCCATTGAACATCTGTGGAGAGATCTTAAAATTGCTGTTGGGAAAAGGCCCTTCCAATAAGAGAGACCTGGAGCAGTTTGCAAAGGAAGAGTGGTCCAAAATTCCCAGTGAGGGGTGTAAGAAGCTTATTGATGGTTATAGGAAGCGACTGATTTCAGTTATTTTTTCCAAAGGGTGTGTAACCAAATATTAAGTTACGGGTGCCAATAATTTTGTCCATCCCATTTTTTGGAGTTTTGTGTGACATTATGTCCAATTTGCTTTTTTTCTTCCCTTTTTTTTGTTTTGTTCCAATACACATAAAGGGAATAAACATGTGTATAGCAATACATGTGTTACTGCAATACTTTTCTGTGGGAAATACTTGATTTTCTGGAAAAATTTCTGGGGTGCCAACAATTTTGGCCATGACTGTATATGTACAGTACTGGAACAAGGACTGCACTCCTAGGATTTAAAGAATTGTGAGCAAAATGTAAACACAAAAATAGAAAGGTTTATTACTCAACGTTTTTGTTTCACACAGAAACCTTCATCTGGAGTGAAAAACAAACACTGCACTCCCTCCCCCCACATCTATTTAAACACTCTAGAGAAGTTTTGGCGGCAAAACAAGTAGCTAAGGCAACAAAAGGCTGACTCCCACATGTAAACAAATAATGTGACTATTATAAATGAAATCACCTGAATGAGTCCAGGTTAAAATCAGGTAATGCCTAGACAGAGCAGTTCAGGACGAAACCAACCAGTGCAACACCAAAGTAAAAACAAAAGAATGAGAAAAAAGAAATAAGAGGAAAAACAACAGACTGAAAAAGGCCGAAGGGAACCGTTTACTGACCATCTTTGTATGGATTGTGCCCCTTCAGTGTAACCGCCTGTGGCACCAAACATCCCATGTGGTTAGTCCTGTATTGGTGGATGTGCATATGCACCCAGCATCTGTAATGAACCCAAGCTGTGTGTCATTGCTAGGCACCGCGTGCATAACAACCACTCGTGTTGCTGGTGGGAAACACCGCCAACCAATGCCCAGTCATAGGGAAACAAAGGCAAGCCTATCCCTAGTTAGGCCCAGTGTACTCTGTGTAGGTAACCGAAAAACTGGCATGTAACATAGGGCCAAGCCACTTATTATTCCCAAGGCAACAATTACTGCACAGTTATGGGGGTTAACTTGGAACCCAAACTTGGACCACCCTCAGTGCTCCCAGGACCCTCAAACAGAGACTTTGTGCGGTCATACACATCTGGATGCACTCAATGGACCATGTTGCCTGGCTGCACTCAATAGGCCGACAGTTAGCCAACGGGTACAAGGGCACTTACTTTTGCTGAAACCCACTTGCAGGAGAACCAAAATTAGGGACATTACAAACCACTGATACCACTTTTGGTACTAGCACCCAGGTTTTGTTGCTGCAAATGGTGTGCACTTTATGGACTATTATATATATATACAGGTATAGGACCCATTATCCAGAATTCTCGGGACCAAGGGTATTCCGTGTAAGGGGTCTTTCCGTAATTTGGATCTTCATACCTTAAGTCTATTAAAAAATCAGTAAAACATGAATTAAACCAATGGAATTGTTTTGCATCCAATAAGGATTATTTATATCTTATTATATCAATTATATATCAATTACAAGGTACTGTTTTATTACTACAGAGAAAAGGGTTTTAAAAAAGGGTTTTAAAATTCTGAATAATTAGATTAAAATGGAGTCAATGGGAGGTGGACTTTCCGTAATTCAGAACTTTCTGGATAATGGGATTCTATTGTGCAGGTTTAAAAATCCATCGCTCAATAGGCCCCCCTAAGACCTCTATATGATCTGATTGCTGACTCTAACTATATGTAGGAACAGCTTTAGAACAGTATAGAGTACTGTACTTCTGTCTCCAGTGTGAGCCAATTAATTAATCTATACCACCTGGAGCCACACTTACCACAGTATGGCCTAGCCAGAAGGGAACATTCTGTACTCTGTATGTGCCCCTTATGTTATTAGCCTCAAATTGCCTCAAACCACACCCAATGAACTTGCTGAACATTGAAACTGCCTGATAAACACTGACACTACCACTTGTCAGGTGATTTTAGTCTGTAGGGGCTCCAGTTAGGATAACCAGTTACTCTAAATGAGGCAAACATGAGTTACGGAATATGGGTTTTAAATTTTACTGTATGCTTAAAAGCAATGAAATATGGTTACTTATTGTGATCTGTACAGTTACTTTTGCTCCATGACTTGCAATATGGTTTTTTGACTTGCAAACAGAGCACACCATTGGATCTCATAGATACAGGAAAAAGTCTTAGGGTGCAGACAGAAAAACCTCATCTTGTCAGCCTGGGAAGTGGACGACTCAGCACTGCAATCACCCTACTACCACTGGAAGAAGGTAATTCTTTCTACAGTATTGCCCAGGAATCAGATATACCTGCACTAAGTATATAAAAAAATATTCTTTACTCTATCTGTCATCAAGTAAGAAAAAATATCTCCAACCTTACTTGCAGTCCAATTAAGAGCTAAAATCATGTTCCGTTACTCTTTGTATAGAATAGCACAATAAAAGCCTGTTTTCATTCCTACAGTTTTATTTCAAAATGTCATCATCTTTTAATACTGTACACATATTTATGCTTCCTCAAGTTGCTCCATATATCGATTTTTGTTTTGTATGACATTACTTCTTCTACCTAAGGAAGGACAACCCTGGGTCATGCATCTAAGGACATTCCCCTGCAGGGACCTGGCATTGCTGCAGAACATTGCTACATTGAAAACATCAGAGGAAACCTCACCCTATACCCATGTGGAAATCCTTGTGCCATCGATGGACTGCTCATCACCCAACCGACACGTCTCACTCAAGGTGAGGTTCATTCTTTGTGCATCAAGGAGTTTAAACATCAAATGTGTTAAGGGCAGATTAAATGCCTACTGTTATCACAGAAACATTTAATCTACAAGAGCATTAATAAGGGCTCTGGCACACGGGGAGACTAGTCGCCTACGACAAATCTCCCTTGTCGCGGGCAACTAATCTCCACGAAATGCCATCCCACCAGGCAGAATGTAAATCGCCGGTGGGATGGCATATGCGCGCCGCTGCTTTTTGCTTTAGGAAAATGTGATGGTGTTGGCAAACCAAGGGGATATATGCAGTACAAATTATGCCATTTGGGTGGGGAGACCTGCCCAACTGATATACATTGTAGGCTTTACATGTCCTTTAAGGGAAATCTGTTGCAGGTTAGGGTGGAGTAGAAAGTCTGAACATGAACAAATGCATTGTATATAGTCTGCTTCCTTGCATGCTCCCTGGGTTTCAATTACTTCCCATAACACCAAATACCATTTTGCTGCAAATATTTCTTGAGGTGACAGTGCCTATTGACCATTGAGCCATGTGAAGAAGTCTGCTTTCTTGCGTGCTTCTTGGGTTTCGATTACTTCACATGGCACCAAACACCATTTTGCTGCAATATTTCTGGAAGTGACAATGTCTATTGACCATTTGTGTTGCCTGCATGTTTACAAACAGTCTAGTTGGAATTCATTCCGTTTTTTTCAGAGCTAGAGAGCTGCAGCATAAATGTTGGAACTATGCACAAAGCAGAGTTAGCAACATGTTTGTGCTCTTAAAATTTGAAGCAAATATGAGTGGGCATAAACAAATAGGAAACAAGCCGGTTACTCTATTTTTATGCTTGTGAGCCTAGTACATTACCAGCGTTGTCTTTTAGTCTCTTTAATCACCAAGGAAGAAGTTATTTTTTTTTGCAAACCTTTGCCAAAAAGAATTATCTTTAAATGAGGTGATGCTATTCCAGAGTAAGACTGCAAGGAGAAATACCTTCAGGCCATATGTGGTACACAAAACAGTAGTACTGTACATTTTTTGTTTCATGACCCTCAGAATGAGCTGTAACTGCAATTTGGTGAGGCAGTTTTGCCAAGAAATGTATTAACCTAAAATTTCACATTTTATTCTCAAAGGGGCCGATTCACTAAAGGTCGTTAACACTTAACGCATAGTTTTATGCGTTAAAAAGTGTTCGATAATTAAGTACCGATATATTGCATGCTTTAAAATAACGCTTAAAAATATGTCATTGCCAGATAAATAACAACAATAACATTGCTTCTTAATTCAGACAAGTGTCCTTTTAGTGAATCGATCGTTAATTCTCAAAATATAAGAAGTGATAATATTTTAACGCATGCTATAAATATCGCTCGTTTTTTTGGCCTTTAGTGAAACGGCCCCAATGCCTGTAAAATTAGCAAGTCATTTTCAGTCACTAGGGGGCAGATTTATCAAAACACGAGTTCAAATCCCGAATGGGAAAAATTCGGATTGGAAACGAAAATTTCTGAAGATCGCAAATATCACAAAAATGATTGCGAAAAAATCGTATTGGTCACGATAATATCATATTGGCGTTCCGAAAGTCACGGAAATTTCGTACCAAACCATTGCAAACAGCGGCAGAGCCTGTCCGAATTTTTCGCGCGGGCACTCAGAAAAATCGTGCGCCACGCGGAAAAGTCGCGTGAGCGCAAAAAAATCAGCTAAAATACGCTCGGAGCGTTCGCATGAACGCTCTGAGCGCTCGGGTCTTTGTAAATCTCCCCCTAGGAATCAGAATCATCCAAAAATAATCTCATCTCACTTTAGAATATATTGCAATAACATTCACCTCACAGGTATTTTTTTGTAATGTGGAGTAATCCCATGCCCTTGAATTTTGCAATACTTCAAATGAATTAAAATTAGGGTTTCAATTATGAAGCCAGTTTAACATGCAAAGCACAATATTTGGTTGCAGTGTTTTTGGCAACAATCTCTTGACAAGTCATGGCAGGTACAATGGCCAGGAAATTTCAGGAATAGTCCTTGGGTTGCTTTTCCAGTGCTGTTATTCAGCTTTTTTTATGCTAATTAGAGTATTTTGTTACCACTAGCCATTGGTGTTAACTAAGAACTAATTGCTAACTGGTTATTGTAGATTAAACTAGCTGTACATACATGCTTGAATACAGAATAACTTATTTGTCCGGCATATATTTTGGTGTATGTAACAACCAACAAGGGATACTGCCATGATTTTTATGGTGTATGTAACAAACAACAAGGGATACTGTTATGAATTTTATGGTATACTTTTTATTTCTAAATAACACTGTTTACATGAAAATTTATTCACTCTACCTAGTTTACAAACTCTAAAATTTTATTCTTGAACCAACAAATGTCTTTTTTTTAGTTATAATATTGGTGTGTAGGCAGCCATCTTAGTGCATTGTGCCTGATTCTGAGCTTTCAGAAGGAGCCAGCGCTACACATTAGAACTGCTTTAAGATAACCTATTGTCCCAAGCTGGACTTGGATTTCTTACTATTGAGCACTATTCTGATATCTACTGGGAGCTGCTATATTTCTACCAGAGGTAGGCCAAGTCGGCCAGGCACCCTACGCAACCCGGCCGGCCACCTCGCCCCCACCCTCCCTAAAAAATGCACTGACCCAGGGTACTATTCTAGGGAGCCCTGTGTCACCATTTCAATCCTTGCACTGCCCTGAGCATTGCACAAGCTCAATAGAGCAAAATTGGTACTTAGAAATTGAAAGCCATAGGTTTTGACACGCATGCACATAACCCACAGCAGCAGCTAAGAATAAATGTTGGTGGTTATACAGTGCCCCATAAAATCTGCTGACTCAGTCCTTCTGGCTCGTTGATGATGGTTCTCTCCATGGCCAAATAATCAAATCAGCCAAATATCGCTCAGCTCAGAGTGGACATATCGGGGAAAGATGGATCATTATTTGTATGACCAGCTTACAAGATACTGAAAGCAGGATGGGGTAGTAAAATAGTACCCCATCCTGGTGCATTGATCAGTGAAGGGCAGAACTGGCTTGGGGTCTAAGGGTGATGGCACGTGTGGAGATTGTGACCATTTTGCTACCGCGGGCGTCAAATCCTGAAAAAGACCTTATATAGCATAACATTAAGATTGCCCCAAGTAAAATCTATTACTTGCAGCCATCTGACTTAACTGCGGGAAAATATGAAGGGAGGCATTTTCCTGCGGTTAAGCCAGATCGCTGCCAGTAATAGGTTTTACTTGCGGCGATCTTAATGTTAAGCTATGGAAGGTTTTTTTTTTTTTGGAAGATCTGGTGCCCAGTTGTAGAGGAGGATTAACCATGACCAGCAAATCTCCCTGACAAATTGTCATTCCCCAGTAATTAAACCTTTCCTTTAATTTGAAAGTAATGTGCCTTGTTGAAACTGCTGTCCGGTGTAGGGGATTAGTTAATTTTCTTTTATGGGAGGTAAAGCCACTTGGAAATTTCTCGGTGACAGCCAAGTTGCAGTGGGACATGCCCTTTCTCTTTGCCTGCCTCAGCACTGTGTAAGTGGTGGTGGCCCTGAAGCTTAGTACAAAAGTATTTAATTATTTGTAGTTTGATCCTTCTATCATGAATTAAACAAAAATGTAACAATATTTACCAGGGTTAATATAGAGCTTTGTGTTGTGTATTTACTTATTTTAACATAAAACACAAGCACAGTATATAGAATCTTTTCCTGGGACCCCAGTGGGGTTGCATATGAAAGGAAAATTTGTATTACTTTTTGACAAGTATGCAATAGGTTTGTTTACTACTGGAAGGGAAAGCGTTAAACTTTTTAATGCCTGCAGGGTAGACAGAGTGGGGAGTTTCCTGGGGGGTTGGGAGTGAGTAGCAGACAAGCCTTGGTGGTGGGGGGGGGGGGGGCAGGATGGGTCTAAACAGGATGTGGAAAGACTGACCACAGTATAGCCACAGCAAAGCTGGAAGTTATTTTTAACCCTTTCAGTGATATGAGATCTAAATTACTTCAGCAGAAGAATGATTGTGTTTCCTATTACAACATTGAATCCTTTTTGATGTTTCTCTTAATTTGGGTTCAGAGAATACCTGTCTTACCTTGCATCTCAGTTTGCTCTCAGCAGAAGGAGGTCAATATGTAAATATACTGAGTTAGCAAAATGAAAATTTGCAAAAATAAGAAAAAGATGGTGTAATTTTTTTGGATTAATTAAAGGGGTTGTTCTAAACACTTTTTTCCATTTAGTTTTTTCAGGTAGTACACTAGAAATAAAGATTTTTCAATTTCTTTTTTATTTTTTTTACTGTTTTTTTAAATATTTAAGAGTCATTTTTCACCTTCTCTTGTTTCCTGGAGCAGTACTGTGGAGTGGAGGGTTTTTATGACTCTATAAACTGTTTTAATTCGCTATATTAGTAGATACATTTCTTTGGCCCTACTGAACACAGATGCTGCTGAGAAATGCATCAGTAATGTAGTACATTGTAATAGTTCAATGTCTGCACCCGGATTACTGAGCTGCTTGACTAAACACCAAAGAGAGAAGCTTTAAAGGACACCAATAATAATTGAGCCCACACTCCTATTGGAAAAATTGCCCCCAGCTATTTCTGTGTCAGGGTTATTCTGGGACACAGGCATGTAAATTAAGCTTAATGTCCCAGATGTCCAATTATGCACATCATTGTGATCTGGGAGGTGCTGTAAGTGAGCACATGCGTGTGAGGAAACATGGTCTCCAACTTTGGAAGCTCCCTCCCAGTGCGGCCACACAATTTTTTAAAGCAATAGTATGGTTTCCCCCAACCAGATTGTGGGTTCTATTGGCCTACACCTCTGGTAGAGGAAACAGAGGGAGTGCTTTATTGACAGCAAGAAATCTCCTCTTCCATAGGCATGTAAAACGCCAAGGCAAATATTCATATTTTTATTTAATAATCAAAGGAATATTTTTAGATGTACAAATTGATCCTTTATGGAGTGCTTTCCTCTCTTGATCTGCGCACCCTTTTGTTTGTGCCCCCAGCATACCAGGGCAGATGTGACAGTATAAAACATAAAAGCCGTATAAATTTTCTATTGTGAATTTTATCCTGGGGAGATATTTGGTTTCTATGACTGAAAATAAATAATTTAATTGAACTTTACATGCAATCATGAATAGGCTAAACAGTTTTATGTTCTTGGTATGCCATGGATACAATTGTGTCTCTTTCTTAAGACAGACCTGGTTGCTTTGCTGCTTGCTACCCAGTGACACCCCACCAGTTTAATAATTCCCAACATTAGACTAAAGGTAGCTATACCAAGTGACAGGTTATTAGCCTTACAAGGGAATGGCCAATGGTCTGTCCGACTAATATCTGGCTGAAAATCAGCCTGATATCTATTGGGTTAGAAAAAAATCTCAACGTGATTTAAAAAAACAAAACACTACTGAGAGAGATGGTAACTGAATGAATTGTATGTAGAATATCACAGTGAAAAGCACTGTTTCCTCTGGCAGTGTACTTGTTAAGATGAGTACATAATGTACTCATTCTGTGACATACCAGTTACATACAGTTTGTGTGCCGTGCTGCTAGTATTGTATCTGGAAAACAGAATCTGGCCTAATATGGCCAAATGTGCCCTATTTAGATGGCACTTATTGAGTCTTGATTTAAGCTATTAAACCCAGCAAAATTAAACTTAGTTGACATCTGATAAAGATGGATGCTGGAATATATCCATAGCAGCAGAACACAGGTTCCACTGTAGTTTTTTGCACACAGTCCTCCTACTCCAAGTCCGGCATTAAGCATAGTGTTGCCTGTGGTATACTCATTATGCATGCACATGCAGTAGCCAACAGCCTGAATCACTGCAGTACCCTAGAAGCAATGTTCCCTTAAAGGTGGAGGCCAGTACATACAACAAATTTTGATGCACACAAAGAATTTTGTATAGAAACAAAAGTGTTACATCCATTCTGACCTGAGCACACGTTTTTCAAAAATGTGCAAGTTTAAAATGTGCACAAAATAAACTTTTTGCACACACAGGCAAGAAGGAATTAGAGGCAACATTTTCTGGAAGTAATGGATAAGTAGAGCTATGCTTAAAGGACAAGGCAACTCAAAATATAATTTTTTGCCTAATAAAAGAAACCAAAATTCTAAGCAGCTTTGCAATATACATTTATTACATGTTTGTAATGGTTTTTGAGTTATTTGTATTTTTAATGCTATTTGAAGCAGTGCTTGCCTGTCCTTTTCTATTCTCTGCCCTGGTGGCTCAGACTGTTGAAACATTGTAACACAAGGCAGCAGACTGACAGACCTGTATTGCTGAAGAAGCAAGACCTTTGCAACATTGTTTAAAATGTAACAACCAGGAGTTCAGAAAATGCTGCTTTCAATAGCAATTACATTTACAAATAACGTTTAAAGCGCTACAAATTTTTAATTATTTCATATTGGAAAGTTGCTTAGAATTATGTTTTCTTTCATTATGCAAAACATTATTTTTGGGGTTAACATGCCTTAAGGATTACTGATTATAAGACTGGGGAGCATTGAGGCTATAACCTTAGTCACTTCATCCAAGAGGCAGCAGCCCTGTTGACATAAAGCAGGGCCATTATGCAATATTGGTTTATTTAGTTAGATTTGTGCCTTATAATTTTTGCCTACTTTATTTAGGAAACATCTATTGTTATTGCACTAAACAGGTCAAAACCTGAAATTGAAAGTATAGTAACATGCTTTTTTCTGACTCGGATGAGCACATTCAAAACAAATCAGCAGTCCACTAAGAATTCCTTTGTACAAAAAACCCTCCCTTTTCCCAACTGCAGCCTATTCGGCTGTGAGACAAGGAACAGCTCATTATACAAAGAGCTTCTCAGTGGATTGCTGATCTGTAGTGAATGTGATCATACAAGTTAGGAAGTTAAATTTTACAAGTTTCAGTTTCAGATTTTGCCCTGTTTAGTTCAAGAAATAACAAAAACAAGTGTACAAGAGTAAAAACCCTGTTCATTGAATGAGCATTGAAAACCTCACATCAGCACAATCAATTTCCAGTGTATTAGACAATATTCATCAACAGTTAAGTTCGATTCCCCATTCCTTAGAAAGCCTTAGTTAATGGTAATGCTGTTCTTTCTAGTGGTTACATTATTTTACTGTTGTTGGTGCTGCTTATTTTGCTCTACAAATTCTGATCGTTCAATTTTTCATGTGAGAATTATTAACATTTTTGCCAAGTTCTCACTAGGATACTTCTTGTGTAGTAAATAGTATACATTTGTTAATGGGTTCTTCAGAATTTGTTTTAGGTTTTTAAATAATAAATGTCTCAAATGTTTTGGTTATTTCAATAAAAAAATAGGTTATGCAGCATTGTTAGAAACGGGTCCTGCCTCTACTTGATCACTGTGTAAAAATGTTTTGTCCTATTTTTTCCCCACATTTCATGAGAGTTTTTTTTCCAGACAGAGGGATGTTTCTATTTGTAGGATTCTGATACAGCTAAATTCAACACATGGCTGTCTGATTCCCCAGCCTCATTCTGTTACCCAGAATGCAGCGGGATCATGGTGCAGTTTGAATCAAAAGGTTTGATACTGTCACCTATTTGTAGCAAATGTCCTCTCCCCCAAACTTAGTCATCTTTTCACAATCCATACTGTTATATTCATATTCAACCTCGCCTGAATAACGTCCTATAATATGGATGATGTGCTATAAAGTGGATGTGCAACTACAGCTATCAGAATAAACAAATATCCATTAGAATTTGGGGGTTGGTGGGAATTAAGAACAGCTGGAGGGTTACAGACTGGTTGTATGAATCCATATTAACTTGAGTGACATAAGTTGGCCTCGTTTGAAAGAAAAATCTGCTTTGAGGGGTAATTTTTAAAGTTGCTCTTTTGAGAGTGAAAAATTGGCTGTTTAAAAGAAGAAAAAAGTGTGGAGAATACCAGATGTGAATGGAAAGTTTTGTTTGAACATGCATGTGCAGGATGAGTTGCTTTTCCCAGTTCATATGAGATCCGTATGGTGAGAAAAAACACATGGGTGTGCATGCCCTTGAATCAGAAAGATATTAAAAATGAGTGGTTTTTACTGTAAAGAACGCAGACAGTAACTACTTCAGAATGTGTCACTATTATTTTGAATGTATTTATAAAAGGATATCGTGCTTCGCAGTACAGGTATGGGATCCATTATCTGGAAACCTGTTATCCAGATAGCTCTGAATTATGGGAAGGCCATCTCCCATAGACTTCATTTTAATCATATTATTCTAATTTTTAAAAATGATTTCCTTTTCCTTTGTAATAATAAGACAGTAGCTTTTACTTGATCCCAAGTAAGATATAATTGATCCTTATTGGAGGCAAAACAATCCTATTACGGAAAGCCCTAGGTCCCAAGCATTCTGGATACTGATACCTCCTAAGGTGAGGCCAGGAAGGTGAAAAATGGTAAGGTTTGCTTTCCCAAGTTGGGCCTAAACGCTTTCGTAATGTAGAATAAGGCTACTGATTTAAGATGTTTTACTATATTGGTGAGTTTAAAGCTTGCCATACACGCACCAAATTCAGTGCGGCTCAATGAGATGAACATTATCGCAAAGGTTGCGGATATCGGTCGTCTTGTTGAATGGGTTAAAAGATTTTGAAGGCACCCAAACAAAATCTACGTTTGAAGCTGAATCGGCAGGTAATTCTTATTATTTCTACCTCCATATCTGACGATTCAGCCCTGAACATCAATGGAGGGTGGGAATGATCTTTCCTGCGACCTATGGTCGCTGGAAAGATCATTATTGCTACGTGTATGGGCACCTTTAGACATGTTTTTTACTTTCCACCTTTCCCCCCCTGTTTTCAGTAAATATAATTTTTAGTGTTATGATGTTGTTAGTGATCTGTGTTGTATAAGGTGTTGCTTCTATAATGTTCGATGTAAGGCACATGATAGGGCTGAGTGTGATTTATTTGTTCTGTATATGCTTTTATAGGCATTTAAGTAGCAACTTAAAAAAATACAAACCATATCACATTCTGGTTCTATCATACATGAATACATCATGAAATGCCATTATAGTGGCACAGTTGAATCAGTACTATCAAACATTGGATTTTAGATATTTCAATCTGATTAGCTCCAAGTTGTTCCACTTTTTTTTAATGTGCTATCATTAAAGAATCGCCAAATGAAAATTGCTAAATAAATGGTGGTACTTCCAGAGTTCCAAAGTGTTTTGTACCTACACACACAACTGTCTTACCCCTACTGATGCAGTGTGCCAGAAGTGACACATTTTGCATACAAAATTAGTAAAACCTGTGTGATTTACCAAAGAGGTCATTTGCTGCATTCACATTGGTGAATTAAAAACAAGTTACTGAGCATGTTGTTGTTTTGGGTACCTGTAATGATGATGGAGTTCTGGGAAAACACTGCTTTATAGGTTAACAAAATGGTGATTTGCATCTATTTTAGTAGATTGCACTTGCATCTATAAATGAGGATGAAGACTTTCTTTTTTCGGTATTACCTGTAACCATGCTGTGCAGTTGCTAAAGTATTTTTTTGGCAGTGGGAATGGTGGTGCTCAGTGCACAGAGGGATATGGTTGCAGGGTTAAAAATGCATCTGAAATATCCTGGATTTCACTGTCATGTTACTATGTATAACCATCACTTAGCAAAGCTATAATTACCAGAGGGAGTCTGGGAGAAAGACAGAGACAGTATAGTATAAGAGAGGAAGGAATGAAGAGAAGTAATAAGATGTGGAAAAAGATACAAGAGATTAGAGTCTGAATAATGCTATAAAATCACTCAGCAAATCTTATAGATGAAGTAAACAAGACTAAGATAGAATTATAAAGGGTAACAACTGGGTGGTACAGTGCAAGATACGTTTCGTAAAATGAGAAAGAACAAGGGAAAAGGGAAGATAAAATATACCCTTTTTTAACCCAAAATAGAGGGCACTTACCAAATTCTATGGCTAGTATTAGGAACATACAAAGCAATTCATAGCCTACCAGTGTTTCACACCAATGACTAAGGGGCACATTCATGAAAACACGAGTTCGAATCCCGAATTCGGATTGGATACGATAATTTCTGAAGATCAGAAATATCACAAAAATGCCTACAAAAAATTGTATTAGTCACGATAATATTGTATTGGCGATCCAAAATTTTCGTACCGAACGATTGTAAACAGCGGGAAAACCTTTCCAACTTTGATCCTTCTGTGCATGATTTTGGAAGCGTTGCATAGGAATCAATGGCACTCTGCATCTCCAACCTGGCCCAAGGAAAGTCACGATAACGAAGCTTGAATGAATCCGAAACTTTTGCACTCGGCGCAACAATACGATTTTGTCGCACAAATTTTGTCGCAAAGTACGAAAAAGTTGCAAAAAGTACGAAAAAGTCGCCGAAAATACGCTTGGAGTGTTCGTGGATTAGTAAATATCCCCCTTGGTGTTTTCAGCAGGGATAGGTTAGAGAGGTAATCTTGAGGAAAGAAGCCCACCAAATTCCCTTGCTTGCAGTGGAAGAGGATGAATGGTATGTTTTGGGTTGCTACTAATAGATGACTTGGAAGAGCTCATAAATATACACTTATATATAGCTACTCTTCCCTAAACCTTTATTATTCTTCAGCTATGCTTGTTAGCCTGTGTAACTTTTCTCTATCCCAAAAGCAGTTTACATACTTTTCAATCAGCATGATTCACTCCCACAAACTGTCAGACTTTCTCCCTATCTCTCTGCCTTCAAGAAATCTCTAAAACACATTTATTTAGATAATCTTACCCTAATCTACCCTGTGCCACAACTCTGGTCATGCCCATTCCCACACCTTGTGTCTCAACCCTTTCTACTTGTAGATTGTAAGCTCTTTTGGGCAGGGCTCTCTTCACCTCTTGTATCGGTTATTGATTGCTTTATATGTTACTCTGTATGTCCAATGTATGAAACCCACTTATTGTACAGCGCTGCGGAATATGTTAGCGCTATATAAATAAATGTTAATAATAATAATAATGTGAAAGCTCTTGATTTCTAGCTTTTTCTAAACATTCTTCTATTGTTTTGATTAACAAGACTGGATATATAGGGGTATTAAACAAGCATCTTTGTATGTATATAAAATGGTATATACCTCTGCTTTAATATATAAATTTATTCAGTTGAAAATGGTCCACATTAAGTGGGTACTTAGCCCTGCACCACTGTTTTGTAAGGAGTCCCAGTGACATGCAGAAAATTCCCATGTTATTTATGTACTTTCTGTAGAAGAGGATTTTTTCAATGTTTAGCAAATCTCTCTATATCTTTAGTGTGACACATTTTAGACACCTTGTAAAAATATGAAAACAATTGGGCTCTGGGAATACTGGGAGTTGTAGTCCAACCATAACTGGAGAGCCACATGTTAAATACTATTTGATTACTATAACCTCTTCTTGCCCTTCCCTGTTTACAATGATAGACAAGAAAAGAAATGGAAAAGAGTAGAGGCGGGGTGGAAAAAAGCAAGGTAAACAGAGTAAGACAAAGAGTGACAGAGAAGTTGTTTTCCGTGGGGACCCCCTAAGGGAGCGAGGAACAATAGGTTGGATATATGTGTAGGTGAACTTACATTGTGAGAGAGGAGGAGGGAGCAGCTGGGTGCCCAAATCCTGCCTCTAAATATGGACAATTCCTTATAAGGGCTACATAGGTTTTAGTACAGTCCTGAACTCTACATTTTATAAGTGCCTTTATTTAAAGGAGTGAGTTGCCAACCCAGTGCAGAATGAAACAGGAAAGAAAGGAAATCATAATAAAAATGGGAAGGAAGAAAAAATCACAATAAAAAGGAAAGCGAAAACAAATAGTGCAGTGGAAATAATAGCACATGGAAAACATTGTAACACACAAAGGCAGTCACAAGGTGATAAGAATGAGAGGGACCTAGGATATCACAGTCCCACAGAAGCAGCCAGATTTATGGGAGGAGTGGGGGTTGAATGAGCATAGGAGAAAGGGGGGATTGGTGGCCTATTCCCCCTCCCTTGCCTGACTCTTCCAGGGGTGGAAAGCAAGGATGTATGTGATTGGCTGTGCAGCCGGCTAGGAGAATGTCCCATCCCCCTGAATGGTAGCCAGCTGCTGGAAGAGACACAGAGAAAGAAAGGAAGGAGTGAGCGAGAGAAAGGGAGGGGAGAGAATTGGAAAGGGAGGGCAGGGAGAAAGAAAGGGATAGAGACCATTTGACCTGGCACAGGATATACAGCCTTAAACGAAAGGAGAGTTTGCCAGGCAAGTAGGCAAAGGGCCAGCTCTCCCCTTCATTCACCTCCAGCATTGAACTGGCATACTAATTCCTGAACCAGCCCAGAGTTGAGAGGAGGACAGGAGCCGGCACACATACAAACAAGGATATATATATTTACTAGCTGAGATGTACATGTATGTATACCAGAATAGATGCTGATGAACAAATCAACACCAGAGCCCTTATTAAGACAAGCGTGAGTTTTATGGAGGACTGAAATTGCATTATACACCGAAGAACGAATGCACATAGCACAACTGGTATACTTAAAGGAAGCAGAACTTTACCTACAGTGGGTGAAGGACGTTGCATCGGCTAGTGAAAATAGAAGAAAGCTGGTAAAGCTATATACCTGGTCAGTTGGTCAATACGCACTGTTACTCACTGAGGGATTCCTTACTTGCTGTAAGCTGAATGACATAAACTGGCACATACAGGCATACAGCTCCTGGTACATTGGAACTTGCAGTACAGCTTAGCTTATTTTGGGTGAGTCACATTTTTCTAAAGAAAGGGAAAACGTAAGAAAATAATAATGTATTCTTCTACTGGTAACTTTATATTCAAGGTTTTCAGTATTCTATATTTATAAATGTTGTAACCCCTCTGCATTGTGCACTGCTATATTGTATATGTGCCTTTTGCTTTACAGAACACCCACCACTGAAATGCCAAGAACCCATCATAGCTTTTGCTTTTCCTGTACTGAGAGCTGTGAGAATGGTACAGCTTTTCAGTTTATTGTTGGTATGTGATTTCTGTAAGGATTATGGCAGCCACTGGGATGGCTGGAAAGACAGAAAACTCCCAAAGTAAATATCAGTGCCATTTTACCATATCAAGGCAGAACAAGGCTAATAGGTGCAGCCTTGTAACATAGTTCAGTTACTAGAAGTTAATTAGCAAACTTCTGCGTTGCTGGATCCCATTGCTGGGGAGGAATTCTGTCTATTAGTCTCCTTTGTTGAATATCATCAACTAACGTGATGATGATTACTGCTGTGAATCTGGGTAGTTTCTATGGGCTATTTATTTTTTCTTGGCCTACGCAGTAAGTGTGTATAACTCATTCTAGTTTCCACCACTTAATAAAACTAAATTATGCAGGCGTAAAAAGAGGTACTAAAGCAAGGATGTCGGTCAGCTCTTCTGTACTTGAGGATTCTGTAAAAAGTGTGTCATTTCACAAAGTGATATGATAAGTATGATAAGTGACTCTCTGTAATGTGTTTATTATCAATGGCATTAAGGATAGCAGAGGATGATGGGGATTGTAGTGGTTATTTATATTTGTGGAGATCTTGATATATACCTAGTAGTGCTTATACCAGTATAGACCCTGCTACAGTTTTGTACATAAAAAAATATGTCTTACAAAGCTGTAGGGGGAAAGGTAACAAAATAAATGTCTGGATCCCTTCCTCCAATTAAAACATGTAATTGAAAATGACATCACATTTTCATGGTGATGATAACTCAGTGTGCTCCATGACTGATTCTGACATAGCTCGAGCACATGCCAAGAATCCAGACATCTCCCTTGGTGGATTTTCATAGCCCCAGGACAGAAAAAAGTCTAAAGGAACTGTAGTTTAAGGCGGTAACCTGTAAAACCACACAGCATTTTCTCTTCTATAACTTTTCCCTGCTTCTTATAATACCACACCCTATAAAGCTTACTTAGCTCTTTCACTAAGAGGCACGCTACACGCTTTAAATAAATCAAACAGAAATAAATGAAATGCTCCATGATGTTTTTACCCTCTTTATTTCTTTATAGACCCGCTGTTCCATATCAATGTAATTTCTGTCCCTTCTGGCAGAATAAGGGTTTAAGTGATGTGAGGTGCTGCTTTCTCACAAGGTATTAGAACACACTTCCTATAATTAGCCAAGAGGTTTCAGTGACTCTGACAGGCGGATTCTAAATATGAACAATGGGGCAGAGCAGTGTTTAACAGCCTGAGCTGTGATTCTCAGGAAGCTCAGTGGTGTCATTGGGCTGAGTCACAGGATACTACTGCTTTACATGAGTAAAAAAAAGTGACATTTTACATGATTTGTATAATGCTGGTGGGTATGTTACTTTTTGATACTTTATGTTGACTGGCTACTATACATGTCCAAAATATCGCAGACCTGTTAACAGACTTTGCTTCAGATTTCATTGGTATTAGCACCTGTGACCAGTCAAAAAGTCATAATTTATGACACTTATGTTAGCATATAACTATTAAACCTCCTTATTTAAACTCAGCTGAACTCTTAAATTAACACATATTTACATAAAATAACCTTAGTAGATCTGAAAAGTCAGGGACACTTCTAGAAGTTTCAGGCAATGAGTGCAGCCCCATACTAGGTGTGATTATTATATTATTATTGTCCCTGATTTTTCTGATGATCTGTGGTAAGCATAAGTTCTAAACAGCAAGTCGTGAATCCGCCACGTGTGTCATAAACCTATGGTATACTCCACCTTACCTAATTGATTCTGTGGTGCTTGACTTATCATTTATTCAGAGCTCAGCAAATCACTGCAAAGGCCTAAACAAGCTTGCATCAAAAGTATTTCTGCTTAGGGTTATTAATGATTTAGACATTTAACCTACTCTATTGTCCATTACTGCTTGTAAATCTAAAGCTTGGTTTGTTGGTATTCTTGAAGGATTAAACGTTTGTTTCTGTTACATGATATAACTGAATGTGAATTTTAAAAAGACAGATAAAAATTACCTCCCTCCTAAATACTGCCAGTACCCTGTATAATTGATTTTGGATGAATATGGAAGATAATAGGGGTAATTTATGAATGCACCTGCAGGTACTCTAAATTGGACATAATGGAGGGTGTATATTGATGCAATTTGTTTTGATACTTGAATTCAAGTATACCCCTGCATGTTCACCTGGTTGCCAATGTGTCGATCCTGGATCTTTAGATGAATGGTTTGCAACTGTGTATACTGATGCTGGGGAACTGTGGCACTAAAACAACCCATAAGCCTGGCAGTACCTCCAAGGTTCCTAGAAGAGGTTCTGTTACTAGACCTAACTTGTGCCTTGTACATGGTGATGAAACACCATGTATAACATATGCTCCAAAAATGATGTCACTACCACTCTGAAAACTTGCAGTCAGTTTGCATCAAAATGCAAGTACAATTACATCCACTTTGTCACAACTGAAAGTATGACTGCAGTAGAAGTATTATGGGGATAAGCACTGCATTAAGTGTAAATTACAAGCCAATTTGCACCCGTAATTTCATTTTGCACATTCCACTTGCATTTGTAAAATGACCCACACTTTGATAAAGTGTTTGGTTTTGCATCTCTACAAGGGAATTATATTTTTCCATTAAACTGATGCACTGTTTATTGTGATGGGTATAGCATTGCTCCAAAATCACTCACATATGTTGAGTTTCAAGTTCTGATGACTGGCCATGAGATGTGTTTTTTGTGGTATACATAGTTTTTATGCTTATGAAACTATTTAGCAATCATTTGTGCCCTGTGGATCCGGCATTGTCACCCTGGAATATTTCACTGCTATCATGGCAGAAATGAGTTATGAAAACCGAAATTGATCACTCACAATGAGTTTGTACTTACATTTGTATGGTGTTCCATCTAAGAAAACATGGGCCCTAAACCACGGCAAGTAAATGCACCTAACAACAAAACAGAGCCACCAAATTGCTTCACTGTAACATACAAATGCTTGAACACTCCCCACATATGTAATAAAAGGTGCTAAGTATGCCCAGGAGCAGTAACCCCTAGAAATCAATAAGATGTTTTCTTTTAAACAGGTGACCAGTAAATTATACCTGCTGATTGGTTGCTATGGGCTACTTCTCCTGGGCAAACTTAGTGCCTTTTATTACATAACCCCTTTAGAATTCTTTAGGCACATACTGCACATATTCTTGTCTGCCTCCTAGAACAGGGTGAATGTCTCAGCTGACCCCATGCAGTTTCTAGTGCTTATTAGACAACTTCTTAGATCCTTTGCACAACTATTTATCTGTAGAAATTACTTTTTATCAGCATATTAATTGCAGAATCCTTGTGAAATTCTTGGTGTACTCTCTTTGGCGACCAAGACCAAATTTCTATATTAGTAAAATTTGGAGGCTCCAAACCTAACTCTGTTTTTTGGTAAATTAAAGTTACAGCCTATTTACAAAATTTATCTAGGTGGCAATCAATCGGTTTACAAAAGGTGCTCCAACTAAAACCTTACGCTCACCCAGTTTTCAATTAGTTTTGGGTGCCCATGCCCCAAATTTTTTAATTAAGTCACTCACGCAATGAGGTGAAGAGGCAAACTTGCATTAGCCTCCATGGCAGGTCATTTACTGCTCCAATTCGGTGGTCCAGGTGCAGTGCCCCAAACCCGCAGCACGGGGAGAATGTCACCAACCAAAGATCAAGTTTGACGTGCACTCGTCGGACACACAGCAGTGGCAACTATGTAATCATAGGCCTATGATTATGAGTGTGTTCAAATCAAACAAGTCACGAGATATGAATAAAGCTGTTTAATGTTTACCACTGCTGTGTGTCCGATGAGTGTGTGTCAAAGTTGACCAAGACCAAATAACATGGGCAAATTGCCCTCTATGAGCACTACTGCGTTTTTAGGCCTGACAAGCAATTGAAAAAATGCTTTCAGGCAATTATCATAGAGACCGGTTTTAGCGTTTTTAAATTACACAAGACCAACTTTAGAACAAGGACATATCTGCACACTCTGTTTAGTGTCAGTATTACCAAAATTACATACAGTACAGGATTGTGGGTAGTGTTAATATGTCCTTTTTCTATCATTTTTCCATAAAAGGTAAAATGATCATTCTATAAAATATGCAGTCAATTGCTTTTAGTCACTGTAACAACCCCCACCCCCATGTACACAGTGTCACGATAAAATGAAATCTGACGTACATTGCTTTCTTTGCAGCCTTATTTTTGCATCATGAAGTAAAAGACATACAGTATACCAAATATAAGCATGTAAATGTGTCATCAGGATCCAACATGACGGCTAAGGAGTAGGCTCTAGAAAGTTGGATTGCTTTCAGTACCCTGCTACAAAAAATAGCCCTGTAGTCTATTTTAAAAATATGGCTATTCGGCTTGGGCTATTATACAATATCTTTTTGTGCTTTCCTTCTCCTTTAAATTTTAATTTGATACTGACACCTCATTGTTGAGATTCCTGACCTAAAATTACCCCAGAGTTAAACTTTCTCTTTGAACATCCCCCAGTTATTCTGTTGTGCCTATGAGAGCTGAGAACCATTCACCAGTAGTGTACATGGCAGAAGCACTCAGGAGAGCACAGATTATAAAGACCTTTAAAATAACCATAACCATCTCCAAACAGGGCTTATTTTTTAACAGATTCCACACATTTGTTTGGCTCTAGCACTACAGCAGTGGACAATTACCATTCTGCCAAGCTACAGTACAAGTTGACCCTGAGAAGCCTAAATTATTAACTGCTAAAATACAGAAAACAGCATGTGCAAAAAATAGCTTTATAATCATGTAAGATTTAAAATTCTTGTAATATTAACCTGTAAAGTAACAAGGATGGGATAACTATGGGCATGGGTGTCAGCACATTCCCTAATAATCACATGCCTGCTTATAAATGTTCATGTTTTTACATGCATTACTTCTAGAGAAATATGCAGCAGTGAGAGAAGTCTCTCCAGTACAGTTTCCTCCATTTTTACCTTATTCTTAGTTATCTCTTTATTATGAATGGTATGGGGGAATCAATAAAGAACTTACAGATGCATGTGAACACAGATTCTGTATAAGAAGGACCTTGCAGCGTGTGCTTTCCCATCAGTAGGTAAATGGCATTGCGCACTGCTTCTCCAAGTAGTCTCGGTGTTGTACTTTAGCAAAAGTTTTAGAGATTACTTGGCACATTCCTCCTGTACCCAAATTGTGTGGCTGTTCTCCTTGGGATAGCCCTAAGTATAAGATGTTGGAGGTCGGCTAAAAACAAAAATCCGTATGAAGTTTGGGCATGTATTTGTTGTGCTGGTTACTCATTAAGTAATGACAATGTTTGTAATTCAGTGTTCCACTGAATACTTATTCCATATACAGCTGTAAATGATGGATAATCTTTCTTAAGCATTGCTGCACAATATGAAAAGGAGAATGATAACAATAAATATATCACTTGTTCTAAGTTAAAGGAGAAGGAAAGATATAATCACTGGGGGGTTACCTGATACCCGAGGTTGGTGCTTCTGTTAGCAGAAACCTGCACTGGCCCAGGGTACTTACTTTTTTACCGTGCATGCTCGGGCCCTAGGATTGTGAAGAAAGAAGCCAGGAGGAAGAGGATCGCTCCCGTGCAGGTACCCCGAGCCGGTACAGTTTCCTTCTGTAAGTGATTAAAATCACTGTGGGTTGCCTAACATTTTGGTGATTATACTTTCCTTCTTCTGTGAGCGATGTACCACAAAAGGGGGTGGGGTTTAATTTGAACATCATTATCATTTATGTAGCATCACCAATGTACACAGCATACAATAACTCATAACAAACGGGTCATGCAATAATTTAACAAACAAGCTTATAGAATAAAAATAGGATCATTGTGGCTATAACAGAAAATTATTGAGAGTTAAGGCTTTTTTACAAATGAATAGGGTAAGATCAATTGCGGGATCACTTCCCCTTTGATTTTAATGGCAGTTGCATGCATAGTCAGCAACTGGATAGTGATTATTGCTGGAAAATGTGTCTATATTGAGTTTGCAGCCAAAGTCACATCAGTTTCAGCCATAACTTTTCCCAGGAGAAGTAGCAGAATGAATATGCACTGGGAGCACCTGATTGGCCTTTTCCTTGTGATCCAACAGGGGAAGTATGAGAAGCCAAGCCCTGGCCTGGTCATACTGCTTAGGTCCCTAATCTTTTAAGGCAAAACATCTCAGCAGTGACACAAAGCATTTACATTTTTGGAATTCCAGTGTTAGTGAGAAAATGGAAGGGCATTTAGTTTAGGATGCTAGGTACTAGTAGCAGTATGTTTATCTACAGCATATTGGGTGATCACATTTCACAAAGTCCTATAATGACAATATATAGTATACAGTCTGCAGACCTAAATTTCTATAGGAACTAATCTGTACTGCCTGTACTGCTTGGTAGTCAGGCATAGATTAACCTAGCTCTGTTTCCCTGTGTTAAACTATCTCTGGAATGCTATAACTGCTCACCCTCCTCCAACACTAAATCTGCCCCAAAGAGACTCGGCTAAGGAACATGAGAGAAAGAGCAACCCTTTAGGTGTATGAGCAGATTATATTCTTGGTATCTGTGTTTAAAGGACTGTTAAAGGAATATGCTGATCAGTTATGAATTTCACAGAAAATGAAAAAATATGTTGTGAGTTGAATAAGAGTAATATAATATAATAACTGCTTTATAAATGAGGTACATAGTAAAACTTGTTTTCTGCAGTATTTCTTTTTAATGAGGCCACACATTTCAAATATTTCATTGCATTTTTTTATTGTAAATACTTGTACCTTTATTGCTCACTTTTATTATATTTAATATTTGTATTATTTTTTTTTCTCTATGTAAAGTTGGGAGGAACACGGGTCAAAAAAATTTCATTACAGTAATGATGCTTCATTGTTATTTGTATATGACTATAAAACTTAAAACTGGAGTGCACTATTTTACCGTTGTCTGGTTTTAGAGAGGCAGTATGACAGCTGAAACTCATTACTACATAAAATTCTGCTAATAATGCTAATGGCAAAATACTGAAACTAAAATGAAATATTACTGAACATAACATAAACACAAAGTTAATGTAAACCATAGGGTCTTTTTCATCTGCAAAATATCTTTTATGATACCCCACCAGAAACATTTACCACTAATCCTTATAACTCTTTTTTTTCAGAATAATTTAGGCTACTACTTTATGTAAAAATTTTTTAACTAAGGTTTTGTTTTTTTTATATATAAATAATGTAGGGTGTATGGTCTGTCTGGGTCAGTCCACCTTCCTGAGATTTAACCACCCAGCTGAAGCTCACTGGATGAAAACCATGATTCCTTCCACTGGGAGAAGCCCTGCGCCAGGCTTGTACCCATCAGGTAACAAACTTTACATATTTAGTCTTGATAGGCTAATCCAGCTATTATTCAGCTATAAGGGCTTATACATACAGGCCTTTCGCTCTGCGTTTGGCATTTACATGCTCTTATGTTAGTACAGGTTGGTAAGAAAGAAGGGGCTGCATTTTGTCCTGCGTTCCCCTCCAATGGAATCCAGGAGAACTCCACCACAAGGGAATGCAGGGTGAAACGCTGATGTGTATGAGCCCGTACAGTGTAGATATGCTGTGACTGTAAAAATTAAATCTGCTGCATACTTTTTTATATTTTGTTAAATACTTTGAAAGGGTCAACAATAACCCTAATATCCTCATTTGAACCTCCTAAAAATGTTAATGTTTCACTCTATTTTTTGTAGATTCTTCTTCCTCCTTGCTAAATGGTTCTCGTGATGCTGCATACCCGAGAACTGTACCTTCCCATACCTCACTAGTAAGCTCCATTGAAAAAAATCTTCAGGACATCATGGACTCGTTGGTTTTAGAAGGGCCTGCACCACTGAGCAGGAAGCTTTCCCAGACCTCACTTAACCATATCACCCCTATGACCAATGGAGAGAACAGACGGTACTTGCTTTCATCTCCAACAAGTCCACCTTACTCAAACTCAGGTTATGACAATACCTCTCCACTGTCTTCTCCTGGAAGTGGAAGTCTCACTAGCCCCTCTCCGGGTCAAGATGCAGGAACGCCAACAGCACCCCCTGTGGTGCCACTTCGAACTTCTAGCTTTAGCCATTCCTTGCCACGACCAGTTCCTACCTATGGAGGAAGCAACCTTGACTTGCGTTCTAATCGCAACACAGGTGGTGGGTCTCTGCTTAGTCCTTCAAGCCCAGCAACAGGAAGCAGGATGGGGGGACTAAGTGTGCCAAGCAGTCCACTCCTAGGTAGTAAGTTTCATCACCAGATCACAGACCGCCCAACCAGCCCTTTTAGACAGGTGGTAGGACCAACACGGAGTCTGCCACCAGAGAGTCCAAGACTTGGGCGGAGGAACTTTGAAAGCATGAGGGACCTGCCTCCACTTAGCCCTTCTCTGCCCCGAAGAAGTTCATCTAGCTCCATTAAACCTGCTCCAGACAGCCCATCTCGAGTTCCAGACAGCCCCAGCACTTTAGGGCGACGTCGGGTGGGAAGTGCTAGCTCTCCTGGCACAGAAAATAATGCAAGTACAAGGCAGATAAGGGAGCGCAGCCCATCTCCCTCCTCTCTTCAAGAGACCTCTCGTCGACTAACTCCAGCTTATAGCCTGGGATCGCTTGGGACCCCTTCACAAAGCCCCAGGGCACAAAGAAAAGGGCCTGTGCTACGGGAGCGCAAGAACAGCATCAGTGAAATTTCTGGCAACCAAGAGGAGCTAATGGACTACCACAGAAGGCAGAGAGAAGAAAGACTTAGAGAGCAGGAAATGGAAAGGCTGGTAAGTATATAGCAGATGCTACAACCTGAAATGTAATTTAATTAAACCAATGTGTTCCAGTCAAAGTGACATATTTAAAAGTAATAAGTCACTAAAATATACCAAATATTCAATTTAACCATAGAAACCGGAGGAAAAACTGCAAACGTGGGTAATATTTGCCCTGGATATAATTTTGCAACAGCCTTTTCTGGAATTTAAACTGTTGGCTGGTTGCTAGTTTCCACTTACCGTAGCAACCAGACAGTATTTTGCATATAATATGAGTAGATGTAAAGTAGAGGGTGTGAATAGAAAAAGGATACAAATATTTATAACAATAAAAATATAGCTTCAGAGTTCTTTTTTCTGGTTGCTGGGGTAATTGAAAGCAGATAGCATTTAAGGGCTAAGGGCATTCTGAACATCACTGTAATCTATGGAAAACACTCTTATCATCATCTCTCAGTGCGGAAGCCCAATGCCTGAAGCATGCAAAGATGGGATGCAGCATAAAACCACTGTCTACTAAAAGTTCATTGTTAGCTCAAGTGAGAATTATTGGGTTTATGTGAATATGTTACCATCTACAAAGTGTGTGATGGGTTGATTTTTGTTCTTAAATGAATTGATCTCTCTGAGACACATAGATGTTGTCTTTAAATATATTTACAGTTTAAATATATTTACAGTTTTCAATTACAGTTTTTCTGTGACATTTAGTACAAGTATGGGATCTGTTATCTAGATACTTGTTATCCAGAAACCTCCAAATTTTGGGAAGACCATCTCTCATAAACTCCATTTAATCAAATAATCCAAATTTTTCTGTGGGGAGCTGTAATTTCACATTTTCATAATTCTGCCCCTTAAAGGAGATGTTCATCTTCAGACGACAGTCTGAATTTGAACAGCCCCTGTCAAGAAAAAATATTTTTGTAAATCATCTTCAACATTGAAAATGTTTAGTTATGAAGCTACAACCCAAGATCAGCGTTGCTGATGGGCTCTCTTCCTCTGCTCTATGCTCTCAGGGGATTTCCCTGATGAAGACTTGGCAGGCAGCTAAATAAAAAAAAGTCATGGCTTCCCTCTCCTACTTCATTTGTATCTATGATACCATTGGCTGGCAAGATTCAGCCAATCCAATCAACAAAATGCAAATAAAGCAGGAGAGGGAAAGGAGAGAGACAGTTAGCAGCACGGATCCTGGTTTGTAGCTTAAAAGCAAAACATTTTAAATAATAAAGATGAATTACAAAAATGTTTTTCTTGACAGAGGCACTACAAATTAGACTTTTATCTCCTTAAATGTATGGTGATCCAAATTACTGAAAGACCCCTTTTAAAACAAAACTCCAGGTCACAAGCATTCTGGATTACAGCTCCCATACACGAAGTATAAAACATTATAACAGTATAAAGCTTTATTGTACAAAACAGAGTGAAAGGTAGCAAATCACCGCAATAATATCCTGGGGATAGCCTGTAAATATGGAAAACATTAGTAGGAATACAATTAGGAAAAACATGAGTCTGTATGCAGTACTTAGGTGTTTATTATAGGTAGCTCTTAAAGCAGTACTTTTTTCTAGAAAAAGGTCACAAAGTCACAAGGTAGACTATTCTTCTCAGTATGTGATATTACTCTTTAGCAGCTGTGGGTTGATATAATTAATTAATGGCACATAACTGCCCACATTAGAGAGCCTGGATATCCCCGTTCTGCATAAAGCAACACAATTGGTACACTGAGCTTTACATGACGCCTAAAACTCCTCTTTACCTCGGCCATTTGGAGGATACATTTTGCTTTCTTATAAAATCGTTGAAAATAAAACCTGCTTCATTGATTTTTCATCAAAAATAAAATTAGTTTGTAAACAAATTGATGCTTCCCATTCCTGCAGCCCAGGTTTACTTTTCAGATGCGTGCGTTATGTCTAAAATTTGTTAGGTCATTTACTGAAATTTCAGGTTTTTTTTTAACATTACAGTTACAGTGTTAAAGTGGCCATATACGTGCAGATGTAAGCTGCAGATTTGGCAGTTTATCTGTCCGTGTATGGGACCCTCCAACAGGCCTATCCAACAGATATCTGGTTGAAGATTAGACAGGTTTAATAATCCCGTCTGGACAAGGGCCACATCGGCTTGTTAATGAGGTCCTTGCCCTGACTGCCTGCATCACCATCATTGTAAGAGGATGGACAAATTGGTCAAAGATTTGGTGACCTTGCCAAATGAGCAGATCTTTTAATGTATACTGGCTCTGCCCAGCTGTATGTGTCATACTCTGCAAAAGGAAAAATCCAGCTTGAAGAACTACACAGATGTAATTTTATTTAAATCTGTGTGGCCCAACACCTTGCACTTATTATTAGTGTCCCATACAGACAATGGCACACTGCATGATTTCCAGAATTTTGCTGGTCAGACACAGGACCTTTCCAGTGTAGTTATCCCTTGGAAATGCCTATTGATGCATTTCTGAGTGATAATTGACTGACTAGTGTACCAATAGGATGATTACAAATACAATGGTGATAACATTTCCAATCACTGGAGGGGCAATTCTGTGTGTTTTGCTGGCAGCCCACAGAGCTGGAAATTGTGCATGCTGGAAAACACAAATCAACCAATGTGCCATTTCCTCTGTATGATCTGGTATCTGTATGTTATGCAAACAAAGAATGTTCAGTTTTTTGCTATATACCTTTTCTATGTTATGCAAAGCTGTAAGTGTTGTATATAAATGAGCAGAACTGAGCTATTGTGAATAGGCTTAGTGTCAACTAATTAGCTTCTGTTGTACAATATAGATTCAATTTTAAAGAGCTTCCTTTCACAGCTACAAAGCAGCCTCATTGAGGGTCACCAGATGACTCCTGCACTGCTGCTACCAGCACTTAATTAAAACTGGGCTGCCACTGGGAGAGGACTGGAATTTAGTCAGGACGCCGGTCTTGTAAGGGGTTAAACCAGTGCATACCTTCTGATGGTCCAGAAAAGGCGTGGGGCTTGCTTTTGTGTAAATTGGACACATTTGGGCAGGGATGGTCTATTTAGAGAACCATTTTAAAAAAAATACTGGGACATCATTCTGTTTGGTTGGCAGAGACCACCCCAAATTTATGTTGGCAGGCAGGGGAATTATGATACAAGTAATCAGGCAAATTGACATTAAGCATAGTTGTATTAGAGTGGCTAATTAGTCTGTGGTGTAAGTGAGACCCTAGTTAATGCATCTTATTCCTGGAACATGGCAATGCTCCCAGTGATGACCAAGGACCAATGCACAGAGATCACTCTTTTAGACAAATCTGCCTTCTAGCACAACACAAGTCTACAGCAGGGGTGTATTTACCATATAGCCACCTGAGGGCCCCTGCCTAGGGCAACAGCTTTAGGTGGGCAGCCCACAGGTGCCTATATGAAAAAAAACACTAGAGAAAAAAAAATGTGTCGATTTGATCCAGTCCAACTCTGGGTTTAGGTGCATGTATCAGTATGCCAGCAGGCTGGAATGATTTTATTTTTCCTAGAGTTTTCTAGAGTGTTTTTTTGACTGAGGGTGAGGGGTGGTACACTGTGCATGCACCAGCTGTCAATCGATGGGTACCAATTTACCCTAGAAACCAGATAGTGAATCAGAAACACAATGGCTTAAATTCCTTCTACTGTAATGGCAGTTTGGTAAAGTATGTATGGGGTGCACAGCACACTGTTCTGGCCAAGAGACTGCTTCACAATTTGAGCATTACATGATTTAGGAAATCAAAGCATCCACTTATCTTTGCAATGCAATTTCTAAGTTATTTTAGCCAGTTTTACCACAAGAACAACATTTAGCGGTGTCTATGCCTCCATTTGTAAAGTCTCCTTTATTTTGATCTTTTATACCCCTCACATCAAATATAAGTTGCAGTTATTATTGTTTTGGAGACCTTTTATTGCTTGTGGATAGTAGATATGACTAGAAGGTGACCCAAGTGCTGTAGTACAATTTTAAAAGGATACTTAATATATTCTGCTGGTTAATATTTTCAGAATAGGAAAAGGTAGAAATGTCCCGTGTGTGCTTGGCAGTGCAAGGTCAGTGTGTGAGAATTAAATTATATAGTGTGTTTGCTGAAGAGGTTAAATTCATGGCCCTACCCTAAATCTTGTCAGTCAGCTGGCTTGGGGAGGGGTGTAGATAGGGAGCTGTAGTTTTTTTGAGGCACACAGCTGCTCTGATTTAATTCCAAGGGGTCTGTATGCAGGATGGATCGGCAGCCATTCCTGTCTCCTTTCCTCTCTGACATGGCACCCATGGATGATGTGTGGTTTTATCTGCTAAACATAGTACGCAGGGGCTTGGAAAGCAAGAAGGTGTCTGGAATCAGCAAAGAGGTATACAGTGTTTTTACAGAGTCATATGACAGTGCATCCTATTAAAGGGGGACAAATGCTTTCTTGAAATTTGTGTTTCAGTTTTCGATTTTATGCAGCCTGGGTAGGAAATTCACTGCCAGAGAAATATAGAATATGGTTATCAGGTTATGATCAGTTTTATTGTTTTTGTGTTGTTGGTCTAACTGGCAAATGACAGTTTCAATAGAATTCTGCAAGCAGAGTAGTCAGCATCTCTCTTATCAGCACCTTTTTATTCAATTGTGCTAGTGCATATTTATTTTATTATCTTTTTAAATAAGATAAAGATGATAGATAAAGATGAGATTTTTTTTTTAATGGAGCCATGGTTATATCATTTTATTGATCCTGCACGAAGAGTCTTCATGTCACCTTAAAGTATGGATAGTCAGATTTATTTTTTTTTAGTTCAAGCCTCACTTGTAGAGGACATTTAGTAAGGGCCCTTTAACTAATTTACATGTTTAAATTTGAAAAATGTAAAAATTGCATAAATTGTAAACAAATAATTGTTGTGTTTAGTTCAGCTGAACCAAATATGTTAAGTCATGTTAAGGGTTCATATCAGGTTCAGCTGCATTTAGAACTTGACCAAATCATACAAAAAGTGCCTGGATGTGGCTGAAACACAGTTTCGTACGATTCCCAGACTGTGTGTGGGCTCCAAATTATCATCCCGATAATTTTTGTACCATGGCGAACGGTGACTTAGTCGATTGGACAGCTTTGGAAATTTTGGACGGATAATGATAAAATCTGCGGATGTATTGTGTATCTGACTTTCTCCTTGGGGGACCTACAATGCATTTCCAGGAAGTCCCTTTCATACGATTGGTGTCTGCCAACTATTTCATATTCAGAACATCCATGTTATTTTTAGTACTTTATCCTACAATTTCAGTCTGAATGTTAGTTTGAGAGCGTTGCATTTAAATGTAGAATCGCTATCCGAACGTTTGTCAGCATGGCCACCTTAAGGAGCTGAACTTCAATTACATGCAGTGTAAGGGCTAAACTCCACAGGAGACTTTGTAGGAAGGTGTCGTATGGACAAAACACATCCTACAAGTATTGATCGCTGCATGCTGCGTCTTCATCTAACAAGATAAAATCTGATGGTGTGTGGCAGACTTTTTTTTTTCCTCATTGAAATGCACTGACTGTCGGATGAAGATGCAGGACCTAAACTCACCATCCGACTATCTGATCTGACTTTACATTTCAGCTGTGGAGATCATATTTTTTAGGATCCTACAAAATCTTGTGGTGGTGCATGACAAGATCAGATGAAATCTGACCCTGTGAACTTCACTATAGGGGCACTGGAGATCTAAACTCCCGTATGTACGAGACCTACCGTAAGTCATACAACAGTGAGGAGCAACACTTTAAGAGAGCAGATTGAAGTACAGGTCTGCCTTGCAGAAATTTGCAAAGAAACTAATTTCGTAAGGTGGGCACAGGTTGCTTATATTTCTGCACCCATATTTGCACTTAGCACTGCTCTTACATTTTGGAATTTAGCCTTCTGTTAAGGATGCACCAGATCCAGGATTCAGTTTAACTTTTGGCTGAATCCAAGCAGTTTTTGCAGAATCCAGATTTATCAAATTCTTATAGTTTAGATACGGTTCAGCAGAACACTTACCCTAATAAAATGCACTAAGTTTGCCAGTAAAGGAAAACTTGACCCCCAAACAATGTAGGTCTCTATAAAAATACAGTATATTGCATAAACAAGCCCATATGTAAAACCCTGCTACATCTAAATAAACCATTTTCATAAAAATATACTTTTTTAGTACAGGTATGGGATCCATTATCCGGAAATCCATTATCCAGAAAGTTTTGAATTACGGAAAGTACATCTGCCATAGACTCCATTATAAGAAAATAATTCAAATTTTTGAAAATTGTTTTCTTTTTCTCTGTAGTAATAAAACGGTAATAAAACCTTGTACTTGATCCCAACTAAGATACAATTAATCCTTATTGGATGCAAAACAATCCTATTGGCTTTATTCAATATTTAAATGATTTTTAGTAGACTTAAGGTATGGAGATCCAAATTACGGAAAGATCCCATATCAGGAAAATCAGGTCCAGGTCCTGAGCATTCTGAATAACAGGTCCCATACCTGTAGTATGTGCTATTGGGTGACCATTAAATGTTGATTTTTGCTATAGATTACTGCGCCTGGGCAAACCATGTGTTTTAAGCTGGCCATACACGTGGCGATCTGACGATGTTTCGTGCGAACATCGTCAGATCCGCCACACACAGTCAGGGCTGAAACAGCAGATAAGGAGGTAGAAACAACAGGATTTCTACCTCCTTCTGCCGATTCAGCCCTGACGGCAGATTTTGGTCAGGCGCCTTCTATGGCGCCCGATCAAAATTTTCTAACCTGGCCGATCGGCGAGTCGTCCGATATCAGCAGCTTCCTGCGATATCGGTCGACTCGCCGACATGCCATACACGCACCGAATATCGTACGAAACGAGGTTTCTCAGCCTGTGCTTAAAGGGGAAGGAAAGGCAAAGTCACTTGGGGGTGCCAAAATGTTAAGCACCCCCAAGTGACTTTAACCGCTTACCTTGTACCCCGGGCTGGTGCCCCTGTTAGGAGAAAATAGCACCAGCCCGGGGCACCTGGAGCGCAGCGCTTCCTCCTTCCGCTTTCCACTTCCTAAACTGCCGGTGGCCGGGCATGCACAGTAGAGCGAAAAAGCCGACTTAAATGTTTAAGTTCGGCTTTTCACTCTACTGCGCATGCGCGCGCAGCGAAGCCGGAAGGAGGAAGCGCCGGCAGCTACCCCGGGCTGGTGCTGTTTTCTCCTGACAGCGGCACCAGCCCGGGGTAAAAGGTAGGCGGTTAAAGTCACTTGGGGGTGCCTAACATTTTGGCACCCCCAAGTGACTTTACCTTTCTTTTTCCTTTAACTGCAGGCATAGAATCCGCTCTTTGTGGTGTTAGTTTTAAATGTAAATATGCAAATTTGGTGCATTCCTACCTTAGGGTAATGTCCTATGGGTAACACAAGTCTCCCGCAATAAATGTTTGCTACGGTGGGCGACTAATCTTCCCGAAAAGCCTTTCCATCCGCAATAAAGGGAATCTGCTACTTTGTCAACCTCACTAAACAAGCAGATCTTAATGCATATGGCCAGCTTTAGGATACATTCGAATCTGTCAAAATATGTTGGGATTTGAACAAAATTCTTAGCCAAACACTGGTCCATAATCCATAATTATTATCCTTCGCTACTGTTAGTGTTTCCTTGTATGTGCCAATCAGGCCCTTTAATAAACAGAATCAAGCTGTACAAAAAACTGTAACCTGTAAAACAATTGGCTTGTTTAGTCTCCTCGTCTCTTGTAGTTTGGTTTAAAGCAGAACCAGTCTGACATTCCTGCAAATTCCTGCAAGTTAGACTCATGTGTTACTAATATAAAATGTGGGGTCTGACTCACACTCTCGTACAGGGTAGAATCAGATTACAATCTGACTTTCATACACTGCTACACTGAAGAATCAGATTACAGAGAAAGCAAGCACGGCAAGCCAATCAAACGGCAAGGTACTTATCTCGTTGCTTAGATCCATTACCGGTTCATAGCTCTCAGTGGGGCCAAAGCACCTGTTTGGTAACCAGTTCCTTTTCCACCAAACAATGCATTATATGCAGCTATGATTTCAGTGTATTTTGCTTTCATGCAAAAACTGAATAAATCATTCACTCCATATCTACATTACTGTTACCTATCTTAGTTCTTTTAAACAGTAAGGAATAAGCAAAACCACATTTTTTCATAAGAAAGCCAAATAAATCATCCACATTAAAAATGTTATGGCCGAATAGGTGTTGGTCTGTAAAAACAGACTATGTTTGTACAAGCTGTTCATAACAATGTGTTTTTCATTGCTTGCTTTGTTTTAGCTACAAACATGTTGTTTGTCTTCTGTTCAAGGACTTTATCTGGCTATGTTGGTTGGTTGTAGTTTGTTATCATGGCTTTAACCCTTATTGGCAACTTAGCTAGTCATTTTCAAGAATGGCATACCTGAAATGATTTGGTGCATCGTATTTACAACTGAGAGTATCAGTGGGGAGGGCAATCTGACCACTCCCCTAGAAAAAAATTAAAAACTTGCTGAAAGAGTACACTGCTGGTAATTTTGGGTTATTCCCCGAAAATGCTCACTGATGCATGTTTGAGCGTTAATGCAAGTGCACCGCTAGGGGTACCACAATTAAAGGGCTATATAATGGAAACGTATTTGCAGTGAGCCCATCCATGAGCCCACCCATGATCACCCATCCATGAGCCCACCCATGATCACCCATCCATGAGCCCATGAGCTCAAATTTACATGGGCAACAAGGTGCCCAGTAGAATATTGTGTCCTGAATTAACCATGGGTAATCATGCAGAGTAACCATTGCTGCTAGAACAAGGACAGCCACCATGATTAGGGACAAATGGCAGTCACACACTCCATGCTGTATTGTAGCCTGGATCTGTCAGGATGTGCATTGTTAGAGGAATGCAAGCTTAGCTGCTGCTTGCTCCTTTCTTTGCGTGAAAAGAGATTGTCAAATAAAGGCTAGGTTACAGAGGGTTTTATCATCAGGCCTTAGGGTGAAGACAAATGGAGCTATTTAGTAGCAGTTACTTGTCACGGCTACTAAATGCCAGAAAATACCCTGCCATGGACAGTACTGAGAATTGCCTCTGCTAAAACAAACATGGAGACAATAATCAGTAAATAATCAGCATTGTCTATTTTTGTAGCCATGACAAGTAGCTGCTACTAGTACTAGTAGTAGCCATGACAAGTAGCTGCTACTAGTGTGTCTTCACCCTAAAAAAATGGATCTTTAGGGCACTGGAACATGGGGGGAAAGAATTTACACTCTTGCCAGTGGGATGGCATTTCAGGGAGATTAGTCGCCTGCAGTAGAGAAAACTTATTGTGGGCCCTTGTGCCTGTGCCCTAAAGATTAATTTTTTGACATTTTTTATCATTGTTATATAGTACTACTAATTATGTTGTATACATTTTTATCTATGGCCAGTCTCTGTCCTGTTGGGATTATCTTTGATTTATAGATATTTTTAAGCACACTGACTGAAGACATTCTTCTGTACTTGGCAAGGAATTGTACGTACTCTATTATACAATTTAAATTTTGTCCTGATTTAAGAAAAACAAATTCACACATAGCAACTGTGTTTTACTTACATGTTACTTGCATGCACGGCAGCATGTAAGATTTAAATGGCTCCCCTGTGAGGGAGGGGGGAATGAACACGGGTGGCAATGCTGAACAAGCAGGCAGGTGTGCAGGTGAGCTGATAATGCAGCTATGTACGTGAGAGGCGTGAAAGGGAGGAGCAGATAATATACAGCCCCGGGGCATGGTGAGTCTGTAATGCAGGTAGGAATCCTACAGGTAGGATTTTATGTTGATTTGGGGCCTTCATGTTTACACTGAAAGTTTCCTTTGTATTTGTTTGTCTTTCTCTTAAAGTATGTCTCTTATGTAATATTGATTGCCTTTCCGAAAGGTCACTCAGCTATGCGTGTGTGTGTGAAAGTTAAACGCCAAAATAAGGTACAGTAAAGAAAAAGCAGCATAAGTTAAAGCATTACATTTACATATCATTTTAAATTAACCCACTACAATAAGTTCCTACTATTTTTTACAAAATAAAGTTCCATAACATTGTGCATTTGAAATGGGTGCTGCCCAAAAGCATGTATTGTGTGCAGTTTCACCTTCTCACCATACTTCCTTGTATCTGTAATCTGCAGTGTTAGGAACGTATTGACTTAGTCGTACAAAGCATTGCCAAGTTCTGCAGACTGTATTGCTAAAATCAGCTTGTAGAGATCAGTGATATAGATATCAGATATGTATCTCTAAATATTTATAAATAGTTATGCTCAAAGAACACAGTGATTAAAAAAGGGATTCTGAAATAAAATGACTGTCTGTAGAAAGACTTCTCAGGGTCACTCTAATTGCTAATATTTACGTACAGAATAAGGAATACTTATCAGTTGTCTCCAGTCACTAATATTGCTATCTAACTAAAGCTGGCCATACACATTCAGATTTTAGTCTTCTTCCAACAAATGCTTAGATATCAGTCGTACGTTTAAATGCAACTGTAAAATCCAAATTGGAGGATGTTCTGCAGGAGCCATGTTTAAAACAGTTACAATTTATACATGTCTTCTTCAATGGAGCGTATTCCATGTCATCCATTTATCATTGATTTAACTTAAATACATCCCTGTCAGCACAAACTCTAATGCCTAAATTGGGGATTCATTTGATATATGAAATTAGCAGTGTTCCCCAAAGTTATCTGTGCACTGTTTCAGAGACTATTTCTAAATTCCTGTGTATATATAATTATATCAAATGAATCCCCAATTTAGGCATTAGAGTTTGTATTTAAGTTAAATCAATGATAAATGGATGACATGGAATATGTTCCATTGAAGAAGACATGTATAAATTGTAACTGTTTTAAACATGGTTCCTAACATTCTAAAGCTGGCCATTACACGCACCTATGATATCGTATGAAACCTCGTTTCGTACGATATTCGGTGCATGTATGTGGATCGACGAGACGACCGTTATCGCAAAGGCTGCGGATATCGGTTGTCTCATCAATCAGCCAGGTTAAAAGATTTTTATGGCACCTGAACAAAATCTGCGTTCACATCTGACAATTCAGCCCTGAACGTCAGTGGGGGAAAAGACCGATGGTTGCAGAAAAGATCAGAATTGCTATGTGTATGGCCACCTTAAGGATCTTTAAAGAGCACAAGCTATTCAATACATTGTATTGTAATGTACCTAAAACAAAGCTGTTTAGGTTAATATACTGAGTGGACCTCATGGGTTAGCCTCAGACTTGCATCTGACTCCATCTGTTCCTGAACTACAATTCTTTGTTTTGGAATTATTTTATCAATACTGCAATCTCTCTGTACTTGTAGATCATCTCCAAGAGGTGATCTAGAAGTACAAAGGTATTGCTGTACCAAGAGTATTTTAAATGCAGTGAGGGTCCCTGGGGTCAGTGCAGTTGAGCTGAGTGTGGTTTTGGCCATTATCTTGCTTCATAGTCAACTGTTACAGCCAAGTGTATTGCCTCACCTAAAGATGAAGTACATTAACTCGATCTTCCAGCTTTACAGCTTTAAAAGCTAAAACATGAATCAGAGAATAATATGCAATATGTGGCAGTAGTTTTAGGGATACCTCTATTCCAGGTTTGTTTGTGTGCAATATTATAAGCGTATCTTATTGTTGTTGTTATTATTATTATTATTATTATTATTATTATTATTGGAAGCACTTACAATTGATCAGACTGTAGATGTGCTTAGCTGTGTATTGTCCCATTTTCAGGAGCGGCAGAGACTGGAAACCATTTTAAACTTGTGTGCCGAATACAGTAAAACAGATGATACAGCTCCCCCAGCTCGCCTAGATGAAATAAGGAGCTTCCCCACTTTGGGGGGTACTGAGGAAACCACTGCATCCCTCTTCACTCGTAGACCTTCTTGGGAGAGCACCAGAAGTACCAACCTGGAGGGAACAGGCAATAGGGTGAGAGCACAGGGAGAACACAATGAGGAAGAGACTCAGAGAGAAGAGAACAGCAGTACAGAGAGTACCCAACATGAGGTGAGAGGGGGAAGGGTGTTAAATATTTAGTGATTATAAGAAATCTAAAATGTGATCGGCAGCCAAAACTATGTGGTACCTATAGGGGATTACCACTGATAATAAATACCACTTTTTTTTTTCCTTTTGCAATTTTCAATTTTGCTGTGAAGAGACACTGTTTTGCCAACAACATTTATATTTTTGCACTACAGATGTATATTATATTTGTATGGAGTAGTATGGTTCGGGCATTTTTGTGCCACAATTTCTCGCTAAAAATCCTGGATTCACTAATTGGTAGAAGCTAAATGCATTGGTAGCATATAGTGAAAATCTGCATTTATCTCATTTGCAATTTTCGTAAGCAGGAAGATGCTGTAAGCCCAACTGGGGCTGCAGAATTACTAGCCCTGGAGGAGCAACGCAGGCACACCCTGGGGCATGTGGATCAGCTAAAGAATAGAGTGACTGAATTGGAGGGTCAGTTGCAGGAAAGTGCAAGGGAGGTGAGTATTCTAGGTTTGAGTAGAGTGGAATTCTTAAGCTGGTTATGTGGGTAAAGTTGTATGTTTGTATATTCAGTGAGCAAGATGTAGGAATCTGGCATTTGGAATTTCTGTGCAAAGCTGAGAGCAAGGACAGTGAGGCTATCTATAGTATAACACAAAGTGTGTACAAAGAATAATCATGCCTCTACCTTTTCTTTGGCAATAGGCAGAGATGGAACGTGCCCTTTTGCAAGGGGAACGGGAGGCTGAGCTGTCCCAGTTGCAGCATGAGCAAAGAATGGTCCAGCAGCTGCAGGACAGCCTGACCTCTTTAGAAAACAACTTGCAGAAGGAGAAAGACAAGGTACCACATATCCCACATGATAGTCATCTGTGGCTGGAAACGATTAAACTTTTCATTATGAAGTACTTTTCTAGTTCTTATCTATCCACTCAATATTTCCAACTTCTATTTTTCTGATTTTTGGGGTAAATTAAGCTTTCATCTTTTAAATGGCCATTCTTCAAAAAACATATTTAAACGGTAATTGAAAAGTGCTTATTTTAACGCCTTGCATTGCCAGAGAGGCCTGCAAACATAACCATCACCTTAAAGTTAATTGGGGAGAAAAAGGTGGAAGTCCTTCACGGCTGTAATATTCCTGCATGTTTACAAGACCTTTACACTTGGACAGAAGCTAATGCCACCCATTGTCATTTCCTGTTTGTAAACGGGGTGTTTTCAGAAAACTCTCAGGAAGGGAAATTAGAAAGTTTACATTTTAATTTATATTCCAATGTCATATACAATTGGGTTGCTTAAAGGAAGAAAAGAATTTAAATAAACGTATTTAATTCTTTTTGGTTTGTTTTTAGTTGCCTTGTGTGTAGAATACAATGATGGGTATTTTGGGCAGCATTAGATGGAATAACTGAGAATGAAATATAAGCCAGAAGGAAGAGTTACCTATAATATATTGTTCCCATTATTAAGCCTAAATCATGCCAAATGCTGCCAAATATAAAAAAATATAAATTTAATTATTTTATTTCAGTTAAATTTTACTCTCTTGTTATGCCAGATTTGGCATGAGTTTTAAGCAGGCTGGTAGACTGAAGGAGCCCAATACTTCCATGAGAAATGTAAACCTGGAGGAATAATAGTGTATTCTGCACCATGTGTTTTCACTTGAGACTGTTGTACCACTATACCATGCCCACCCCTTAGCTGCACAGGAGAAAGTAGTTAAAATTGTGAATGGTATTTTAGGGACATATAACAATTGTCCCATTGTGTTTTTAATGTGCAAAAATAAATTTCCATATAGTTGAGATGGGTATGGCTGACCAGTTAAAAACTGGATTATAAATGAAGACTAGCCTTGTTGTATCTAGTAATCCAGGCCAGCATTTGTTGGGCCAGTCGTCAAAATACAGACTGTTCTAATTCTTACTTTGCTGAAATATTTTGGATGTCTTATAGCAACTTACTGTGCAGATTTTAAGTATACCAGCACGTCAATTAAGATGAGACTTCTTTGCTGTTATTAACCCCAGCTCTAACGTCACTAACACCCCTATTTCCACTGTGCATGTTTAAGCCTGCAATAAGGAACTTGTTGAACTTCATAAATTATGTCCTTTACAAGGTTACTTAGTATGTACACCATAATATATATATCGAGAGAGATGATAATATTCTGCACTATGGAATGTTGCTGACTGCCTAAAAGCTCATAATGTACATGTTTCTATTTAGACTATACATTGAACATGAATATGATGCCCTCTAGAATAAAATTGTAAGTGTGAACTGATAATGAACACATCACTCTAGAATAATACCAAATAAACACAATCAGAACATACTGCAATTTGAAATAATACTGCACAATTTCATGTATAGCTATCATGCACTTTACAGCAATGTAGAACATGGCAATGTAGCTCCAAGTGGCATAAGTACTCTGTGCCATAGAGGTTAATAATATAAGCAATGTTATACAGTGTTATGCTTGAAATGTGAAATACCTATTAAAGGGACCTGTATGGACAACTATATTTGTGGGTCCCAAGTTTGAAAACCACTGGTCTGTATCTTGCTTGGTTCTAAGTCCCAACAGTGAAAAGACATAATGCTTATGCTATGTAGTATCTGGACACAGTCTACATATTGTATGTAGTGCCATTTACTTATTAACAGTAGGCAGATTGTACTTCACTGCAGTATTTAGGACAGTGCAAGCATCAGGAGAAATAAATCTGCGAAACCGTAATACTTTATAAACTATTTCCAGTGCTGGACCTACTTTTCAAGGTGTATATCTGTGCTATGATAATGAAATTCAAGATAATACGCACATTAAAAACACGCTTACCCTGATCTCAATACATTTATAAATATACAGAAAAGTATTGCAGTCCCCTCTGGCAGTGAAGTGGTTAAGATTACTATTCTGGGAGTTTAGTGACTGCTGATTCTTTTGAAACAGTTCATGTCACAGATATTTCCCCTTTTGATTCTTTCTCTACCATGTGCCCACTTTTCTTTTTCCTCTTTCTTTCCATCTTAATCGTCTCCTCCCTATCCCCTCACCCTTTTCTTTCTTTTACTCCTCTCTCATATGCATGGCTGAGGTCACAGAGCTGTATCCTATTCCCCATTTTGTCTTTTGGGTGCCCCTTCTGGATTTAGGCACGTGAGAAACTGGAGCAGGAGAGGATGGAGCTGCAGAGTATTCAGCTTTCTCACCACGACCTGCAGAGGCAGCTCCATAACTGCCCTGAGGCTCTGCGGGAGCAGGTGCAGTGCCAGCTGACACGGGTCAGTGTGCCATTTTCAGTCTTTCCATGGCACAGCTGTCTGTCACAAAATCTTTCTACTTTGTTACATGCACACAAGCCACATACACATAACATTACTACATTTCTCACATTTACACTTATTCCACTCTCTTCCACAATGTATAATCCCCCCCTAGAATATTATTAGCCTGATCCACAAAGTGTACTAGTCTGCCTTTTTCTGAGGATTAAACTTTCAACCTTTGCCCTAATTCACCAAAAAGCCACCATGATGCTACTTTTACCCCCTTTTCCTTGAGCTTATTCAGTGAGCGCATATTTTTTACAGACTTTTAGATTGAAAGGAAATCATGGTAGTGCTGCAGAGACCAGTTTCCCATTCTCCTTTAAGCATTTACAGAGTGGTCCAACCCTTCTCTCACCTTGTTTTATTGTGAACTAATAGATTCTGTTTGCCAATCTGTGCACCACCCACCCTGTGGAAAGCAGAGGGACTTTAAATTCAGAATTCACCCATTTACAATGTAACAAGGTAAGGAAGGGGTTGGACCACTCTGTGAGCACCTAAGGGAGAGTCAGGAAATGGTTCCTTAATTTCTTATATATTTATTTTATATATATATATATATATTATATATATATATTATATTTATATTTATATTTATTTTGGGAAGTTCAAAGACTATACATAATGAATGAGAGTATGTCAAAAAGAGTGGATATCTTTCCTTTAAAACTTCTGCCTTTCTTCACAAACCTGCAGAGCAACTGCCACCCCCCTACATTTTTTTTACTGTGAAACATATTTATGCCTAAAACCTGCTGCTTTCTTTTCCCTGGAGACTAGAGAGCTGCTTTCTTACCTATTTACCAAAATGGGTTTTCCTCCCTCTGATCAAAACACACAGACAAAAAAGAGATCCTCTGCACTAACCAATTATCAATATATATGAACATTAAGACATTCTGTGCATTAAGTTAGCAACAGATTCCCTCCCTTTTAAACAAAACACAAATTGTTTATCCATATATTGCAATATACTTCAAGCTGGCCAACTACGTTTTGCTATAGTTTACACAAACAATTTGTACCCCACCACTCAGACGCATACGGTTTGCCAGTTTTCTATCAGAAAAAAATACTTTTTCATTTATTTTAGCTTAATATTGTTGAAACATTATTAAATGGCATATTTAGGCAGGATATCCTACCATACCATGCCATGCAGAGGGTTTTTTTTTTTTTTGTAAACCTCTAATGGTCATACATTCAGGAATGCTTATCTGGGCAAGACACATTACATTGAGGCAGTGTGTGCCTGATACAGTGACTACATTTTGTAAAACAAACAAAAAAAAAAAACTGGAATTTTCCAGGCCACCTAGGGTCATGTGACCAGATTTTAGTGGCCTGGTGAGTGTAAAAGTTAACGGAAATTAACTATATGACAAATAGGGAGACTAGTTAGCCTTATGTTCTCCTGACAGATGAATATATGCACCGTATGTCAGTCGTAGGGAACAACGCCCATCAGTAAAAGCCTTATGGGCTTTTGCACATGGGCATTTTTTATGTGTTTTCAGACACATGCTGAGCGTGAAAAAACACACATAAGGGTTGATTAACTAAAGTGCGTTAAAACGTGCGCTATTTATAGCATGCCATAAAAATTTTATTGCGTCTAATTTTTTGCATTTTAACGCACGATTCACTAGAAGTATATTTGCGTTAATTTAAACGTGATGCTGTTTGCGTTATTTAAGTCGCAAAGACTATTTTCATGCGGTATTTGATGGAATGTGTTCTAATTAACGCATCGTGCACAAATTGTCGCCGCGTGGGAAAAAACGCACGCCATATTAGCCATACACGGCATTACTTTCATAAAACTACTTTTCTGAAAATGACCATTTCCCTGCAAACTAGAGGATGCATCACACTGCAAAGTCCATATTTTATTGCCAAAAGCTCATTAACTGTACTTTTCTATAATTACCGCCTGCCTCAAGTAGGTGTTAATTTTCGCACAGACAAATGCGATATTTAGCGTGTCTAGGGGGCTGATTTACTAAGACACGATTTCGAATCCGAATTGGAAAAATTCCGATTGGAAACGAACATTTTGCGACTTTTTAGTATTTTTTGCGATTTTTTTCGGCGTCTTTACGATTTTTGCGTAAAAACGCGAGTTTTTTGTAGCCATTACGAAAGTTGCGCAAAGTCGCGATTCTTTCGTAGCGTTAACACTTGCGCGCAAAGTCACACCTTTTTCGTAGCGTTAAAACTTAAAAGGCGCGACGTTTCGCGCAAGTTTTAACGCTACGAAAAAATCGCTCCTTTGCGCAACTTTCGTAATGGCTACGAAAAACTCGCGTTTTTACGCAAAAATCGTAAAGACGTCGAAAAATCGCAAAAAATACAAAAAAATCGCACAATTACCGATCATTACGAAAAAAACGCAATCGGACGCATTCGGCCCGTTCGTGGGTTAGTAAATGTGCCCCTAAGTGTTTGTGAATCATGCGTTAGTATTATTTTGGCGCACAAATTAACGCATGCGTTAAAATTAACGCATGCGGTAGTGCAAAATTTAACGCGCGCGATATTTGACTTAACGCATGCGGTAATACTTAAGCGAATCACGTGTTTTTTTTCTCGCGTCAATTTTAACGCAAAAAAACGTGTGATAAAACTTATCGGCCTTTAGTGAATCAACCCTATAATGTTTTTTTTGGATTTTCAAAGACAACCTTTTACACTACTGTATTTTGTATATGCATCAAGCACAAGAAAATTAATCTAAAAAATGCAAATGCAATTCTGAATGCTCAGGCAGAATATAATGGAAGCAATTCGCTGATGCGTTTAGGTGTGACCAAAATTGCTTCTCAGACACATAAAAAAGCCCACGTGTAAGACCCCTAACCACACAGCATTTTTTCCTAATAATGCACCTCTTTCAGCTATTCTAAAAAGAATATTTTTGAGTGAAAATGGTCCTGCATGACAAATCATCACTGCTCCAAGTTTCATACTGAACTCCTGCTACACTTACTTTAGTATGAATATAATTAAAAAACAAGACCAGATGTAGGGCATATTTACTAAAGTATACATTTTCTCTTCATTTAACTTCACCAAAGTTGCCTCAATTTATAAGGCATAATTTCACAACACATAACATATTTACTAAAAATCAACGTACGCTGTTTAAATGTTTCATAAATTATCTGAAAATTCACTAGTGGGTTTTCCCCATACAATTGTAGTGTGTAGTGAAGAAAATTCGCGAATTTGTCACAAAGAAATTATGTATAAGAGATATTAGCATGGAAAAGTGACTGCTCTATCTTTATAATGGCAGTTTGCTAGCCTGAACCTCGTGGTGAAAATTCATTCTTGTGCTCTTGGTACTTTGGCAGATATTCACTCAGGAAATTTTGTAAATTTACACCAGTGAGAAGAGAATTCCAATGCAAAATTAATTTGGTGTACTCCTCTTATAATAAATTGGTAATGTTGTGGGGAATTTTTCATTTTTACTCTAAATACTCCAAATTTTCACTTTTACCCTTTAGTAAATATGCCCCATAATGTTGCCATATCCTAGTACAAATAAGGGAGTGATTTGCCACGACTCCTCTATTAACCATAGTATATATAGCTTAAGGGCAATGACACATGGGATTTGTATTCAGCTTCCTGAAAACATCTTACCATAGGGCTTACATTGGGATCACTGCAAGTACAACATATTACTTGTGGCGATCCCAATGTTAGGCTATGGCAAGGCATTTTTTAGAGAGATCTGTAGCCAGCTGTTGTGATTTTTTAACTGGAAACAAATTCCTCTGTGTGTCATTGACATAAGGGCGAAGATACACTGACATACTTAGTAGCAGCTACTTGTCACAGCTACTAAATGAAAGAAAATAGACAATACTAGGAATTGCCTCTGCTAAAACACACATAGAGACAATTATCAGTAAATGATCAGCATTGTCTATTTTTGTAGCCGTGACAAGTAGCTGCTACTAGTAGCTCCGTGTGTCTTCACCCTAATAGATAAACCTACAGTTTCTTGTGCCCGTTGCAATTTACTTCTGCAGTTAGGCTCAAAGAGGATACAATTATGTGTCTTGACAAAGTCTGGTGTTGCAGCCGAAACGTCAGTTGTCTTGCCACTTCAATAAAGCACTAATAATGTATGTATGTATATCTTTATTTATAAAGCGCTACTTATGTACGCAGCGCTGTACAGTAGAATACATTAATACAAACGGGGTGTTAATAAGATAATAGATAAATACAAAGTATAATAATAAATACAGATAATAATAATAATGAATCCTAAGTCCTGTGTGAGCGGTACCTAACTTCCAGATTTTGTATTAATTGAATAACCTTTCGGGACTGCACCCAGGCAAAATATCCTGACATACACGTGAGTGCCCATGTTCCTATATTCATTATATAAATATATATAAAGAAACAGAGAGCCGCACACACAGGGACTTTGCAAAAAATAAAGGAATGAAAAAGATCCGACGTTTCGAGCACTAACAGTGCTCTTCCTTAGGGATAAAAATATATATATTATCCCCTATTGTAAAATATTGTAAAAAATTTATTTTTATAAATCGCCAAGGAGTTCTATGACCATATAAAACACAAGGGCGAAGGCGAAGTACAGTAATACATATGTTTAAGTGTGTTGTGACAGAAATCACATCGCTAAGCACCAGATGACATCATAAACACAATATATAAAGAGTTAATTCACAGGATATTCATGGCTCTTGCATATATTATATACAGTACATATTACAAATCGGCACTCCGATTTCACACCCAACTGTCTGTAAACACACAAACATTAGCACATATGCATATAAGTGCCTTATCCAAAGGAACACATATTGGAGTTCATATATAAACTTTGTGCGCAGCAGAGTGGTTCACGCAGTGAATATATTTGCCCATGTTTATACATGCAATGTTTTACATGCCATACATTAGAACCAGATTTTATGTTGCCCAGAACTGCTGCCTTTTTGTTGCAGTCTTATTTAAGCATGAATTTATGTTTTCCTGGAATTTATGCTGTTTTGATGTAGTTCCTTTGGAAAGCATTGAATTGCAAATATTTTTCCTCACTCTGCATTTGAGTATCATCAGGCTGGGGAACAGACACTGCTTGAATCCATAAATGCGTGTTTGGTTGCAAATTGGGTTTTTTTCATGTGGGATTTGTGTGTAGTAGTTTTATTGTATGGTGATCCAAATTACGGACATCTCAATCAGTCGAGATAGGAGGTCCCTACCAGAGAAAATATAATAAAATAATGTTAGTGATATTTTTAATTTTGAATTGATTTTTTCTTTAAGTATAATGATAATAAAGAGGGTTTATATTAAAAATTGTGGAATTTAAACTTTCTGAACAGGCCACACTACCTTATTGTGTTCTACTCATATAACTAATGATGTCCAACAAATCTTCCCACCTACACATTGATATTCCACTCCTTTCCACCTTTCCAAACATACCTCTTCCATACACAGACCCAAAAAGTTGTTTTTTTTTGTTTTTTTTTTACATACACACATAATGTTCTCTGCTGGTTGTGGGACTGTAAAGATGTTGCTGGTGTATGTTTTGCTTTGACTGCTAACTGTCCCTTAACACTTACTAACCTCTATCAGAGCTGGTTGGGCAAAAAAATCATGTGTGTGTTTGGTAAATTCTTTATGTGTGAGTTTGTGGGTTCTACCTAGTAGAAATGTTATGTTGCAAATTATTCTGGTTATTCTGTTCCCAATAAAAAAGTGTGTTCTTGTCTCTGTGGATATTATATATATATATATTTATTATAGACAAGAACACACTTTATATATACTCCATTTTTAAATATTTTTATTAGCTGTTCATTAACTGTATATAAATATCTCATTTGTGCCTATATTTTGTCACCTATGGGTTGCCTCTCATTTACTTAATGTGTGCAGAATTTAGAGAAGGCCTAATTCTCGTTTCCTGTACTTTTTTTGGTCATTTTCTTTGGCGTTTGAGTAATTGCATCTGTTTAGACTTGCCATTTGCCTTATTGTTATACATAATATTTTATGCTGACAATCTGTCACTTGTCTGAATGAGGGTCTTGCTTCTGGTCAGTGTGTCAATCTCTTCTCTTGGCAGTTGATTTTGTGCTCTGTGATTGTATAAGGTGTATGAATTGTGTGTTGCTACTTAGATATTTGTGTGTGTGCTTGAACTGGGATATTTGTGACTGTTTAGTTACTGCTTTGGTATAGCACCATCATTATCTGACAGTACTTTTGGCTGTGTTCAGGAGTCTGAACTCCTGGAGACGAAGATGAAGCTGTTTGAGGATCTGGAGTTCCAGCAGCTAGAAAAGGAAAGCCGCCTGGAAGAAGAAAGAGAGACCACAAGTCAACAACTTTTACAGAGCAAGGGGGAATGCCAGCGAAGCATTGCACGCAGGAAGGTGGGGTCAGTGTGCCAAGGGTAGAGTATACAAAGTTCTGAAGGGAAGCGTGGGGTGGGGTGTGGAGGGGAGGGGTAAAGTTTCAATGGGAGTGGGAAACATACTGTACTTCTGTAGAGAAACATACTGTACACTGTGTTTAAAACCGTTTTAAAACAGTCTTACTACATATTGTTGGAAGATAAGCCCCTATAGGAGTGTAACAATGAAAAGTATCCCATGAAGTTTAGGATGAAGAAGGGCATAAAGGAAGGAAGAGGGGTGAAAGAGTGCTTTCTTGTGTAATTCTGGAAATATTGTCTCCCCCATGACAGGAACGCCTGGCTGCTTTGGAGATGCAAGCCAATCAGATTCGCCTCCAGGCAGCACAGGATGCAGACCATCTTGGCCAGGAAAGAAGCGCCATACTTTTACAGCTACACAAGGTAACATCAGTAATACACATATTCCTGGATCAAGCTTAATCAAGCTAATGTCACACATGGCTGTTTCTTTTCCTCCATATAAATGCCTGTGGAGAAACAGACAATCTGGTCAGACATGCATCTGCACTGACGTTCATGGTGTTGCCCTGCATTCAGACAAACACAGCAAATTTCAGCACAGAATTGCATACTCCAACATTTCCATGCATTAGACTTACAATAATCTATATCAGTTACCCCCCTTTTGGATAGTTAATGTTTCTTAAAGCATTCTGCACAAGTGATTCTTAAGGGCTCTGGCACACGGGGGAGATTAGTCGCCCGCGATTAACTCCCTGTTCGCGGGCGACTAATCTCCCCGAGTTGCCTACCCCTGCCATCCCACCGGCGAACATGTAAGTCGCCGGGGGGATGGCAGACGCGGCGGGGCGATTTCCGGAAATCGCCGAAAAAGACTCGCAAGTCTTTTTCGGCGATTTGCGCGAAATCGCGCCGCCACATGTGCCATCCCGCCGGCGACTTACATGTTCGCCGGTGGGATGGCAGGGGTAGGCAACTCGGGGAGATTAGTCGCCCGCGAACAGGGAGTTAATCGCGGGCGACTAATCTCCCCCGTGTGCCAGAGCCCTTATTGAGCTCATGTGTAAAAGGGTGCATACTGCCCAAACATCTCAAAATACACGCTTATTAGTAAGCACAATCCTCCTTGTGAAGGAGATTTCCTCTTGGTTAGAATATCCTTATTCTACCTCATATTTCTCACTAGCGATGCACATTGGTCAAGCTATACCTGCTTCTTAACAGTGGCATTGCAAGGTGTACCTCAGTGGAGACCTACCAGTGTTGAGAATATTACAGACAACTCTTTTGACCTAAATCTGTTTGTAGCTATTTCAGACATTTCCTCTTTATCCACGAAGGTGCAGAATAATTCTGTTGTGGGCCACAGGGATAAGATTTTGCAAAACTGCCCGACGTCCCCACTGTGTTAGCTTTTGTGTATATCTATTGCATTTTACTCAAGTCTGTACATTTGCAAGTCAAGTAACTTAATCTTGTTTCTTTTGCTCCTCTCTTTTTCCCTTTTATGGTTGTACATTGTGCTGTATTATTTATTACTTATATTCACAGAGTGGTCACCAGGGAGGCAGCATTGTGTGCTCCCCTATAAATCGAACTTAAAGCTACCTTAGTGCTGTAACAGAGCATAATGTAATGTACACAGCTTTGTGTTTCTGTTCGTGCCATTTTGTGTGCACTTCTAATGTCTGTGTCCCATACAGGAGAAAGAGAAGCTGGTTCAGTTGGAGAGAAGATACCAGGCACTAACAGGACGACGGGGATTCTCAACTGGATCAGCTGCTCTCCGAGAGGTGAGATCTGAATAAACATGCATATTATCTGCTCCAGAATGTTGGTATATGGACACTATGTGGCTGATTTACTAATCCATGAATCCGAATGGGAAAAAATCAGATTGGAAACGAACATTTTGCGACTTTTTCGTAGCCATTACGACTTGCTCGTAAATTGTCGCGACTTTTTCGTAGCCATTACGACTTGCTCGTAAATTGTCGCGACTTTTTCGTAGCCATTACGACTTGCTTGTATATTGTCGCAACTTTTTCGTATTGAGCGCTCGTAAACGGCGGGCAAACCTTTGCTCCAATAGGACTCAATGGCACTTTGCAGCTCCAACCTGGCCCAAGGAAAGTCACAATACTGAAGCTTGAATGAATCCGAAACTTTCGTACTCGACGCGGCGGCTACGAAAAAGTCGCGACAATTTACGAGCAAGTCATAATGGCTACGAAAAAGTCATGACAATTTACGAGCAAGTCGTAATGGCTACGAAAAAGTTGCGACAATTCACGAAAAAATCGCAAAATACCGATCATTACGAAAAAAACGCATTCGGATGCTTTTCAGACGTTCGTGGATAAGTAAATGTGCCCCTTTGTATGTACTGTATATCATTAGTCATCTAGTGTTACCTATGTGTTGTGCCAGTTAGCTTACATTATATTACAATACAGGGAGGACAAACACTGCAATAAATAAAGATTAAGTGCATTGTGCACAGGAGGAAAGGGCCCCATTCCCTCTAGTGCTTACAGTCTAATTATGTTCACAATATATTATGCAATGTGCACTGGTCACCTGTTTAAAACAGAAATGTCAGATTTTATTGGAATCACTATAGGTTTTGTGGCAAACTCTGTTTAATTTTAAGGGCCCACCATTTCTGGTGTGGAGTTCTGTGGGATCTGGGCAGATTCTGCTGTCCTGAATTTAGTACATGCGAGTTTAAACAATGCCCTTACCCTTTGCACAGGATGCTCTTCAAATCTATGAGACTAGAGACTGCTTACTCGCTCAAGCTGATGTTTCTTGCACACCTGCTATCCCTTCTGCCTGCTCTCACTCCCCTTCCCGGCAGCAAGAGGTAAAGTCCCTTCTTACCAATCCCCACCTGACTACTAACAGCCTGCTGTGATACTTACTGTCCTTGGCATTTAAATATGTATCATTGTTCCTGGGTACAATGTAAATGTGCTACTGGCTGCAGCTTGATATGAAGCAAGTCTGACTATCTGTCTGTCTCCTATCTATCTATCTATCTATCTATCTACTATCTATCTATCTTTGCCTTCTTTCTCCCTTCCTCCATCACTGCATTCAGGAATACCTGTGCCTCTCTGATGTTCTCCGCTTGTACAGCAGCTCGCCTCTTGTTCCTGCTTTTCCCCTTCTCTCTGCTGCAGAGCCCACCGCCGCCCTTGAGGTACATTTCTCAAGAGTCTCACATTTCTCCTACACATCAGGGCTAGAAAGGGTTTTCCACGTTGTTACAGTATGATATTGAAACTTTTTTGTTTTCATTCTAATCTTAAATAACATGATGTTGACTGTATGCAGTATGGTATTTTCTTTTATTTATTTATTTTTTGGAAAGAAGCATTTGTTTCTTCACTTCTCATTTTCTTGCTATGAAGCTGCAAAACAAGGGATCTACTGAAAATATTTAGTCTAGGCTGCTGAAATAACATTTATTTTATCCATGTATGGTTTTGGGGAACAGTTTTACATTCTTGTGTTTGCCTCATGTGCAGTTAAGAGTTCAGTGACTGCAAAACAAAGTTTTCATTATTCGCATTAGAAATGTGTTGCTATGATTTTAAATATATGTTCAGCAAAGGAACCCATATGACTGCTGCTGTTCATGTTAATCCATGTTCATGTGTAACTTTTGCAAAAATATTTTTCTCAGAATTCATTAACAATTATTATTAAAGAATTATATTACTGGATAATAGAATCCATTAATAATAATTACCAATAGTAATAGTATTTCGAGGCCTTACTGATTTACAAACAACAATATTGCTCTTGCAGTGTTGTCTGTACTGCTGGCTCTGACTTTTCATAATATATCAGAATGCAACTCACCTCCAGCCAAGAATTCATCTGCCACAATGCTTTATATTCTTGTTCACAAGTCTGCTAATCAGTTAGCTTTTGCTCTATTTTTTTCAAAAGCTTTAAAAAATTCTATTAACCTATATCTTAAGTTAGACCTGGCGCATGGTCTGCTTCTCTCTGCCTGCCAGATGTGTTTTCTGTTCCATGTAGTTGCACTGACAGGCACAGCTTCATTCTGAGTGCAGCTAAGCAGAGTAAAAATTTTGCCAAAAAAACGTGAAACAGGCATTTTTTGTCCTAGAACTATTGGAAATTTGTAACTAATGTGTATAGGCAAATTGCTTAGAATTACATTTTATTTACACAATTTTTAATTTAAAGGTTTACATGTATTAAAGATTTATTAGAAAGCTTAAGAACACCTTTACTTCAGTTTGGCAAATTACTCTTGGCATAATAGGTGTGTGTGTATATGTACAAATATATGTTTATTAAGCACAATTTCAATGACTTGTATTTGCTTTATATTAATTGACAAGTTTGTTACTTGATTAACACTAGCAATTCTTTCTGTGTGTGTAAAGTAATACAGGTTGTTTTGTTAGGGCTGTTAGACAAGCACTGCAAACATATCTCAACCCAGAGTGATACTTTTACTGTATCTTTCACTAGTACATCACTTTAGATCAGCTGCAGGATATTCTGGAAAGCATGCCCACAGGTTCTGCTCCAACTGCTGTGGCAATGGCTGGCACTGATATCAACTCTGCCTCTTGTGCTCCTTCACCTGACGACCCTCCTCCTGTACATCTCTCGTCTTCATCTTCTTCCTCTCCCTCCATTTCTCTGGAGGTTCGTTCACATCTTTCATATTTACTTTTTGTTTACCTTTCTGTCCATCCATGCATACAGTATATCTCATCTGTTAATGACAGTTGAGATATGAATCTCTCTACACCATATTATGCTTTGTTTTCTTTTTGTCTCCATATTGGGCAATTCCATGCTTACTCCCTACTGCATCTTTTCTCCATATTTCTATTTGCCAACTTGCTCCAGGTGAATTCCCCAACAACAGAAGGTCACTCTGCCCCCCTAGCACCTGATTTGGATGCCTATTACCAAGATTTAGTAACTGCACCTTCTGCCTCTTCTTCTCCATCTTCTTCCCCTCCTCCACTCCCTGCTAAATCCCACTCATCACGTAAGGCTTTGCAGGTAATCTGCCTACCCTCAGTTTGCTGGGTATTTTTTTATGAACAAAATCAAAGATGGATTCTGTACTTTTCTCTGCTAGTGACAGCAAGTCATTCTTGTACAGTTATACAGAGCATAAAGAATACTATTAGCAAGTGAACAAATATAGGCTGAGATCATGTCATGCCAATGCATTTAGTTACAGTATGTTATTGGGGGGAAAATGGGACAGTGGATAAAATTGAGCAATTTTTTTTACACATAACACCTTTTATTATGTCTTCAGTGAAAGAGGCTTAAAAATGAAATATTTTGTGTTCTGCATGTCTTGTAACTTTGATATCATTCACCTATCTATCTCCATAGATTTCTCGCTCTCGGACAGAAATTGAGGGTGGAGGCACTCTTCCACGGATGAAAACAGTCTCCCCCGCTTCTTCTCACTTTTCAGTGGCCACTCTGGGCCGTAGTGTTTCCCCAAAGGTAAGCAGTTGGACTCCATTAAGTGCATTTTAAATGGATTGATGCTGCCCTGTCATATTGTATGCCATGTTTAATATTCCTGGAAATGGTTATCAACTTTTGCAGAATGCCCATCTGACTCAGAATGGCACAGGCAGCCTCTCCAGGGGATTGGCAGTAACCATGCAAGACATTCAAAGCAAGAGACAGCTGGCACTGCAACAAAAAGGTGAGTGTTAGAGAAATAATGCTGCACCTAGTATATTGCCTAGCAGACCCATGCAAAGCATTATCCCTATATTCTTTATGCTCCATAAAGTTTATGTTTAAAGTTGCCTTTTTCATTCCTGGTCAGCTCTTGCACTGACCATACTGTATATTGTGACATGAACTGTGCAACAGTTTCTATTTCTTTGTAATTGACTCTTGTATGTTTCCTACTGAACATTTTTGGTTGAATTACAAAATTACTATTATAAGTATAGTATTTAAACAACAATAATAATTTCACTTTTTATCCCTCACACACTGTCTCTCTTGGCTTACTCACGCTGTGCTTCTCCCTCCACACTTTCACACTGTCTTTTGTGTGTGTCCTTTGAGCAGACAGTCTGAGCACAGAAGATTCTCTTCCATCTGAAGTTGAAGGTAGTTTGGCATTTAATAATCCCCTGCATGCAAAAATAACAAATTTTCAGAGTGCGACAAGGAATTATTTTGCTCTAAAGTACCAAAGGATTAGTGTGCTTGCATCATTTCTCTATCTTTTCATGGGCTGTGCTGCTGCTGTGGCTGGTATTTGTGTACTAATATAAGTAGTGCTATTATAGTAGTGTTATTTTAAGTAGTGCCGGCACTGTGGACAAAGTATGTGGACACCTGCCTGACCAACATCTAATTCCCCAATGGTATTTATATCAAGTTGGTTCTCCGTTAACTTCTTAAACAGCCCTGGAAAGGATTTCCACTAGGTGGGATATACTTCCATTCATATGTAACAGACTGACACGGATATTGGGCGAAAATGGTCTGGTTGATATTTTTGTTCCAATTCACCCCACAGCTACAGGTAAAGGGCAGGCCTCTGTGCTGGCTAGTTAGGTTCTGGAAGATATATATATACATATATTAGAGGAAACAGAGGACTCGGCACTCACAACAAATTCTTTAATGTGCAAAACTGATTTTTGCACATTAAAGAATTTGTTGTTTTTTCATCAAGACCTGTGAGTGCTGAGGTCCTCTGTTTCCTTTATTTCCAACATTTTACCCGGCACCCAGGCATTTCACCATTGTGGCCTGTGCCCTCCTTCTATTATGTTATATATAATATATAAAATATCTTGAGGGGAGAAATCAGTTTCCTCGTACAGGTATGGTACCTGTTATCCAGAATGCTCGGGACCTGGGGTTTTCCGGATAAGGGATCTTTCTGTAATTTGGATCTCCACAATTTAAGTCTGCTAAAGATCATTTAAATAATTAATAAACCCAATAGGCTTGTTTTGCCTCCAGTAAGGAATAATTATATCTTAGTTGGGATCAAGTACAAGGTACTGTTTTATTATTACAGAGAAAAAGGAAATCATTTTTAAAAATTATAATTGTTTACTTATAATGGAGTCTATGGGAGATGGTCTTTCCGTAATTCAGAACTTTCTGGATAACTGGTTTCCAGATAAGGGATCCAATACCTGTAGTCATAAAATCTGCGTATGTGCCAATTGGGTGCCAAAGGGGTGGGGCTTCCTGGTCTAGGATGGCAAACAGAGCTCACCTAAAACTTGCCACAAAGCCCTTTCTGAATTAATAGCTATAATTTAACCATTATTACAGTTCTGGTTTTCAGCACCTATTTTTAATAACTGTAGCTTACTGAATAGGGAAAATTACTGTTAAATATTTTTGAGCAGCTGGTCAATTTATACCAAGGGAAAAAATTCCCTGTAGCACAGTTAGTGAGGATAGTTGACTGTTCCGTGTTACAAATCTTTGTCAGACTCCTATGCATGAAAGTCCAGTAGGAATATAATGGTCTGGAGTTGTTGTCTAGTAGCAAGATAATGGTATGATATTATTTGGGTTCATAGTCTGACTTCACAAGAACAAGAATACCATCTAAGTTTTTTTTTTTAGCTGTTCAGAGAGATCATCAATCTAGGCCTTTCCAGTATTTCCCATTTATAAATGTAATTAAGCAAAGAATTGATTGTTTTACTTGAAAGGTACTATGTACCTTCAAAAAGCAGAGTATGTGTTCACTGTTATCCGTTGTCCATTGTTATTTGCTGGTCTGCAATTGAGAAATATTTTACATCATATCTATATAACACAAGGCTCAAATCAATAGATAAATATATTTTATTTGTGTTTGTACTAACAATTTATGACCGACTGTGTCACTTGCTTATTATCAGTACAATATATTGTTAAAAATAAGCCTGGTTTACTGTGTATCAGTGCATTGTTCTATAAACTGCTTATAAACTGCTGGTTTAAGATAGACAAGGCTTCACAATAAGAATGAGCATGTTGTATAGTATCAGATCATAGTGTTAATTCTGTATATTCTAGTAATTCATTTTCTTATGTTTGTGAATAAATCTATGTTCTGAACAAAAAGCAGTTAACAGTATTGGCATCCAGGGGCCTGCAATCAACCCACATTCCCTTTAAAACCAGTAGAAGTTTTGGGTCCCTGTATGCGGTACAGAGCCATTAAATACCCTTCACGTTGACTGTCTACAATAATTCCGTAAAATACCTACTACTGTACTCTGCACACACACAGGAATAATAACACAGATTTCAAGCTAACCTATATATTTCATAAACCCCAAAATCTAAGTCTCTGTACAATTTTCTTTTTATGCAGCTAAAGGAGAACCCATTTTGTAGTTTAAATACCATGGGAATACCTTGCAATTTTTTTTGCATGATATATTTGTAGTTTTTGCTGTCTGTATACCATATACACATTGAGCAGTATGTTTGCAGATGCCAGGTAGAGCCACATAAAACCCATGAATTGGCAGTATATAGATATCCAGAGGTTTTATATCCTGGTTCAGGTCTTAGAAAATTATATATGTGTTTATGCCAATGAGCTGCCAGTTTGATCTGGATTGCCTGAATTGGCATGCAGTATGTGATCAGTCTGTGCAGGGGTTTCCAGGCTTCACTGCTGACCCTCTAGGGTGCCCTAATGCAGTCTAACTTGGGCCCCAGCTTTAAGGACATTTAGAGTTATATTTTGGGTACGTGCCTATTTACTATCTTGGATACTGGCTGAACTAAGAGTGGCTGATGCAAGTATTTTATCTTTATTGTTAACCACATAATTAACTAAGGGGCACCCTTTTTAAGCAAGATGGGGCCTGAAAAAAAATTAGACCTCAGATGTGTTGGTACCTTAAGACACTGACTGTTATAATGCTGTTTTTTTCTGTATAATATGACTTTTTGCATAGGTTTAAAGCATAGTGATATGAAAATGTTTCCTTAGGTCAACAAGTGATAGAGGAGCAGCGCAGACGTCTTGCAGAGTTGAAACAGAGAGCTGCAGTTGAGGCACAATCTCAGTGGGAATCTCTCCATGGAGCCCCTAATCAAGGGTACACGCCTATAATTCACCACTCCATTCTACACCATCAGCGGCCTCTCCATTCTCGTGAAGATGACCCTACCCATGGATTTGACACTCTCAGTCTGGAGAGTTCTGATAGTTTGGACACTAGTGTTTCTACAGGAAACTCTGCATGTTCCCCTGATAACATGTCAAGGTAAGGTTCCTCTCTTTGTCACTACTGTCTAACACTATGCTTCTCTATTTTTCTGTCATTCCCACTCAGATTTTTTCCCTGTCACTTGCTTTTTGTCAATGTCCACTTGCATTTGGTCTGTACCCACTAATGTTCTCTCTTTCTTATAGTGCTAGTGGGTTAGACATGCTAAAGATAGAGGAAATGGAAAGAATGCTTCTAGAAGCTCATGCAGAGCGTGCCAGGCTTGTAGAATCCAGGGTAAGTTTCTTAGCATTAAAGGATACTCTGGAGTAGAAAATGTCTTTAAAGCTTTAGAGATGGAAGTGTATGTCTTTCCCATTTTAGGAGCGTGAGGTGGAGGCACGCAGAAAAGCACTAGAAGATGAGAGGCGAAGGAGAGAGGAGCTGGAAAGGCGTCTTCAAGATGAGACAGCTCACAGGCAAAGACTAGTAGAGAAGGAGGTCAAGATGAGGGAGAAGCATTTTTCACAGGTTAGAGTGCTGATGTACCTGTAGCACGCCTTAACATGGCTTGATGTTGGTGTAGTATACTCTGGTTTTTCTGCATTTCTTCTTTTTAATCTTTTCATTCCAGGCTCGTCCTCTTACACGCTATCTGCCAATCCGGAAGGAAGACTTTGATCTCCGAGCCCATGTTGAGTCCTCAGGCCATGCAGTAGATGCCTGCCCTCACATCATTTTAAGTGAGAAGATGTGTCGTGGCTTCCTGACAAAAATGGGTGGAAAGATAAAATCATGGAAGAAGCGCTGGTTTGTTTTTGATCGCCTGAAACGGACCCTGTCCTATTATGTAGGTGAGGTTCCAGGAGAAGGTGTACTTCCTCTTGAAGCTGGAAGCTATTACTAAACTGACCTGGATATGGAAATATGTTTCAAGTAGGCCCTTTACAAAACTTGTGAGGTCATGGCTTTAATCATGAGTCATGAAAAAAATATGATTGCTATATAAATTTTGCAGATACATACTATATTTTTTTTTAAAATGTAGAAATTACATTTTAGAAAGTACAGCTCATTTAGTCATGGGATTGGACCAGTTAACAATTTAAATGCTAAAGGTCAGAGTTTAGAGATGATTACTTTATTTGATTGCTAAAATGTATTACATGTGCCCAGATGCAGAGTATATCCATCAGTCACAGGGAAGGATTTTTTTTTAATTGTACATTTATTTCAAGGTGGCCATGGGAAAAGAGTAGATTTCTGCTACAGAAGGTTAAAATAAGTAAAGTATAATATAAAAATTCCAAGAACACAGAGGCCCAAACAGCCCCCACCAGCCCACTAAATAGTGACTTTCTATGGCATTTTACAGCAGTCCCTCTGGCATTTGCCCAATACACACATTGTCAGTCTGGGCCTGGCTACAGATTAATGCTGCAATGTGCCAATTACCTGACATTCTCTCTTCCAGATAAACATGAGGCAAAGCTGAAAGGAGTTATATATTTCCAGGCCATAGAAGAGGTTTATTATGACCACCTCAGGAGTGCAGCCAAGGTAAGAATCTTGCTGTTGCCACATTCATATACCTTCACCTTTTAGTCTTGCTTTCCAGCTTCATAAACATTTTCATTTAGTATTTTGATCTCTTTAATTTCCCATTCCCATTTTAGCTCATCCCTTGTTTGGTGTACCTTTTGAATTAGTGACCTTTCTTCTTCCTTTCCATACAGAAAGGACTTTTTAACCTCAGCCTGGCCACTGTACGTATATCAGCCCCTACTTCTGGTCTTAGAACCTTACTGTAACCACACTACTACTACAGGGCTGGATAAAATACACTGATGTGTGTAATTAACTGCATGTTCAGCTACAACTTTAACAAATGTGCAAATGTAAAGCATCTTGCCTTTTAAAAACCAGCTGGGCTAACACAAAATATTACCCACTTCAGCCTAATGTGTTTAATTTAAACAGAAGGAAGTTATAACCTTGGTGCCATTAGATGATTTATGGAAGACTACAGCACTTGCTAAGGAATTTAAAAGAAAAGATTCCCTTTTTTTGATGAGATATCACAGTCAGTGCTTCACACAAAATGTAGACCCTTTATCCCACACATATGCCTTAAAAGACGTTTATTTGCATCTTTGTTACCTTCTCACTGGAGAAGATTTTAATATGTTTAACTGACTTACTATTTTAACTCACAGCTAATTAATTGCTTATGTAGTTCATTCATTGCCCCTGCCAGTTACACACTTATTAAGATGTGTTTATTTGGAAGAACTTCTAAATTTGCTCAGTCAGACAACATTACAAGCAGGTGGTTCCCCAAAGTTTTATATGCATACTGTTCACTATATAGTTGTCATTTACATTCCATTAAAAATTTCATTGTAGCCTTTCCAGTCTCTTTAAGCTGGTGATGCCTGTCTGGATTGTTTATTTTCATCAGTTTCTTAATTGCATGATCACCAGTGTTCAGGAGTTCCTACCTAGAATTTTGGACAGTCAAACTCTTCATAAAAAAATTGTGCTATCTCATTACCATTTGCTGCTTTTATGGGCTTGTTGGTTGCATGGATAAGTGTGCTATTAACTTGGTGGATACAATAGCTATGACAAAATAATATACATGAATTCTTATATATGAAAAAAAAGGGGTGAATGGATAAGAAGTTCGGAACTAAAGAACTAAAGTTCGGAACTAAAGAAAGGATGATAAAGAAATAATTTGCAGTGCAACAATGCATATTCAGAGAGGCTATATCCTAACTGTGAACATGGTACAGAAACAGGTTCTAAAATATAACTTTTTAATCTGTGGTTGTGTGTTTTAAAAAGAATACAACATTTGTCAAGAAAGGTGAGGATATAATGTAGTGTTCTTCCCCTTTGGAATCCATGCCTCCCAATACAATTCATCATTATTATAGCTGTTTATAAAGATTTAATAAAACTATAAGAAAAACAAAACTATGCATGAATATCTATGACATTTTCATAAACATAAATTGAAATTCTTCTCAGTTAGTGCTCTGCTCAACTCTCTCTACATCCTCAGTCCCACAGCAGGTAAAGGGTCTGCTTCCTCTGCAGCTATGAATCTGTCACCAACTGGGTGATGTGTAGGAAGAAATGCATGAAGGGACATATCATACTTACTGTGCCAGACTGAGTTAGAAGAGGGGAGTTTTGAACATTACAGCAATATAAAAATTGTGCAACAGTGCAACTTTATGAAAAACTAGCTAGTTGCTTGAATCAGGGCAAAGAAGAGCACTTTGTTAATGAGAGAGGAAAGGATCTCAGAGTGGGCTGCTGCTCTGGGAAATTCATTGAGGCCAAGGGCAAAAATTCAATTGGTCCGTTACATCCTCTTTTCATGACTTCATACTTAGATGAACTGGAATTGCTGTGGGTCATTTTAATAGGTGATAACCTGGAATTTTCATAGATTCAGGAAACAAAAACTGTAGTAACGTGTTAGCCAGTGTCAAAAATAATAATAAAAAAAAAAAAAACAAAACACAAATACAAGATTATTGTAGAAATGAATGTTGTTTTTTTTTTGTTTTTTTTATTATTATCATAGATTCAGGATAACTCATGATACTTCCACTAAAGGGAGCTGATCAATGAAAAGGGATCCACAGAAGATAACCATAGTGTTATCAAAATCCCCTTTGTGCCATAGCCCATTGGCTTTCCTCTTAAATATTACAGGAAATGTCTTCCTCTTGCTTCCGTTTGTTTGTTCTCCGTTAGAAAATACAACAATGCAAAAACATCCTGAAACTATTGTCAAAGAAATAGTTAAACAGAAAATGAAAGTAAACTGGTTTTGGTTTTCCAGATTTTCATTTTAGACTATTAAAACTGGGCTTTCAGCACAGCAATTCTCATTCAGATCAACCATGCTTGGGTTAATTGATTATGTAGGTGGCATGTCCAATAGACACTGTTCTGTGCAGTGCTTTATATGTCTTCTTTTGGATTTTAATGATTTTCTGATTGCTCAGCCAAGCTGTCTAAGCTGCACACTAGCTGAGCAACCTGCCTGTGTCCTGCTGTGCTGACTTGCCTCTGGAAGACATCTGTGTAGAGTAAGAAGGGAGGGTTTCTAACTGTTAGATAGCTAAATATTGATTATTCCTGCCCAGTATGATGGACAACGGTTACAAATTGGACCTGTCCACTCGCAGGCTGATGCTGTGCCTGCAGTGCCGCCATCAGAAACACAAGTTATTTATATGAGGCCCCCTTGAACACAAGTGCACAGTACCAACATTTTGGCCACACCCCTTTTGTGTGCAATATAAACAGCTAATATTAATCTATTTTATAAGACATTCATATAATTATTAATGTGCTATAAGTCATTAAGTTTATTGGGGGTCAGTGGAGTTTGCTATAAGTTTAACCCCTTCCCAGCTTTCTGACCCTGCTTTGTGCTGTCATTTCTTGATATGGAAGTTGTATAAGTTATGTAAACTGCATTTAGGGGCACAATGATATTGCTGTGAGGCCCACTAAGTAGTCAGTGGTAGTTCATAAAATATGTTAATAAGTCAGTATTTTAATTGGGGGGGGGTCTGTGGAGTTTACACTTAAGTTACAAAAGTTTCTTTGAAAGTACGTTTTTGCATAAGCATAGGGGCCATGATGATGCACTTCATATAAATAGTTAAAATGAATAATAAATGTGCTAATAAGTCAGTCAGTTCATTGGGGGCAGCTTAGTTTACCTTAAGTTTTTTTAATTCATTGATGGTCAGGGGAGTTTGTCCCTGTAAAGCTTCTCTGGGTTGTCTTTTGCTTAGTACGCAAGTCACTTAAGTAATGTCGTTTTCTAGGCAGTTTTGGCAGAAGGTACCTAAATTGCATATGTTCTGGCAGGTATAACTTTATAAGTATTTGCACCTTTCGCAATGTGACCTGGCCCCCGAATGGAAGAAGTTTTCACAGGGCCTGACAGAACACTACCCCAAACCCCCCCCCCCCCCCCCAACGGCAGCCCTGTGTGTGTTTTTTGTATGTGTCTCATGCCAACGTTTTTTCTGCTGGACTACTTTACATATTACAGCGTACCTCTGTTTTTGTGTGTGGGTATAACTGCACATGGCTGCAGTGTCTGCATGTCACTGCATGACGGTTATTGCATGTATGTGCTGTGAAAAAATATGCATGTGTCTTGTACAGTTGTGTCTGTAGTAAAGTGTGCAGGTCCTGCTTTGATTTTGGTTTTTTTTTTATATGTATGCCCCATGTTTATATACATGTGAATGGTTGGCTGTTTTCTAACTAGTGTGTGCTGTTCTGTATATATGCAGCTATGTGTGCCTGTAAGGCTTTTATTTTGCCTTATTCTGCGTGTATATCAATTCATTGTAATCCCAGAGTATCAATTGGCACTGAAGTCCTCTCTTGTCCCCTATAGCAGATATCCGATTTTCTTTCTGTGCCCCTGTGGAAGGAGGTGGGTGAGAGTGGGTGGTAGAGAATCTGCCTGGTGTGTGGAATGCGTGTGCTATCTTGCGTGATTATTAATTGTATAGATGCTGCATCTTCAATTTGCAGAGGCTGTATATATTGTGGAACCTTGCAAGAAAAGTTGTAATAATTTGACGTCTTTATTCTTCAGCATCTTAGCAATTAAATACATCCCTATCCCATGAAAATAAAGCAGCAGTTAGAGACAGGCCCCTCCTATAGAATGTAAATGTATACCACCATAAGCAGTTGATGTAATATTATACCATAGAGAAGAGAGAGACTATTTAAAGGAGAAAGAAAGGCAAAGTCACTTGGGAGTACCAAAATATTAGGCACCCCCAAGTGACTTTAATCGCCTACCTTTTACCCCGGGCTGGTGCCCCTGTACGGAGAAAACAGCACCAGCCCGGGGTACCTGTAGTACTTCCTCCTTCCTGGTTCCCTGCGGCCGCATGTGCAGTAGAGTGAAAAGCCGAACTGTAACAGATAAGTCGACTTTTCACTCTACTGCGCATGCGCCGACCGCTGGCATTTTCGGAAAGGGAAGCAGGAAGCGCTCCGCTACATGTACCCCGGGCTGGTGCTGTTTTCTCCTAACAGGGGCACCAGCCCGTGGTACAAGGTAAGCGATTAAAGTCACTTGGAGGTGCTTAACATTTTGGCACCCCCAAGTGACTTTGCCTTTCCTTCTCCTTTAAAGTGAGTAGGCAGTCCTATAAAGGAGAAGGAAAGGCTAAATCACTGGGGGGTGCCAAATGCTAGGCTGGCCTGCACTTACCCTTAGGCTAATGCCACACACAGTGTATATTTTCGTCAAGCGGAAAAACGCTTGCCGAAAATATTGTCATACGCTCCTACCTGTGTGTTTTTACCTTGCAATTTTATAGGGATATCGCCTACATGTGCTTGCACCTGAGTGTATCTCATTCATTCGGGTGCAGGCACAAGAAGGGGCCATATGGTGCATATGCCGCACATTTTCGGCAATCGTTTTTCAGCTTGCCAAGAATATACACCATACGCCTGGTGTGGCATCTGCCTTAACTCAGGAGTTCTAGTGAGCAAGTAGGGAGCTTTTAAGCCCCAGCTCATTATCCTACACCTGGAAGTAGTCCCTTCTAAAGGATAAATGGCAGCTATAATTTGCATACTACACTGTGGAGAAAAGAACCAGTGGAAGGAGGCTGCAAAAGGGAGTGAATGGAAGGGGGGGGGGGGGGTTTCTGAAAAGAAAACAATACGAGTTAGAGCCCATCCCTTAAAAGACAGGACTTTGATGGGGCAGAATTTTTATATGGCTAAGCATAATTGGAGTTGTATGGCGACAGAAATAAAAGTGGATAGAAACCTAAATGCTAAACAGCATAACATAAACCAAAAAGGCCACTGTTGTTGTTATGCAGTTGTATGAAAACACTGTCCATTAGGACTGTGACAATGATAGGAAGCTGTTTTTAGATATAGCACCCACATTTATCTATCTAAAAGATAAGGAAATTCTTTTGCTACAATAAAAATATAACTTTATTTTTTCTTTTTTATTCTGCACAGAGTCCTAACCCAGCTCTAACATTCTGTGTCAAGACTCACGATCGCCTGTATTACATGGTAGCTCCTTCCCCAGAGGCTATGCGGATATGGATGGATGTCATTGTAACTGGGGCAGAGGGTTACACTCAGTTCATGAACTAATACAGGTGGCTTCCATATTGCTCAATGACACTGTTCCTCAGGAACCACAGGGAAACTGAGATAATGAAAACTTTTTTCAGTGTTACAGTAATACACTACCCATTGCATTCTGCTATTGGCCAAAGAATTGGCACAAAGCCTATAGCAGTGCAAAGATCTTAAATACACCTGGAAACAATGATGGTGCAACTGTGCCTTGCTACTCGCAGGCACAGTTTAAACAGTACTGTTATCACATATACTGGCTTAGAAAGTATTACATTTTTTATACCTTTTTTTTGTTTTTGTTTTTTTTACTTGTTTTTCTGGTGCCATTGTGCTCTGCAGTCTATATTTTTAAAGACAAGCTGGTTGTGCAATAAAGCTATACCAGTTACAGAAACTGCTCTCTCTCTATATATATCTATATATATATATGTTTTTGTTATTTTTTAAATGCTTTTATTAATGCCTTATTGTGGTATCTCACACGTGGTGGAGATAGTGTTGCCTTGCCCATATTATCCCTTCTGCTGTGGGCAACCACATTTTGTTAACCCAAATACCGCCTGTGCCTTTGTAATGTGAGGCAACATTAAATGATGCTTTATTCTTTTATCTGTCCTAAGCCTTTGGTTTGGTTTTCCACAGAGGGGGCTGTCATATTCCACTTTCAACATAAACGGAAGATAAGTTTAAGAACATATGAAAAGTTTACATCCAAACTGACAATTCTAGGAGACTGTTTTTATCTGGTTTTTATCCTTGGGGTTATGTTTTCTGTACATTGCTCGCCTTGTGTGTATTATAACATACATATTATATGTAGGACTTGTTTTTTCAGTATGTTTTTGTAATTATCACAGAATTTGGTCGCACCTAGTGAAAGTTTTGTAAGATAAATCTAAGAAGAGTTCTGTCACCCTTTTATTATCAATATTCAAAAAATTGTACTTGGCAGAAAATCACAGTATTCTCATTAAACCTATATATACATGTAAATACATATATTATGAGGCAGGGGAATAATATATTATGACTGGTAGTACCGAATGAAATGATTAAAGGCATTATAATGACATTTAGTCAGGGATGGTAATGGTTAAAACAAGCTGGACTTCAATAAAAGACCATACATTTAAAAACAGTGTTTCAGATTCTTTACTTTCTTATTACATTCTAGTTATTGGGGCATATGCCTCCACCAGCAATTCACTTTATTGCCATAGGAAAGGCATTTCAGAGAGATATTAGCTGCCCGTGGTAGCAGGGACTTATAGCGGGCGAGTAATCTCTCCAGGGGACATTAGCTGGCCATTCATGTTACGTTTTTAGTCTTCTTCCAACAAACGTTCAGATACTGGTCGTATGTTTAAATGCAACAATCTAAAACTAACATTCAGACTGAAATTGTAGGATAACACCCCTTAAAATACAAATCGGAGGATGTTCTGCACATAAAATAGTTGGCAGACACCAATGGTATGAAAGTGACTTTCATTGTAGGTCCCTCAAGGATATTGTCCAATACGCAACACATGCGCAGATTTTATTGTTATCAGGCCAAAATTTTCTAACCTGGCACAACCCACACGCGGTCTGAAAATCATGCTATTTTTTTGTACAATTATATTGATGCATGTATGGCCAGCTTTACGGAGTAGGAACTATTGTACCCAAATTTGTGCATTTAACTGAGGTGCCAATATGTGCAATTTTAGTAAATCGTGTTGAACTGTGGTGTAAACTATAATTCTTATGATTTTATCGGTACGTGAATTCTTTATCTGTAAGACAGGGAACAGACTGGGACAAGGGAGAGGCTTTGTATACAGAGTTAATTTCTGTTTAGACTAAAGTTGGCCATACACTTTAAGGTTAAGGCCCCATGAGGCGGATTGTCAGTCTGTGTATAATCACAGGCTGACAATCCACACGTATGCTTGAAAAATCTTCTAATTGTGCCTGTACCCAGAAGCACTGAATCCACCTGGGCGCAGGCACACTCAGTCGATATCCGCCAACAAACGCCAAGTCTCATGTTAGTTGGCTGATATGGGCCAATATCTGTACCAGGCTTTGATATTTGCCGACATTTCTTTTGATATAGTTACTTGAAAACAAAATCTGAGTGCTTTATATTAAAACTGAGGGATGTACCAAGTCAGTGCTGATGACAAAGCCATTCTTTTATGGTTTTAATGTAAAAATGTCTTAGTAGCCTTAAGGCATTACACCACTGGCATAACTATACAGGAACAGACGCTGCAGTCGTGGGGGTGGCCTGGACCACAGGGTCAGGGTTATCTATAGCATACCTCCCAACATTTTGAAAATGGAAAGAGGGACAAAAATAAATGGTGTGCACAGTGCGGCAAATTTTTTTTGACCACGCTCATTTTTGCGACCACACCCCCTATATACCACTCCTGTTTGACTAAATTTGGCAGGCTATTTAAAGTTTGAACACATTTCTGGGGTTTTTGGGGTTTTTATGTGTTATTACAGTTTTGCTGAAAAAGGTGAAATTGCCCTTTAAGCTCCAAATCTCCATTCCCAAAAGAGACCTGTTTAGCTTATTAGTTACAATTAAAATTGTTGCCCGTGGCTATTCTTTTGTCGCCCGCGGCTATTCTTTTGTGGCACGACAATTTTTGGACGCACAGCAAATTTTTTCATCCGTTTCTCAAAACTGTCCGCCAATGGCGAAACGCAGAAATTCGCCATGAATCCATGCCCAGTGAAACATTTCGCCCATCACTAGTTACAATTGTATCTCAGTGCAGTGGGGCTTTTTACCTTTCTGGGCTCTCTGCTAAAAGCCCACTTATATAATTAAATGTGAGAAACAATGTTTATAAGTACAGGTGACGCTCCTTAAGATTTCTGGGCTCTCTGCCAAAAGCTACTTTTAATTAAGTTTGTATCTTTTTTCAGCTTCAGTGCAGGAGACCAAAGGGAAATGAGGGACTTTTCAGTAAGAAAAATATAAAAAATATAAAAAAATAAGGACTGCGGGTTGAGCTGTCAAAAGAGGGACTTGTCCCACGAAAATTGGGACTGTTGGGAGCTATGCTATAGCCACTTTTTCTTTTTGCACAACTGCTCATGAAGCATAGAGTTTTTAGTGAGCGCCAGGCCCCAACCAAGATTCTTTGCGTGTGGGCCTGGCAGCACTTCGGTACGCCCCTGCATTATACATTATAAAAGACCTCTTTTATGGGAAACCCCAGAGGCTTTATTTACATCTACAAATGCAGTGAGCAAAGTACAGTGCAATCGCTTTTTTTCCCTACAATGCAGCATTTTTTCCCCCCAGCATTCCAGCTACAAGGAAAGCAAATTACCATCATTCTGTCATCTGAGCTAATGTACCAAATAAGCATTATACATACTTTTTGCCTTTTGTTTTGATTTTAAAAAAATCTATGGTTTTGCAAAACAAGGGTAATCAATGAGACTAAAACGATTACATGTTTTGATTGTGAGGTAGATAATTATATTGCTAGTATACATCCTCCTCCTGTCACCCTTTGTTTTATTAGCAGGGAAATTATCTGTGCAGTGGGAATCTAATAATCTACCGAACCGAACAGGACCAAACATGGAGTATCTTCAATTTCCCTGTCAAGAAATTATAAAATCTTGTGATTTAAACAAAAGGCAAAAGGATTGTTCAGTATAATTCCTAATCATTGCACTCCCCTCCGATAGTAAAGCTGACCTATACAAGCAGAATAGCACAATTGAATCTTTGTGTTCTCTTTGGATCAGTTCAGTGAAACAGAGCTTGCTGGCGCATGTGCAGTTGAAGCTAGTCCCAGAGTATCTTTGTACATGCGCCAGCCCATGTCGCTGAACTGATCCAAAGAGAACATGAAGATTAAGAAGGTGGCGCCGTGGATGGGGGGTGGTTTAGTTCTCCTTTTAGGTAGTAGGAAGTGCAGTTCTTTATCATGCCCAATCCATCCACTGAGAACTGCTGACTCAAATTTGGGCATTTATGGCCACCCTACTTACTCAGCTTTGGCAACTATACAGTCATTTCTGTATAATCAGGCAGGGCTGCTTTAAGGTATCAGCGAGCCCACAGCAATAATTTGATAGGTGGCCCCCCATTGCCAGCAAAACCTTGCACACCTTGCGCTGTAGTAGAATTTCTTACAGAAGCCAAGCCTGTAATTGCAAAATCAAATAATCTTGTTGGCTTCAATAACTACTTGTTTACTTTTCTCAACCCATGCTATTTTTTCCCCACCTGCCAAAATCTCTTTTCTGGGGAGAACACTGCCCCAAGAAATTTGTGATAGAACAGCCCTAAAGCACATGAACTTACATTATAGCAGGCAATGAAGAAATGATCTGCATTTAAAGAAGTAGTGGCCACCCTGGACCAATGGCTATGAGCATAGATCAAGATTCTCATTCATCCAGGTCATGATATACAGTATCTACTAGAATTACCGTATATACTAAAGTATAAACTGATCCGAATATAAGCCGAGGTACCTAATTTTACCTAAAAAAACTGGAAAAACGTATTGACTCGAGTATACGCCTAGGGTGGCAAATGTAGCCGCTACTGCTAAGTTTCAATAATCAAATAAATAATAAAAGGATACTCAGCATAAACCCCTGTGAACTCTGCATAAATATAACATGGTGGCAGCTGCAGATTAGGGAAAGGTGGATGGAGGACCCTTTTACCCTCCTGCCTTGAAGAGTTACAACACTGCTGATAAAAAAAAAGAAAGAAAAATGCAACAGCAGCAGACAAAAGCAAGTTTGGGAAACCTAAGGAAGCAGCCATACTAAGTACTTGCCATGCTTTGGGCAAAGTGTCCCTATGAAGTGTCATCTATTAGTGGTCATTTTAGTCAACTGGATTAGATGAGTACTTTGTAAAGTCAATTACTTGTGACAATGAGAGAAGGTGTCAGTATGTGCCAGAGTTTTGTGAGAAAAGGTGTCAGTATGTGCTAGAGTCTCGTACATTAGGTGCCTTTGAGCTTGCCTGCTGATTTACCCTGCAAGAATAAAGGTTTGTCTTCCTGGCATTCATATGCACGCACCCCCCCCTCACAACTAGTGTTTTCATGTACCAGCTTATCGGGCTTGTATTTTATTTCATTTTACACCAAGGAGCAATTATGGGGGTTAGCCAAGTCATTACAAGGTGTATGTTAGAACATCTGCAATATGCCTGATCATTTGCCCTCCATGTACAGAGCCGCTCTGGGAGGGGTAGTGACACTGCCTGGAATCTTCGCTTGTTCTGGAAACGGGCACGCACCCACCGTCCTTTGTACCTGGAAAATGTAGAGCAGCCAAGTTCCATTCCCCCCCTGGTCTTCTGGTGGCTAGGATGAGCCCTCCTGCTTGGGGGGCAGAGCCTTGCAGGTCGCATTCATATGCGTGCCCCCCACGGGGGGGGGAGGTGCGGGAGAAACGAATGAATGAACGTATGCAAGCCAGTAAGTTAGATCTTCAAATCCATATACTCGAGTATATCCCAAGGGTTACTTTTTCAGCACATTTTTGGTGCTGAAAAACTCGGCTTATACTCGAGTATATACGGTAAGTCTAAAAACAACTGGACTTTCCTGAGTTTTTATTGAAAACGTTTCACCGCTCATCTGAGTGGCTTCTTCAGTTCAAATGACTGGTAGGGAATTCCCCGGCATTTAAACCCTTGAGGGTATTATAGTCACAGACATCCAATCACAATGGTTCCATTGAACTTATTCAGTTAGGTGTTGGCTGAAACTGACAGGTGTAAGAAGGTATGATCCAGTCACAATGGTACCATGATTCCCATGATGCAGGTGTTAATCCTTCAAAGTACATGACTGGAAGTGTGAACTGTTGTGAAACCACAGGGGTAAGGATGTCAAAGCAGCATTGTATGTTGATGACAAGCGGTGTCGCAGGCCCCCTCCTCTGTTCAGGGATGGTTTTTCCAGTCTGGCATAACTGGCCTCTTTCACACCTCTTTCAAACCATCTCTTCTCTCGGTCCAAAATATGCACGTTACTGTCCTCAAAAGAGTGACCTTTTTCTTTGAGGTGTAGATAAGACTGCCGAGTCTTGTCCTGAGGAGTTCACCCGTCTATGTTGGGCCATTCTCTTACAGAGAAGTTGTTTTGTCTACCCTGGCGGTAGGAAAAGTTCAGTTGTTTCTAGACTTAATTCTACTAGATAGTGTATAGATCAATGTTCCCTCTAATGGGTGCAGATAAATGATAAAATGGGATGCCACAAGAAAGCAGCTGTGCAATCTCTGTGGGGCTCTAAACAGCAATTACTTCTTATGACTTTTTTTTTTTTAAAGGACGTAAAGCAGTAAAAATAAAAGCCAACATAAGCTTTATCATTACTGTAATTCCTAAATATTTGTAACAAGTAAACAATTGCAAAAAATTAAGATTCTGCATAAATTATTATTCTAATTTACAGTTAGCCTTTAAAAGCAAAAAGTTTCAAAGCTTCTGGTGAGAACACACCCATTGCATAAACTGACATGGGTATAACAATAGGCTTGTGCCATACAGTGAGCCTAAAGGAAAAACACAATTAGTAGATAATACAGGAGGATAAGCTCGAATGATAGGGACCTGAGATTAAAACTGCAAACCAACAGCTCGCAGGGGTGCCTAAAGTTGAAGTAGACTACAGTTTAAGGGCAGTCCATGAGACGTTGTATATTTTATGCCCAGAAAGTGATAAAAATTGCCAGGGTGAAGACCATCCATGACACTGAGCGACACAGGGCAGTACCAGCAGTAAGTTGGGTTTTGTAGCGCTCCAGTAATTGTAATACTACTCCATTACTCCAGCCAAAGCCCACCTGAAACATAAAGAGAGTAGTGATGGAAAGTTTAATAGAATTGTGGACTTAGAGCTCACCACTTAAAAATCCACCCACTTGCAATTTATTTGTAAGGGATTAAAAGTACAAACAGTTTTCCTATTTATTAAATTACAAAATTGTTGTCTTAATAAAGCATTTTTATTTTTGCATTAACCATTTTTCCATATGGCTATATTGGCCTGACAGAAACAATTACAATCTATATAAACATGGTAGCAAGTTTTTCAGTAGCATATTAAATATGTCTTTCAATTTTTCTTATAACAGCCATCCAAGGGGAAGTCTTGCTTGGCACAACATGTATTTTTTTATTGGGAAAAATGTAGCTTTTCATATGCATTAAAAACAAACCTCAACATGGAAAAACTCAGCAATAAGGTCAAGATTAGTAAATATGCCCCAGAACTGTAGACCTTGCATAAAAAAAGTAGAAAAACATACCATTTGTGGTTGGGTCTGGAATAGCTTAGTAATGAATTCACTAGACTGTGGCCAAGAAAATGTGATTTATTCTGTCATAAGCAGCATGTACACTGAAATATTCAAGCACAGTGAGACCCTGTTCTCTCAAGTTTATAATTTAAGGGGCTATGTAGTAACATGTGCATGTTCCTGTAATTAACATCAGATATTGTACAGACTGAGGTTTTGGGGTTTAAAAAAAATTGTTGCCTTATAATAGAAGATGCCGTTTTAAGCTTTCCAGTATACATTCAACTAATTAATAATGTTTAGAGGTTTTCACATGTGTATCAGGTGGCTTATTCCTAGGTACTTGTTATAAATGACTATTGTAAATATAAAGAGTAAGCTGCAAACCCATTTCCTTAATGCTTTACCTGAACCTCATATTCACCACCTCCTCCAGGTTTCCCATCACCTTCTACATCGTACTGCAGATCAAAAACAAAAGTATGTCAAGCTACAGAAATGGATGAGCAGAACAAAATGCAACAAATACAAAACCAGAGAAACCTTAGTTTATGGTTAAACACCAGGCCACTTACTAACAGAGGGGAAGCTTTGCATTATAAATGCAGTTTATTGTAGCGAGTCTTACAGTTCCTTTCATTGTTTGACTGAATTTGGCTGATAAAAACTCATTCCTGACCATGTGCTGTTGGTTACTGTATTATTATAATTTCATCTTTGTTAGTAAATGAGGGCTCAAGATTCTGAGCATACATGCTGCTCACTTGCACCTCATAAAATGCCTTATTTGTTTCAAGTGCCAGACTAGATGTGAAAAACTATCTATAAGGTCATGGAAAGAGCCCCCATTATGTGCTACAAGTAAAGAGCGAGCACTTGTTTTGCCCAAATGTTTCCATGGATGTAGGGAGGAGGGCTAGTACCCATAGACCCAATGCCTGACATCAATACCCACCAAACCCTTAGCTCCTGCATAGAGTAGAACCAAAAAGCTCATACTCTTTCCCTTAAAAGCTGATCCCGGCTAAACTAAAACACAGACTCTGTTTCCATTTGATACTCCTTTAGTTAGCAGTGGTGTAATATGGCAACAAACACTGGGTTCTGATAAGCATGTTTGTTACAAATATTTTAAACAAGAGAATATTAACTTTTTTGTTTTTTAACTTGAGCAACCATAGGATAAGGTAAAAAAGTGAGATGCATTGTTTGTACTGCTGCGTATTTTAAGACCCTTTTAATCCCACTTTTCGCATGTACCTTCTCAAACATTCCTTTATATATCTTGTAAGCTTTATAGTTGGTTCTGACCCAGTTTTGTGCCAAAGAGAATGCAATATTTTTAGCTCTGAAGGATTCTGATTGTGCCAGACCTAAACAAAAAAGATACCAGATTTAGCAGATATTTGTAGAGACTTTAATGTAATGCACTGTGCACAGACTGCCTTTAAATAGTACATTCTGCCTGAAGGAACCTTGCAGCAAGGCTCGAGTTAATACGATGGTTTAGGAGGGATCCCCAACTTTTTTTTACTCATGAGACACACTTAGATGTAATAAGTGCCACACAAACATGAAAAAAGTTCCTTGGGATGCCAAATAAGGGCTGTGATTGGCTATTAGGTAGCCCAATGGGGACTGCCAGCCTGCAGGAGGCTCTGCTTGGAGAAAAACTGTGTTCTTCCAAAATCTGTCTCCAAGCCAAGAATTTTGGGGCCACTGGGTGCAACATCAGAGGGGTTGGTGAGCAACACATTGCTAACGAGCCACTGGTTGGTGATCACCGGCTTATAGATTGTAAGCTCTACGGGGCAGGGACCTCCTTCATCTTGTGTTTCTGACTCTTATTGCAACTGTACCTTGTATTTATTTGTATTTATTGTTGTACTTTGTATTTATCCATTATCTTTAACCCCCCTGTCTGTATTAATGAATTCTACTGTACAGCGCTACGTACATAAGTAGCGCTTTATAAATAAAGATATACATACATACATACATAGTCTGTTAGGACTAATGATTGCAGTAGGCAGATGCAGGCACCTTATTTCTCACCTTCAATAACCATGTGTTGGAGAGGAGGCCAGGCATTGGGAAAGTCCCATTGTTGACCAGATCGTGTCAGTGAGGTGGGAATGCCATTCTTATAAGACAAAACACCACTCTTCTGTTAAAAAAAACATAATCATTACTGTGTATTTATAGATAGATATATATATACATACACACATATACAGGTAAGGGAACTGTTATTCAGAAACCCGTTATCCAGAAAGCTCTAAATTATGGGAAAACCATCTCACATAGACTCCATTTTAATCAAATAAAATCCACATTTTAAAAAATGATTTCCTTTTTCTCTGTAATAATGAGTATTATCTCCAAACATTTGAAAATGAAGAGGGACAAAAAAGAAAATGCAAATATCTTTGGCCACACCCATTTTGTGCTACTACACCCCCTAAATAGCACTCCCATTTTACAAAATTTGACAGGATATTTAAAGTTTGAACACATTTCTGGGGGTTTTGGGGTCTTGTCTTATGCTTTATTACAGTTTTGCTAATGAAGGCAATATTGCCCTTTAAGCTGAAAGTCTCAGTTCTCCTAAGAGACCTGTTTATTTTATTAGTTACAATTGAATCTAAGTGCAGGTGTTGCCCATTAACTTTTTTGTGCTCTCTGCCAAAAGCTACTTGTTTAATTAAGTTTGAGAAACTTAAAATTGGGACTGTCCCGCGAAAATCGGAACATTTGGGAGGTATGCCTACCTAATTAAGTTCAGTTGGAACCACTGTGATTAAGTGGGGGTCTGGACTGGGATTCAAAATAAGCCCTGGAATTTCAAGTACACACAGAGGCCCAAACAATCCCCCACAAGCCCACTAAATTATGTCTGTCTACGGCATCTTACAGCAGCCCCTCTGGCACACTGCCAGAATCCACAGATTGCCAGTCCAGGACTTTTTGGATGTTGGTGACTGTATTTAAGAATTCCTAAAACATCCAGTTACTCTAGACTTATCTACACTATATACTTTATCTAGTTCAATAAGCCACTGGAGGGGGGGGGGGTTTAGTGTGCTAAGGTGGGAGATAACCTAGCAAATATAAGGCATGAGTGGTCAGCCCAAATTATCAAGTAAGGAGAAGTTCATGCAACCTCACCTTCACCTTGTTTTCCATTGTGAATGATGGATTCTGGGACTTGAAGTCCTGCTGCTTTCCATAGAATTTGTGCACATTCCACTATGGAAAGCATAGGAACTCCATCACTTCACAGTGGAATAAGACGACTTAGCGGTTGCCTGTGAGCCTAGGGGTAACATTGCTTCCTTTTAATGTGTGCAATCAGGTATGGCTATATATATTTTCCTATTCATTTTTGTACCTGTAAAAGAAAATTTCACCAAATCTAAGCTTATTTTGCTTTGTCTTATTTTGCTTTTGTTCCCTGAAGCTTGTGCTGGAAAATCTGCTACAATAAATAATTTTAAAGGCAGTTTTAATACTGTGAAATTGTGTGCTTCTTCTCCTTATGAACTATAACTGGACGCTGAGGCATGCTTAAATGTACCCCATAAGTGAGTCGAACATGAACTATTAACTGTCCTTATTTTATCATAACCATGAGGATCCCACATGAATTTGTTTAAAAATTGCTGTTGAGGTTTATGCAGGAACTAAACCAATAACAGACAGGTTTTGTTGTCTTCCTTCAACAGTTAACATAGTTGAGAAAATATGAGGGAACTGAGATGTAACTCTGTGTGCTTCTAGAATGGAGTGTAAAGGGTCACACCATTCTCTGCATGATCACAGTGCCATTGCATAAAGGAGGCAGAGCGGGACTCATAATTGCTTAAACCAGGGAGAAACAAGGCACCAGTAAACCTTGTACTTACCAAATCCTTATAGACTTGTGTCTGTAAGACCCTTGGAGCAGCATGGACCATGAGCAGAGGTAGTCTTAGAAAACACAGAACCTGCACACAGATTCCAGGTGCTGGTTTTATGTTTTCTATAAGTATTTAGAGTGGGTGCTGTTCCAACTCAGTATTGAACACTGGAGTATAACTATACAGAGAGGTTGGGTGTTACTGATTTCTCTAAACCAATGAGCAGGGGTGCAAGTGCAAATTGTCAGACCAAGGTATCCAGGCCCACTGGAAATCTCACCATCAGGGCCCACCATTTAGACCCCCCCCCCCCCCCCGCCCCGTGCATCACAGCATACTTCCTGGCGCCAGCATTGCCCAGCACTGCAAACACTTGCTCATTGACAAACTGGACCCCCCCAAGTGTGAAGTATCGACTTTGAGGGCCCCTTAGTATTCCAGCACTTGCATTCCTGTTTATAGCAAATGAGCAAGTGAAGAAAAATAACATTACTGTCAAGACTAAAATAGAGGGAGTTTTGGCTATACCTAAAGTTTGTGCAACATATCTCCCTCTAGTTGAGATGACATTCAACATTAACAAAAAATTAACATAAAAAGTGAACCTTGAGATAGGACACTACTCGGTCTGCAACTTTTGTATCTGAGTAACACATAGCCCACAGAGGAACCAGGTTACTGGGATAAAAATTTGTATTTCTTCGCTGAGCATCCATGTTATAGTCCAGCCATATGCCCAGGTCCTCATCCCACAATACAGACTGTACAGCCTCAAGCCTCTGTGTTAAAGCTGTGTGTAACTGAGATGCTTTCTCAGGCATATCTAACAGAGAAAAAAGAGAAGAAAGCATTTTTATACAAAGTAATACATAAAGCTCTATAAATATAATAAGATTATCAATTTTTTACATACTGTATATGTGTGCATGTGTGTGTATATCAGACATTAGCAGGAGTTACAATATCATAGAGTCATATGGGACTGAAATAATTCTGTATATACTTTTCCAATAGCCTCTCATAAAATACACCTATTCGATCTTCAGCACTGGGTCTAATAATGTCTTAGCCATTGTACTTGCATACTTGCAAAAAATATACAAAATAAATAATCACAGCCATGTGAAAAGTTGTTTGGAACAGGTTGGCAAACGTCCTCTTTAAGTAGTATTATATTCTATGGGTACAAAGTGAGGGTCAATATTTCTGACATAACACTGAAGGATTTTAGTTTATCTCTATTTAGCAAAAAGGAGAATTAAGCAAGTCATTGCCTGGGACTATAACACAGAGCTGCCAGATCAACTGAATATTCAGGGACATTTCTTCTAAATGCACATAGCAGGGCCGTGCTGTTTGCAAAATGAGTGCAATATTTAAAATTTTAATTTTATTAATTTATATATAAAACAACCAACAAAACATAAACATGGTTTGACAGGTTAGATAGGCAGACAAAATTCAGAGTACAATATATTAGCAGTCTGTGATTGCAAGGAATTTATAGCAAAGTATGAGGTACAGGTACATTAGACAAGGGATCTGCAGGGAAAGGGGCAACGTTGATGTCATATCCTAGCAAAATAGAAATTATAATGAGATGTTACAGATTAACCAGGGAAGGTTCCAGCATGAATTATTTTTATCTCTTTTATGGGGCAGAATTAGAGCACACTGAATAAACATGTAAATGTACACCTCCAGGGTATTCTTACTTACTCAGCTCTTTGTAGAACTTAGCTAATGTTCTTTCCACACGGCACAGAATTCCATTCAGATCTGCAGGGACCACAGAACTGGTTCTGGTGGTATTAAGATTAATATCTGTCTTACTGCTGCCAAGCGACCCAGAGAACCATCGAGAAGAAAAATCCCACCCTGATTCAGCAGCAGCTTTCAGCTCTGCCAGTAGAGACTGTTGGGAAGCTGGACAAATGTAATGATTCTAAAATGTGTGGAATAGTTACACATAGAGACACATATATTCAGACAGTGCTGTCAGAAAAACAAATGAGACATACCTGGGGCAACTGTTTGAGCAAGCTCATAATCATCAGAATAGGACTCTGGCCTGTATTGGACACAAGTACAAGCAGCTTCAACTAAACATATAGTACAAAAAGAAAAAAGGATTGTGTTCTCCAAAAATCAAAGTCAGTGGTTAACTTAGCTGTGAGTGCACATTCCTAAGAACCGTGGCTTCCGGTTATAGACATATCATGTGCAGATGCAAAATAGATGTCACTCACGTTTTAGCTGGTGCAGAAACTGCCTCCACAATAATTTATTTGGAGCAATCAGTAAGAAGGATACAAACGTTTTGGGAACCTCCCGTTCCCTTTTTCAATGTTGCAGACCCCAATGCTACAGTGAAAAAGGGAACGGGAGGTTCCCAAAACGTTTGTATCCTTCTTACTGATTGCTCCAAATAAATTACTGCAGAGGCAGTTTCTGCACCAGCTAAAATGTGAGTGGCATCCTTTTTGCAATGAGCTTTTACTAAAAGCATGCTCATTACTTGGAGTGTATAGTGGATATCTCCCCCAGGAATCCATACTATCTGACTATTCATGCACGCAAGGGGTGACATTTCACATTAAACAAATCAACATATTTCGTACAAAGTTTACTAGCCAAAGCAGTTCAAGTGAATTTTCAAATACTTATTTTTGGTATTTTTTTATGAGTCATGAGTGCAGACTAATTGGACTTGACTATTTGCAGACAAAACCAAGGCAAAATATACATATGGTTAGTATTTTACACTTCTTGATTTAAAAAATAATAACATTCACAGAGGGCAAAATGCCATTCAGGGCACAATGTTGGTATAAAATATGGGGCAAAATATGTAAAATAATGAAATAGCACCCTTTGAAATTCAATTATTCATTATATATTGCTAGCAAAAAACAGTGTAAAATCCAGGAAAACTTAAAATCAGGGTCTGTAAAATTGAGGTTTCACTGTATGTATTTATAAAAAGCAACAAATTTCATAGCACTATAAAATAGAAGGGTGAGTATATCAAACATAATGATTACAGACAATTAAAAATAATAAACCATAGAGGAGGTAAAGAGGCCCCTATTCACAAAGGCCCAGGCTGGGGGGGCTGCGGAGCGGGGGGGGTTGGGGGGGCGCAGATATACCATAAAGTTATCTTACCTTGGCCCCCCAACGGGCACATAGTAGCGGTTTAGCACATAACTCTTTCCTCCCAGTGTCACAGTCACAGATCGGTTATTCATCCAGAAGTCATATTCTTTCTCTAGCAGGTGGATGTTAGCTCTGTGTTAAAATAAGGAGAGAGCTCCATTCATTCCCATTCCTTACAACTATATTTATTAATAGGACTGAGAGTCAGAACATGCTGAAAACCAAGTTATATAATTGCTCCTATTAAAACATCACCTGAGGAATGTCATATTCTTTTGATGTGTCATATAGCTGTCCATCATCAAAGTAAGGAATGGTGGTTGACTTCTACGAAGGTAATAGACCCGCCCTCCATTGGGGATCATTCCAAATCTGAGACAATGGATAAATAAGGGAATTATTTTAGAATTAGAAATGTCTGCCATTCTTTGTGCATGCTCTGCTATTGCTGGACACCACCAGTCAATGGCATAAAGCAGTGCTGTCCAACTGGCGGCCCGCGGGCCGCATGCGGCCATCGACCCCCCTCTGTGTGGCCCCCCACCTGTCTGGCTGCTTTGATGGCTTACTCTTGTGTAAGCTTTAAATGGTATCAGTACTGTGATTAACTGCCCCCCCCTGCATGGTTCTCACCTCAGATTCAGGCTGTAATCAGGCTGTATTGTTTAAATATATAATCCCCTGTGTTGTTCACACCTTTTAATCTCTGCATTGTTCACCCCCTGCAGTGTTCACACCTCAGGCTCAGGCTGTAATCACCCCCATTGTTCCCCTGTTCACACCTCAGGAGCAGTAGAAACCCACAAATAATCCCTGCATACTACAAAAAGAACATATACTGAGGTGGTACTGCAATTAAAAAGTTTTTTAATATATAGTTATTGTGCAGACTGTAGGAGCAGTGCCAGCATTGTGTCACTGTAGGCTGCCTGTGTGTGCCATACAGTATGGCACACACAGGCAGAGTAGGGAAGGCTGAGTATGGCACACACAGGCAGAGTATGGCACACACAGGCCAAGTTTGGCACAAACCAGCCAAGAATGGCGCACACAGTGAAAGTATGGCACACGCAGGCAGGGTAGGGAAGGCAGAGTATGGCACACACAGGCAGGGTAGGGAAGGCAGAGTATGGCACACACAGGCAGGGTAGGGCAGGTAGAGTATGGCACACACAGGCCAAGTATGGCACAAACCAGCCAAGAATGGCACACACAGTGAAAGTATGGCACGCAGGCAGGGTAGGGCAGGCAGAGTATGGCACACACAGGCAGGGTAGGGAAGGCAGAGTATGGCACACACAAAGGCAGGGTAGGGTAGGCAGAGTATGGCACACAGGCAGGGTAGGGCAGGCAGAGTATGGCAGGTTTTTGCTGTACTACAACCATTAATATGGGTATGGTCATGTGATAACATGGGTGTGGTTTCAAGTGGGTGCAGTTTCAAAAAGGGGAGTGGTCAAAACTGGCTTCCATTATCGGCCCTCCACCACGTAGGTCGGAAAAATTCCGGCCCTCGGTACAACAGAAGTTGGACAGCACTGGCATAAAGCATACTGTGGCCAAATAACCTGGCATGTTTGCTGTGTGCTTTATCCATAAGGTACAGAGATCTGTGCTGTTTGCAAAACTCCACAACCATTATGCAGGCTGTTATTTGCTAGGTCCTGCCACTGGTGAAATAATAGCAGCAAAAAGACAAATAGTGACTACACTTCCTCATATCTGTACTGGTTAGTACTTAAAGGGATTCTATCATTAGAAAAGTTTTTTTTTTTAATGCTTCAATTAGAATCCTGCACTGAAATATATTTTTAATTTTTATTTAATTTTGAAATTTGATTATCTTAGTTTCCCAGGCACCCCCAGCCATGTGACTTTGCAGGGGTGTTTTGACCCCAAGTGCTGTTCTGAGGTGGCCTAGCTGATGCCACCCCCTCACCCCTCCGCATTTAGTTTTTTTGCATCAGAGGGGGGCGAGTTGCAATGTAAACAGTGTAATTTAGTAATAACAAACACACCATAAAAATCATGACAGAATCCCTTTATGAGGCAAGAGAGGCAGAGCAGAGTGCTAGCAAATATGTGCCTGAAATCATAATGTAAAACATCCATTTAGCATTCAAATTTCCCCTATCATTAGTAACTGTTTATCAGATTGATGGAGTGTACTAATTTAGAGAATTCAGAGATGTCTGTGGTTCTTTGTAGTAAACACCTGGCCCAGTAGGACATGAAGTTCAGCTTCTTTTACCAAGCAACCTGTTTCCCCAAAACACCAGCATACAATAGCACCCATTCATTTCAATACAGGCAAGAGATCATTACTTCTCCCAACTCTGTACATCCATCCTCCTGATTCCTGAATATATGATACATTCATCTCCAGCAATGATGAAATACATTGTTGTTTAATTTTTAAAGGATAGGAATGTGTGTAACAAGGAAACTTCTAAAGGTGGCCATATACAGGCAGATTTACACTGTTGATTCGGGTCCTTAAAAGAACAGTAACACCAAAAAATGAAAGTATATAAAACTAACTAAAATATAATGTGCTGCTGCCCTGCACTGGTAAAAGTTGTGTGTTTACTTCAGAAAGTCTACTATAATTTATATAAATAAGCAGCTATGTAGCCATGGAGGCAGCCACTCAAAGGAGAAAAGGCACAGGCACAAAGCAGATAACAGATAAAACACTATTGTATTCTACAGAACGTATCTGTTATCTGCTATGTAACCTGTGCCTTTTCTCCCTTTTTCCAGCTTGAATGGCTGCCCCCGTGGCTACACAGCAGCCTATTATATAAATTATAGTAGTGTTACTGTAGCAAACACACCAATTTTACCAGTGCAGGGCAACAGTGCATTATATTTTTATTACTTTAAAGCTCTTTTATTTTTTGGTGTTACTGTTTCTTTAAGATCGACTCAGCAGCTTATCTGCCTGTGTATGAGGCCCTCTGACAAGCCTCCCCTACTGATATCTGGCTGAAATTTGGCCAGATGTCGATCGTACAGGCTTGATTTTTCGTTGGATCAGGGACTGCATTGCCTTATTGATGCGGTCGTTGCTCTTGTTCCCTTTATTGCAGTGCAATCATTTGCCCCTAGGGCCAAACAATCACATTAGCACGAATTTGGCCACCCATGGTGGGCATATTGGGGGACAGACTTGCTTGTTTAGCAACCTTGCCAAACAATCACATCTTACCATGGATGCCAACCTTAAAGAAAAAACTATACCCCCAAACAATGTTGGTCTCTATAAAAATATATAGCATTAACAAGCTCATATGTAAAACCCTGCTTCAGCTAAATAAACCATTTTCATTCAAGTATACTTTTTCAGTAGTATGTGCTATTGGGTACTCTTAAATAGAAAATTGCCATTTTAAGAATTAAGGGCCGCCTCCTGGGATCATAGGATTCACGGTGCATACAAACAAGCCAAGGCACACATACACATGCTAGGTCACATTTGCCAATGAATGGACAGAGTTCTGCCTTTTGCTTCCACACTACTTCCTGTTACAGTAGAGCTGCATTATTTCCGGTCATGTGATCTCTGAGGGAGCACACAGCCCATCACTAAATGGTGGATCAAGGGAAAGGATGCAAAAGGGCAATATTTGCTGATATACATATATTCCAGTCTGGCGAGATTCTTTAATAGGTCACTTACCATAATATAAACTATCTGTTGGTTAAATATTAATAGTTTTGGGGGTATAGTGTTCCTTAAAGTGTGCCTGATTTGGTTGTATGTTTTATTCTCTACAGGAAGAGAAAACCCTGAAAAATAAAGCCTAAAGCTTGGAACAACAAGTTGCTAAATAAAAGGCTGCAGCCTTCTCTAAGTAATTTCATGTTGCATAACCTATCAACAGTTCTTAGTCTCTGGCACCAACAAAATAAAAATGGACTAAGAGCAGACACACAGAGCCTTTTGTCACAACTACAAAATACACAATACTGATAATTGTCTCTACACACATTTTAGCAGAGACAGTTCTCAGTATTGTCTATGGCAGGGTATTTTCTGGCATTTTGTAGCTGCGACGAGTATCTAGCTACAAGTAGCACCATATGTTAAACATCTCTAGCCAGGCACTCAGAACATTTGTAACTATAACCTCAACCTTCAGGCATGTAGATTCATACTCCTGCTAAACTTGAACTGGCTATTTCTGTAATGATTTAAGATATGTGTATATATCCACTCTGTCACCCTGCCTACCTTGTGAACAATAATACACCAATCTAGGGGATGTATTTATTAACATTGGAGACAAAGATCCACCGGTAATTTTGCCCATAGCAACCAATCAGATATTTGCTTTTGTTTTCTATCTTGTAAGTGACCGTTCAAATATAATTGCTGATTGGTTGCTATGGGCAACATCACTGGTGATGTTTGTCTTCAAAGTTAATAAATACACCCCTTAGATTCCTCTTTCCTACAGCAGCTTAGTACCTACTGTATGTATTTGTCCCACTGCTTAACCATAGTATAGTGTGGGAGATCCTCCCACTTGCAACTTTGCCTTGGTCATCTCATACAGACAGAATAACCTTTATTTACATGAATGTTTAGCCATGCTTCTGTGTGTTTGAATAAGTTAAAAGATACAATAGCTAAAACTAGTATTAGAATATAGTGGGAGAAATATGAAGTGAACTCATATAGATTGTGATGGAAAGTAGCAGTTCATAATGTGATTAGCATTTATTTAGGCAAACTGCGCAATCTGAAAAACACATATTTCTTACAGCTTTTGTCTGTGTATGGCACCACTTCCATCCCACAACATCAATTATAATTTGATTTACTTGTTGCAAGGCTGTTAAGACTATGGAATTTATGCCACTAAGGTGATCCTGGAATGGCTGACAGGTCCGGGGTGTTAGTAGTTTCAAGTGTGAAGTTGCACCCATGCATGTAGCTGCACACAATTTACCAAAGCAGGCTGAACACTAAGTAGCATGTATGGATGTAAGTGCCCTTAGGAATAGTGTTAATGTGCAATCATTTTTGCATCCATCTCTAATATACTCTCCTGTCTGGCACTTATTTTTCCATTCTTTATAATCTGGCTTCCTCACCGGTCTACCATGTACAAAAAGTTTTCTATCATCCCTCTTGCTGTGTTGTGCATCTCTGAGAGTAGAAGTCCATTAATGACCCAGTAAGAATCCCTGTGAAATAGGAGAAAAATGAAAATGTAAGACCATCTAACTCAGGCATCAAATTGCTCTTTGTAAGAGGGGTGCTTATGGGCAGGGTCAGACTGGACCGTCCCCAGCCCTGGTGGCCCCTGCAGGCCCAGACCAGATCCCCACTGCGCTCCCCAGGGCCGCTGATCTCCCGCCCCCCCCACCTTCACCACCCGACACATGCAAAGGTAATTATATTGTATGTGTGCCAGGCAGCAGAGGGCCCCTGGGGAGGTGTGGGGGTCCCTAGGGAGGCAGCCCCGGTGGGCCCTGCACCCCAGTTCGACCTTGCTTATAGAAATAGAAAATGATTATAGAACCTAAGCTAACCTCAAAGAAGCGTTATATTATTTTTCATAATACTTTGCTCACTGAAGGATTTCACTGGAGTGTGTTGCAATGTTACACAGTTACAGCAAAACAAAGGAAACCTAATCCTCTATATAAATGTGGTATGTCTTCCCTAATGCATAAAGTCAAGGTTAACCAGTATTAGATTTTGGTTACTACCGACTGGTTTCTGTTTGTGTCTGGTGTTTGCCTAAATAGAGAGAGAGCAAGGCCTAAAATTTGATTACTATTGTACAGATAAAACAAAATAACTAGACATTTAGAACAGTTGGCTCATCATTTCATTTATGTCATGCTAAGGTATGTGTGCTGTAGACCAGGAGACCTGTGGGCTGGATGTGGCCCTCCAAAGGATTTTTAAGGCCCCCAGCCTGCTCAAAGGCTCCACAGACTTCACTGTATAACATCATCATTTTAGATTAATCCGGCCCTTAAACATGCTGTATGAGAAATACATGTTAGAGGTTGGACAGTACTGCAGTAGATGAAAAAATTTTACTTCATCTGACATTAACCTTGTACAACTCTGAAGGCAGTGATGGGACCAGTTATCATTGGAGCCTGTCAGAAGCCCTCAGTTAAATATCAGTGGTAAGATAAGTTAGTTTCAGTCTTGTTGCTATTACAGCTACATAACAGGAAATACATGAAAAGAAAAAGTATTGATCAGTTCTGTAAATTGAATATTACAAATATAATAATGAATAACAGACTGAAACAGTTGCATTTTAACACGATTCAATGCAACTACTTAACTGAAAATGATAAGGCCATTACTGGTCAATACTGTGATTCTGTATAAGCACTATCAGACTGGCCCACCAGGATACCAGGGAAACTCCCGGTGGGCCCAGGTGTAAGTGGGCCCTCCTGCTCCTGACCATTTGGCCAGTTTCATGGTCATTCCCTATTTCTGAATGGGAAGAAAGAGGAGAAATAGATGGAAGAATAGATGCTAGCATATAAATAAAAGAGACTAGTTCCCAGTTCAACACTGTGTATAAGATTTTAACCCATTACTTTCTGCAGTGAGTAGTAGGCATGGGAAGAGCTTCCTTTCCATGGCCAGAAAATAGACTTAAATACTAAAAAACATTTTTACTCACCAGTAGTAAAACTCAAGGAAGCGACCACCAGGAACAATGACAGCATTGGGCACATAGATTTGTGAGTAATGATCTGGTTGATCTTTAACTATGTTCTTCACCTGGAAACAAGAAAGAACCGGGCCCTAAACTAGGCATATTTTAGAAGAAGGTTGGACAGCATAGTGTACCAAGAGGATGGATTGTTTAAAGTCACTGCATAAGCAAATAAGTCAGATTGAAGGGGAAAATATATTGTTGTTATAGTGAAAGTTAACCATCCATGTATTTTCCCTAAATGAGACTATATTAATGCACTTCTTAGCAACAAATAGTTATAGAGCTTTGTAAGCTACTTCACAAGTCTTTGTTGCAAAGTTAAGGTTGCCATATGTTCCTAAATAAAGGTTGCCATATGTTCCTAAATACCGACTTCTTTTTAGAGTCACTACCCCTGCCTGGAATTGGCCTTCTTGGCAGTCCCTGGCTGACAAAATATATTCCTGCCCTTGCCGTGTTGGCACTTTCTCATTATTTTGACTTAATTGCAGTGTTCCACATGGAATAGGCAAAATCAATAACCATGTCCATAGTTAGCTTTAAAACTGCCTGCAGTTCTTGTTCTGTGTGTTTCCATATCTCTGTGCAACTTCAGATCATTATGTTTTTGTTCCGTGATTATTCTGCATTAATCTGCATTTTGACATGACACATCTGATTTTTTACCCCAAAAATGAATGCTTTATATGCACTACACATTAGAAACAGTACAGTAGTACTGCAAGGGACACGCTATCAAAATGTATTTCCAATTACAATTAGAGATGTAGCGAACCTCGCCAAAAAAGTTTGCGAACCCGTTCGCGAACTTTCGGCAAAAAGTGCGAACGTTCGCAAACTTTCCGAACCCCATAGACTTCAATGGGAAGGCGAACTTTAAAACCTAGAAAAGCCATTTCTGGCCAGAAAACTGATTTTAAAGTTGTTTAAAGGGTGCCACGACCTGGACAGTGGCATGCAGGAGGGGGATCAAGGGCAAAAATTTCTCTGAAAATTACGTTGTTGACACAGCGTTGCGTTTTGTGCTGTAAAGGGCAGAAATCACACTACATTCCTAAACTTATGTAATAAATTGCTTTAAAAAGTCCGGCGTCTACATGCCAATCAAGTCGTGTAAAGGTTACGGCCAGTTCACACGCAAAGACAAAACGCCGCGTTTACTGCAACGAAAAAAAAACGCAAAAATCTTTAATGATACCGTCAAGTGAGCGAATAATAGTTTTTACTAGTTGCTTGTCACCTCCAGGACGTTCGTCCTGTCGGTGGGAATATTTCTGTAGTGGTGTGTTTAGCAGTCACTGTGCTTGTGCGCACGTGCACGGTCAGGCAGAGGTAATTCAATGTACAGTGACGTGAACCAAAAAACACTGATTCTGCAGTGTGGGCCCAGTTTTGTCCTACCTTTTTGATCACCTGTGGTGACCATAAAAGATACGATTTTGCCGCTGTTGCAGAACCCTGAAAAATCAGGAATGTGTACATTCCTGAAAAATTATGTTTTTTTTGTTGCAGCCACTGAAGCACAGAGGACAGAAAAAATATGTTAGATAGATGGTATCATAACCATGCCCCAGGCAAACCCTTTAAAAGAACTAAGATAGGGTGCCAAGCACAGAAGACAGAAAAAACATCAAAGATAGATGGTATAATAACCAATCCCCAGGCAAACCCTTTAAAAAAATGAAGATAGCGTGCCAAGCACAGAAGACAGAAAAAACATCAAAGATAGATGGTATCATAACCAATCCCCAGGCAAACCCTTTAAAAAAATGAAGATAGCGTGCCAAGCACAGAAGACAGAAAAAACATCAAAGATAGATGGTATCATAACCAATCCCCAGGCAAACCCTTTAAAAAAATGAAGATAGCGTGCCAAGCACAGAAGACAGAGAAAATATGTTAGATAAATGGTATCACAACCATGCCCCAGGCAAACCCTTTCAAAGAACTAAGATAGGGTGCCAAGCACAGAAGACAGAAAAAGTCAGGATTTACCTGTCCAAAAAGTTTGGCTTAAAATTAAGCCAGTAGGATTTGCACCCTAGTTTGTTCGGTGGTGGAGGAGGACGCTAAAGGACAGCTGTGTGTGGTGTCAAGCGGCGTGCAGAGAAGGACAGCTGCATGGGCAGTCAGAACAAGTCTTCCGGCGTGCAGTAACCCTCCGAGATCCATGCCTCATTCATTTTAATAAAGGTCAGGTAATCAACACTTTTGTGACCTAGGCGAGTTCTCTTCTCAGTTACAATCCCTCCTGCTGCACTGAAGGTCCTTTCTGAGAGGACACTTGAGGCAGGGCAAGACAAGAGATTTATGGCAAATTGTGACAGCTCTGGCCACAGATCAAGCCTGCGCACCCAGTAGTCCAGGGGTTCATCGCTCCTCAGAGTGTCAATATCTGCAGTTAATACCAGGTAGTCCGCTACCTGCCGGTCGAGGCGTTCTCGGAGGGTGGATCCAGAAGGGTCCTGGCGCTGCCTTGGACTGAAAAAACTTTGCATGTCTGACGTTACAGAGTGGCCAAAGTGCATTGTCCTTGCAGGTGTGCTCGTGGGAGGATTACCGGCACCTCTGCCCCTGGAATGTGGAGTGACATCACCCTTAAAAGCATTGTACAACATGTTTTGCAGGCTGGTTTGGAAATGCAGCATCCTTTCGGACTTGTGGTACGTTGGTAACATTTCTGCCACTTTATTCTTGTAACGAGGGTCTAGTAGCGTTGCCACCCAGTACAGGTCCTTCTCCTTAAGCCTCTTGATACGGGGGTCCTTCAACAGGCATGACAGCATGAAAGACCCCATTCTCACAAGGTTGGATGCAGAGGTATCCATCTCCCCTTCCTCGTTATCAAGGACTACGTCCTCATCCACCACCGTCTCCTCCCCCCAGCCACGTACAAGACCAGGGCTCCCCAAAAGGTGACCACAAGCCCCCCGGGAAGCCTGCTCCTGTTGGTCTTCCGCCTCCACAAAGCCACCTTCCTCCTCTGACTCCACTTCTGACACCTCTCCCTGCGTTGCAGCAGGTGCCTGGGAACGTTCTGGTGATTCCGCCCAGAAATCATGCTCTTGGTCACGCTGGTCTACAGCGGCATCTGTCACTCGTCGCACGGCACGCTCAAGAAAAAAAGCAAAGGGTATTAGGTCGCTGATGGTGCCTTCAGTGCGACTAACCATATTTGTGACCTCATCAAAAGGGCGCATCAGCCTGCAGGCGTCGCGCATAAGCACCCAGTAACGGGGGAAAAAAATCCCCAGCTCTGCAGATCCAGTCCTACCACCCAGTTCAAATAGGTATTCATTGACGGCTCTTTGTTGTTGCAGCAGACGTTCAAACATCATTAGCGTGGAATTCCAGCGAGTCTGGCTGTCGCAAATTAAACGCCTGACTGGCAACTTGTGCCGCCGCTGAATGTCAGCAAGGCGTGCCATGGCTGTGTAGGAACGTCTGAAATGGCCAGACACCTTCCTGGACTGCCTGAGAATGTCCTGCAATCCTGGGTACTTCGAGACAAATACGTTGGACTATCAAATTTAAAACATGCGCCATGCAGGGCACATGTGTTAAATTGCCCAGTCTCAGTGCTGCCGTTGTCACACACCACTTTTCCGATTTTCAGTTGGTGTGGGGTCAGCCACCGATCGGCCTGTGAGTGCAGAGATGACAGGAGTGCAGATCCGGTATGGTTTCTGCTTTCCAGGCATGTCATGCCCAAGACAGCATGACAACGGCGTACCTGGCACGTCGAATAGCCTATGGGGAGCTGGGGGTGCACAGGTGTGGAGGAGGACACAGCAGCAGAGGAGGAAGAAGCCGAGGAAGAAGCCAAGTTAGAAGACGACTTAGAAGACGACTTAGAAGACGAGTTAGAGAGCAAAGGAGGAGTAGAGGTGGTGGCAGACCCGCATGCAACCCGTGGCGGTGACACCAACTCCACTGTTGTTGAACCACGCATTCCCTGCTTCCCAGCCATCACCAGGTTCACCCAGTGGGCAGTGTAGGTGACATACCTGCCCTGACCATGCTTGGAGGACCATGTGTCAGTAGTCATATGGACCTTTGCCCCAACACTAAATGACAGAGATGCGGTGACTTGGCTCTGCACATGCTGGTACAGGTGTGGTATTCCCTTCTGTGAAAAAAAATTGCGGCTGGGTACCTTCCACTGCGGTGTCCCAATTGCTACAAATTGGTGGAAAGCCTCAGAGTCCACCAGCTGGTATGGTAAAAGCTGGCGGGCTAAGAGTGCAGACAATCCAGCTGTCAGACGCCGGGCAAGGGGATGACTCGGAGGCATTGGTTTCTTACGCTCAAACATGGCCCTCACAGAAACTTGGCTGGGGGCAGATGAGCAGGAACTTGTGGTCAAGGTGGAAGGCGGAGTGGAGGGTGGTTGAGACGGGTCAAGGACAGCAGAGGTAGAGCAGTAAGATGCTGGAGCAGAAGGAGGGTGGCCTAGCGTTTGGCTGCTGCCTTTGAGGTGTTGCTCCCATAGTGCTTTGTGTTTGGCGTTCATGTGCCTTCGCATAGCAGTTGTACCTAAGTGGGTGTTGGGCTTCCCAAGACTCAGTTTCTGACTGCACTCATTGCAAATTACAGCGCTTTTGTCAGAGGCACACACATTACAAAAATGCCACACTGCTGAGCCTTTTGATGTGGGCTTTCTAGCAGTAACAGTAGAAGTTGGCGGGTGCGTTGGCTGGCTGACCACAGGTGCCAATTCATGTTGTTGCCCTACTGTTCCCTGGGAGCTGTCCCTGCTTCTTCTAAGTCTTATTCTCCTCCTGCCTCTCTGACTCTCCGTCTCTCCATCTGAACTATCCTCCTCTTGCTCTCTTCTTGTGGGCACCCACAAAATATCAATCTCCTCATCATCATTCTCCTCAGATGCATCAATTTCTTCTGACAGCTCACAGAAGACAGCAGCAGCGGGGACCTCATCACACCTTATGTCCATCTCTGTTGTGTTGCCTGCCTGAATTATGATATCTGGTGTAACGTCCTCATCTCCTTCATCTTCTTCTGGCAATAATGGTTGCGCATCACTCAGTTCAACAAACTCATGAGTAAATAACTCCTCTGACTCCAGTGAAGAAGGGGCGGCGGTGGTGGAGGAAGTGGTACGTGGGGTGCCCATAGCAGAGGAGGATGAGGATGTTGTGGCAAAGTTAGAAACAGTAGAGGATGGGGTGTGCTGTGTAAGCCAGTCAACTACCTCTTCAGCATTTTGGGAGTTCAGGGTAAGTGCCTTCGGAAAACTGGGCAATTTCCTAGGGCCACAGGATATCCTAGCAGCACGGCCCCTAGTGCCTCTGCGAGGCGGCCTGCCTTTGCCTGGCATTTTTTTTATTTTTACAAAACAACAACAACTTGGGTGATGTTTCTGGACACGGAATTACTATTGTTATTTTTAGACAGAATGTGCAAAAGCTCACACAGCTAGGTGGCACTTGGTTGAAAAAGACAGTGGCAACAACAAGGCCTGCAATGGCAAAGTATACAGTAGTGGATGTAGTATTGCCGGTGGAAAAACGTCACTCGGGTGATGTTTCTGGACACGGAATTATTATTGTTATTTTTAGACAGAATGTGCAAAAGCTCACACAGCTAGGTGGCACTTGGTTGAAAAAGACAGTGGCAACAACAAGGCCTGCAATGGCAAAGTATACAGTAGTGGATGTAGTATTGCCGGTGGAAAAACATCACCCGCGTGATGTTTCTGGACACGGAATTACTATTGTTATTTTTAGACAGAATGTGCAAAAGCTCACACAGCTAGGTGGCACTTGGTTGAAAAAGACAGTGGCAACAACAAGGCCTGCAATGGCAAAGTATACAGTAGTGGATGTAGTATTGCCAGTGGAAAAACGTCACTCAGGTGATGTTTCTGGACACGGAATTATTATTGTTATTTTTAGACAGAATGTGCAAAAGCTCACACAGCTAGGTGGCACTTGGTTGAAAAAGACAGTGGCAACAACAAGGCCTGCAATGGCAAAGTATACAGTAGTGGATGTAGTATTGCCGGTGGAAAAACGTCACTCGCGTGATGTTTCTGGACACGGAATTACTATTGTTATTTTTAGACAGAATGTGCAAAAGCTCACACAGCTAGGTGGCACTTGGTTGAAAAAGACAGTGGCAACAACAAGGCCTGCAATGGCAAAGTATACAGTAGTGGATGTAGTATTGCCGGTGGAAAAACGTCACTCGCGTGATGTTTCTGGACACGGAATTACTATTGTTATTTTTAGATAGAATGTGCAAAAGCTCACACAGCTAGGTGGCACTTGGTTGAAAAAGACAGTGGCAACAACAAGGCCTGCAATGGCAAAGAATACAGTAGTGGATATAGTATTGCTGGTGGAAAAACGTCACTCAGGTGATGTTTCTGGACACGGAATTACTATTGTTATTTTTAGACAGAATGTCTTAATAAATATCTAAATATCTATATCTAATATATATATATATATATAATATATATATATAATATCTAATAAGATAAATGAAAAAAAAAAATAATAATAAAACAAAAGTGATCTCTGGTTGGTGCTGGTGGTGAACTACTAGGAGCAGCACACCAGTCCCCAACACAGCTAGACTAATAGCTACCTAAACTCTCCCTCAAATCCCTGCACACTTGGACACAGCTCTCTCCCTATGTGCTGCTAATACAGAGCAGTAGGAAGCAGATCACATTCACTAGTCAGACTCAGCAAAGCTACCTAAACTCTCCCTCAAATCCCTGCACAAATCTCTCCCTATGTGCTGCTAATACAGAGCAGTAGAAAGCAGATCACATTCACTAGTCAGACTCAGCAAAGCTACCTGAACTCTCCCTCAAATCCCTGCACAGCTTCTCTCCCTACACTATCTCTTCAAACACACACAGGCAGAATGTAAAATGGCTGCTGGGCTTCGGTTTATAAAAGGAAGGGAGTGGTCCAGGGTTGGGGGGGGTGGTCCAGGAGGGAGAGCTGCCTGATTGGCTGCCATGTATCTGCTGACTCTGGGGTGAGAGGTCAAAATTTGGCGCCAGCTAAGGCGAACCCAAATGGCGAACATCGCCAAAAGTTCGCGAATTTGCGGACTTGCGAACACCCGATGTTCGCGCGAATTAGTTCGCCGGCGAACAGTTCGCTACATCTCTAATTACAATGACAAAGTATCCCAGTCCCTTATTTTGAACACAACAATAATTAATTTAATGGATAACGAAACCACCCAAACAACCTAATGTAAAATTGCTCAGAGTGCTCTTCTGAGTTTATTTTAAGTTTACATTAATTATATTTTCTTTTGGTTTTTACAATATTAGCAGTTCAACACTGAATTTGTAACACGGATACCCACTGTTTCCGGTCCAAGCTGAGAGAACACATAAAGCTTAAAGAGATGGTTTACATTCAGTATGTAATAGAGTGGCATATTCTTAGCAACTTAGCAAATTAGTCTTCATTTTTTATATTCTATACTTTTTAAATTATTTTCCTTCTTCTTCTGACGCTTTTCAGCTTTCAAATGGGGGTCATTGAACCTAGCAGCCAAATACAGATTTCTCCATGTGGCTACCATTTTATTGTAATTTTTGTTACTTTTTATCACTTATCTTTCTATGTATGGCCTCCTTTATTCATATATGAGTTTCTCCTTCAAATCACTGCCTGGTTGCTATCTTAAATTGGACCCTAGCAACCAGATAGCTGCTAAATTACAAACTGGAGAGCTGCTGAAAAAAGCTACAACATTTATAAACCACAAATAAAACACAATGAAGACCAGTTGCAAAAGAATAGCATTCTCTACAGCAGTGCTGTCCAACTGGCGGCCCGCGGGCCACATGGCCCCCCACCAGTCTGGCTGCTTTGATAGTTTACCTTTGTGTAAACTTTAAATGGTATCAGTACTGGGATTAACTGGCCCCCCGCATGGTTCACACCTCAGATTCAGGCTGTAATCCCCTTTATTGTTTAAAAATGTAATCCCCTATACTGTTCACACCTTTTAATCCCTACATTATTCACCCTCTGCATTGTTCACACCTCAGGCTCAGACTCTAAAAATGAAAAATTCCGGCCCTCAGTACCACAGAAGTAGGACAGCACTGCTCTACAGTATACTGAAAGTTTATATAAAGGTGAACAACCCCTTTAAAATACTAATTTAGGAAGATCTAAGGAGAGAAGAATAAATAGGCACTTTATGCATCAGTAACCACTGGTGTAACTAGAGAGGAAGCAGACCCCATGGTCAGGAAAGGCAGGGGCTCCCCAGGGGGGACCCCGACAACGGAATCTACTTTCTCTCTAGTTGTAAAGAAATCCCACTTCCCCGTCCGCTCTCATACCTGCAGGTGGGGAGGGGGGATGCAGTCAGGGGCCAGGTTTGAGTCGCTGCATACCAGGACCCTCCAAAGATTACACCACTGCCAGTAATGTAAAGTTGAGGTGTTCTGTCTGTCTGCTTGTTTAAACAGCAGGGGGTGCTCCGGTTACACGTTAAAAACAATAGTACTATAAAACTGGTAATATCATGAAAACAAAAAGAAAAAATTATGTAACTTGCAAAAGTTCTCACATTAAGTTGTTTGTACCCTTTAATAAGAGGTAGCTTGATTTTCTTTTAAGTGTTGCCTTCATTGTTTTGTACCTTCCTTCCCAAATCCTTCCAGAGAGCATGAATTTCTGCCGCCCAGTCACGCAGGTTGGAATCGGCTATTTGGGACAACAGCTGGGGGCTATATAGCGGGGGAAAAAGAGGAAGAGTCATCTTCTGATTTAAGTCTGTAACTTTAACTTTCCTATCTGTATAGAAAACATCTAATCATGTGTGTAAGTACATATATGAAGAAAAAGTACAGTTTAATCTATTATTTTCTACATTAAGATGAAAATATTACATATATTTTTTCAATGAAAACTAACAGCAGATGCTTGGAAACATGGTCAAATTGTTTAGCTTTAAAGGGGAAGGAAAGGCTAAGTCACTTGGGGGTGCCAAAATGTTTGGCACCCCCAAGTGACTTAGAGCGCCTACCTTGTACCCCGGGCTGGTGCCCCTGTACGGAGGGAACAGCACCAGCCCGGGGCACCTGTAGACACCGCTTCCTCCTTCCTTTGCGCGCTGCCGGCGAAATCCGCCAGCCGGCGCATGCGCAGTAGAGTGAAAAGCCGACTTTAATGTTTAAGTTCGGCTTTTCACTCTACTGCGCATGCGCGCACAAGCGAGGAGGAAGGAGGAAGCGCCGGCAGCTACCCCGGGCTGGTGCTGTTCCCTCCGTACAGGGGCACCAGCCCGGGGTACAAGGTAGGCGTTCTAAGTCACTTGGGGGTGCCTAACATTTTGGCACCCCCAAGTGACTTAGCCTTTCCTTCTCCTTTAAAGGCTTTAGACGGCAGTGCTCAAATAGAAAGCCAAGTAATAAAAAAGTAACAGTTTTTAGTAACAACAAACAAATAAATAAGGTTGAGGAGACTGCCTCATACAGACAAAAGCAAACAAAAGGAATTCTGGGAATGAATTCCAAATTCTTAAAAAAATTCCATTTACATGGGTTTATCCTATATCCTATAGGCTACAACCCAGTGGGTGAGCTGTAGCCTATAGGATAAACCCATGTAAATGGGATTTTTTTAAGAGTTTGGAATTCATTCCTAGTAACAACAAAGCAATAGATTTTTTGTGGATGCCAGGGTCAGTGACCTTTGTTTGAAAGCTGGATAGAAGTAAAAGGAGAAGACAAATAATTCAAAACAATACAAAATAAGAAAACATCAGCCAACTAAAATGTTGCTTAAAATAGCACATTCTATAGCATAATAAATGTTAAGGTGAATCGCTCCTTTAAGTCCCCTGTATATAACTATTTATGAAAATAACATACTTTGCCTTCCAGTCTGAAGGACTCCATGGTTCAAATTCCTGTCCCGGAGGACTAAAAGATGAATTGACAAATGCAATGAGTGTTTCCTGAGTCACGCCTTCCGATTGCAGAGTCTGGAATTTCTGCAGGGTCCGTTCTGAAAGAGAAAAACAGCATCATTTCTGTTTTGTAGGTAGTGTATCACTGGTCATAAAGGAAAAATATACCCCTGTTTTTGACATGAGCTCATTTAGATAGGCTTAGGTAGACAAGGTGCATAAACACTTTCTCCACTTCCAAAGATGAATACATTTTTACACAGACATACCTGATTCCACAGGAAACCATGTCACTCATAAAAATAATTTCCCAACCAACCTTAGGCTTGGGTGTAATGCATCTCCTCTCTAACCTTATTCTATTGTGAATTAATGGATTCTGAGACTTCAAGTGGAACAAGGTGAGGGAGGGTTTGGATCACTTGATGTGCCAATGATGGGGGCTGGTCCCTGCAGCACAGGTAGACTATTATAGATTCCTTTCAATCTGTGAAATCAGGTAATTCTGATAAGCACAAAAACACATTTATATTTATATCTGGAAGTCCATATCGTGTATACACCTTCTCTACCGAAGCCCAATTGAATAAGGTTATGTAAAGCCCTTTAAACTATCTAACTACCTAACCTGTATTTCTGTTACATTCTAAAGGTGGTCATACATTGGCCGTTGTGTAGGCAGCCCCGATGGGCCTACCTGACCGATATCTGGCCTAAAATTGGCCAGATCTCGATCAGGTAGCTTTGATTTTCCCGTTAGATTGGGGACTGCATCGGCTCATTGATGTGGCCCACAGTCCGATGGGCCATATACCTGCCATTATAATTTGATCATTTGGCGCCTAAGAGACCTTAGGTGAGCATATCGGGAGAAGATCCATCTGTTTGGTGTCCTTGCCAAATAAGTGAATCTTATCGTGTATGGCCAACTTTAGTTTGGTTGTGCTATCAGCTGGAAGTGTTTACTGCTGTTTTTAAGGTTGTAGTTCACTATAGAATTAACTTTTAGCATAAAGCAGACCAGCATTCTATGTCATTTACAATGATTTTAATTTGTTCTTTAATAGTGCTTATAATGTTAAAAAGGCTGTAATTAGATAAAATAGGAACACTAATAACATAGAACATAAAAAATAAATAATGAAGACCAGATGAAAAGTTGCTTAGAGTACCTCCACCCATTACATACTAAAGGCTAACAGTCATAGTTATTTATGAAAATATATGATAACTAATGCAATTAAATGTGTATTAGTAATCCTGACAAGAGCTAAGGTGGGCACAGGACAAATAATGCCAAGAAATAGAGCTTCAACTCAAAATGTAGGAAAACCACTGGTTTAAAAAAAATTTGATTTGGAAAAGTTTACTGATTCACTTAAAGGAATTATAAAAATCTTATTGACTAAATTCAACCGCAAACATCAATGTTGAATTAAATGATGGGATTTCAGTTCAACTCACCATGCAGTTCATAGAAAAAGGAAAATAAAATGTAATAGAATCATCATGGTATATCTTATTCTCCTTGTTACTTGGTAATCAGATGAACCCTTTTATGTTCCATAGAGATGAAAAAATGATTGACTTTTCTGACGGTTCTGCGGTGTCGTGCTGCTCCTCCTACCAGCACACTCAATGAATTTGGATTGAGTTGTTTAAGATGGACATATAATCCCAACCTTGTTCAGAAATTTAGATGATTTTGGCAATAATGGCTTACCACCAGGCATGTATGGCACCTGGGGGCTAAGGTAGGTGTTTCATTTACAAAATCCTATCAGATGCGACAGTGTGGTTCATCCACCAAAATGAACAGATAAAGAATATGTGGCCACTAATGTAGACTGCCATATTGCAGGTTGATTAGTCAGACAACAGCAAGGTCACCATGTATTGCCAGCTCCCAGCAATGATAAAAAATAATAATTGTGATAGGTCAACCTGAATTGGATCACCGTTGTACTATAGTCTGTAGGTTGATAAAACCCATCCCTGTTCCTGAGATACAAACTAACCTGTAAAGCTCTTTAATGCAGGAACCTTTTGAGCGTTAACAATTCTGCACATAGTTGTCTATATACTAAGTACAGCTATATAAGAATAAAGATTTTGATTGTGCTCTTTGATTGTGTAGAGCAGAAAGGAAAAAGTTCAGAACCAGTTAAAAAGACAAGAAATCAATAAAGATTGAAGAAACTATTACTGACCAGGAGTGTCCTGCAGTACCATATCAACAAAGTGCTTGTCATCTTCAAAGATCTTGGCCAGCTGCACTGTTTGCAGCAGGTCTCCTGTGCAATAAATCTGACTAAAACAAAGGATAAGAATGTTCAGTTGGAATCTAGACCTATCACAGGAAAAAAATATAAGCTGTATAACACTAAGGGCTGTGACAGACGGGGAGATTAGTCGACGCGCGACAAACCTCCCTTGTCATGGGCAACTAATCTCCCCGAAATGCCATCCCACCAGCTAGAATGTAAATCGCCCATGGAATGGCATACGCGGTGCTGAAATCAGAAAAGTTTCCTCTCAAGGCAACTTTGGCGATTTCAGCAGATTGTCGCACAGCGTATGCCATCCCACCGGCAATTTACATTCTAGCCGGTGGGATGGCATTTTGGGGAGATTAATCGTCCGCGACAAGGGAGATTTGTCGCGCTGCAACTAATCTCCCCGTCTGTCACAGCCCTAATAGCATATAGGGTGTTTTGGCCACCACTGGCTCAAAACATTGACTGTCAATCAGCCAAAAGCACACATAGCAGTAACCACTCGGGGGCCTTATATACTAATATAGGTGCTAAACTGCACCACAGTAGCTGGCAATAGCAACAAAACAGCAATCACACTTGGCACATTTTCTTCCTTTATTTTTATCTTCATTCCCTATTAAGGGGACAGTATACACCCCTTTTCAACATGAGCCCAACAAACAGGGCTTGTGTTAAACACATTATTTTAATTAAGAAATATCTATGGTTTATAGTTAACAAGAAAAGTAGATGCCGCACTCACAGGTCTTAATGCAAAATAAAGAAAATTTATTGTGTCAAACTAACGTTTCGGCTGTGTCCACAGCCTTTCTCAAAGTGGACACAGCCGAAACGTTAGTTTGACACAATAAATGTTCTTTATTTTGCATTAAGACCTGTGAGTGCGGCATCTACTTTTCTTGTTTTCTATACGTTTTTTGAATACTGCACCCAGGCACCTGTGACCCTATTGAAACGTGAGTGCCTGCTTCTCCTTTTTATGGTTTATAGTTATATATAGTTATATCTGGCACCAAACAATAATATGAAGGTAGTTTAATTGTAGTGCTTATCCCTGCATCTTTATTTCAAATTTGTGACTGAAATAAAGACGCAGGGCTAATCCCGCTGTTTGTGCTACCCAAGGGCTCCCTGCTTGTGTGTTCTTAATGATGCATAAGAAGCATTTAAGGGGGCATCCACAAACCACCCAACCGCCTACATACAGTACAAACACTGGCAGTACTACATACAGAGTGAGGTTGAACATTTGCTGCTCAGTTCTACTCCCTGCACTCCATTCTAGTAGAGCAAAGAGTCGCACTATAGGGTGTCTCAAATGCTTAACTCAAGAAGCCCTGCATAGTTTTGTGTAATTCCCAATCCCCCAAGAGAGGTGCAGCCTATTGAACAGCAGCAGGTCAGGCGAAGCAGACACACAGACAGCATTTAATACTCCAGCACACATGCTTATATTACCTGTCACAGGGAGGAGGTAGTTCTGCAGCTAGGCATCCCAGTGCAGCCGTATGTAATATCAGGGAGACTGATGGCCACAGCACGGCCCCATGCATTGTATGGCACCTTTTATGCTGCCCACTCTTCCAGAAAGCAAAGGAATAATGTTTCAGAATCCAGAAGAAGTACAAATGTGCAAATCAGAAAACTCAAGTGATCCTGCTCTTTAAAATCTGGATGTTATCTTCAAGTGATATGCTGGGTGGTGAATGTTTGGACTCTCACCTTAGTGCAAAGTAAAGGTGCTGCCTCATCATATTGAAAAGGGAATGTATTAAATTCCACCCTCAGATCAGTTCAGAGGCAACCCTATTTATTATGCTGTGCAAAAAAACAGAGACAAAATTCGCCAAACATCAGGCTTAGCTGTGTAAAAAAATTACATAATTTTTTTTACGTGTACCTTCTTCCGCTGAAACTACCATAAAATAATTGCATAAATCTAGCATTCGGACGGTGTAATTTACCATTTATTTAACACAGCTTTTTACATTGTTTTTACGCCGAATTATGTTTTACACAGCATAATAAATAAGCCCTTGGGCAGATTATGTGCCATTTAAAGTGGCAGAAAATATATGGAACACCGCCTGCATCGACACAGGAATCATCAGAGACATTCACTAACGAATGCTGCACATTGCATTTCTTCAGCAAAGCAACAGGCTGTTCGTAGATCTAGTGGTCCATATAAAGTATATTTACCCTGCTTCATCTAAATGAATCATTTTCATTAAAATATAGTTTTATATAATTATGTATGTATTAGTATGTGGGACTGGATAATGCTAATAAGAAAAGCTGTCAGTTTGGTAGGATTCCTTTATAAGGCACCTATGCTATTCTCTATTTCCTGTTGGTTAAATATTCATTCTAAATGTATAATTTTCCTTCAAGCGGACTGACTATAACTGGGGTTTTCACCTTTTCTGGAAAATAAAACCAACCTTTCTATATTTTAATATAATTTCCCTATTAATAACATTGGCATGAAGCATAATTTTTACCTGCCAGGCTAGTAAAATACCGGCCACATGGCTACCTTAACTGCAATTTGACGGTGCACCCTCTGTTTCAATTCCTGAGACAACAGGCTTACTAACAGGCTGGTGGCTGGTGGAATCATCTTGCTTTTCACTTCAACAAAAAAGGGATAAGTATTTTTTATTAACTTTATTCAAAATCTTTTTTTTGGGGGTATTTGCTGTTTTCGGTGATAATTTACAAATTTTGATGAACTATAAGGCTTACAGCAGATTTGCCAGAAGTTACATTCCTTTGTAATTACCCTCAGTTTGAGGTGGGTGAGGTTTGATTAGTTCACCTGGATAGACTGTATAAATAGACCTACTGGCACTCCAGTGGAGCTTGCTCTGGTGGTTGGTGCTCTGTAAGTGATTGCTCTTGAAGTGGACGCTCTGTAAGTAGAGTTACTAACTAAGGGAGTTTAAAACAAGGTACTAAGTTTGCATTTATTTCAAGTCTTTTCACCTTTTTCTGTTTAACTGTTTCTGTAACTGGGAGAATGAGTGTCAGCAACATTGAAGGTCTGACACAGTGCACAGCCTGCCACATGTATGCAGTTGTGGAACAACAGTTCCAAAGTGCATACGTCTGTTGTGGTTGTGAGCGAATTGCCACTTTAGAGGCTCGTGTTAGAGCCCTAGAGGAACAAGTTGCAACACTGCGTTCGATTGACAATCTTGAGAGAAGTCTCTTGCTTACTGAGCAAGAGCTAGCAGGGTCAGATAGTTTGGGGGGAAGTGAGCAACGAAAGGATGATAGGGCAGTAAGCTGGGTGACAGTTAGACAATCTAGTGTGGGGAAAAGGAAGAGGAAGGCTGCGCCAGGGTTTGCGCATCCCAACAGATTTGCCAGATTGTGTGAAGAAGATGGGAGCGTGAACTCTGGACTGGCGGTTCTAAATGAGGCTGATCTCTCTAACAGCCGTGAGACCAGTTTCTCTAGTAGTGGTGGGGAGGAGAGCAGAGCTAGGCCTAAACAGATGGTGGTTTTAGGGGATTTGATCATTAGGAAAGTGGACAGGGTAATCTATTGAGCGGATTGCTTGAACTAAACAATTTGCTGTCTTCCTGGTGCCAGGGTTTGGCATGTGGTTGATCGGGTTGACAAATTATTGGGAGGGGCTGGGCATGACCCAGCTGTCTTGGTACATATCGGTACTAACGACAAAATGAACGGTAGGTGGAGGACATTAAAGAGTGAGTTCAGGGATCTAGGTTCTAAGATTAGGCAAAGCTCCTCCAATGTAATTTTTTCGGAAATTTTACCGGTGCCACGTGCAAGTTTAGGGAGACAGCGGGAGCTTAGGGAGCTAAATGCGTGGCTAAAGTCTTGGTGTAGGAAGGAAGAGTTTGGGTTCCTAGAGCACTGGGCTGATTTTTCTTTGGGGTACAATCTATACAGACGTGACGGATTGCACCTCAATGGAAGGGGGTCTGCTGTGCTAGGGGAGAGAATGGTTAAGAGGCTGGAGGAACTAGACAAGGGGGGAGTGGGTGAGCTAGAGTTTTATGGGAAAACTAGTGTACACGGGGCAGTGGGACTAGTAAAGGGTTGTGGGGGAGGAGTGAGGGGGGGCATATAGTTTATCAGATAAGGAGCTTCAGTTGTTACAAGGGAAACAGACTAATTTTCACCTTAGCTCTAACTCTCCGTTAGCTAATGCGCAAAGCTTGTCGGGTAAATTAGGGGAGCTGCAGGCTATTGCATGTATTGAAAATTATGATTTAATTGGCATCACTGAGACCTTGTGGGATGAAAAAATGCGACTGGGCTGTGAATTTAAATGGTTACACACTTTTTAGGAAAGACAGAGAGATTAAAAAGGGTGGAGGGGTTTGTTTTTATGTAAAGTCAGATTTAAAGCCATGTAATAAAGACATTACCAATGAAAACGTTGAATCTCTTTGGGTAGAAATTTCACTAGGGCTGAAGGTCACAAAGAAAATGATCATTGGTGTATGCTATAAACCACCCCGTATAGATAAGGGGCATGAGACCCAGCTACTGTTGCAAATGGAGGAGGCTTCACAACTGGGTCAAGTTGTTATTATGGGGGACTTTAATTATCTACATCAGTGCTGTCCAACTGGCGGCCCGCGGGCCGCATGCGGCCCGCGACCCCCATCTGTGTGGCCCCCCACCTGTCTGGCTGCTTTGATGGCTTACCTTTGTGTAAACTTTAAATGGTATCAGTACTGAGATTAACTGCCCCCCTGCATGGTTCACACCTCAGATTCAGGCTGTAATCAGGCTGTATTGTTTAAATATGTAATCCCCTGTGTTGTTCACACCTTTTAATACCTGCATTGTTCAACCCCTGCAGTGTTCACACCTCAGGCTCAGGCAGTAATCACCTCCATTGTTTACCTGTTCACACCTCAGACATAGGTACTGTAGGTACTTATGCAGGTATTGCCTGGACTATGCTACCTGTGTGTATGGCACACACAGGGAGCATAGGGTAGGCAGAGTATGGCACACACAGGGAGCATGGGGTAGGCAGAGTATGGCGCACATAGGCAGTATAGGGCAGGGAGAGTATGGTACACACAGGCAGGGTAGGGCAGGCAGAGTATGGCACACACAGGCAGGGTAGGGCAGGCAGAGTATGGCACACACAGGCAGGGTAGGGCAGGCAGAGTATGGCACACACAGGCAGGGTAGGGCAGGCAGAGTATGGCACACACAGGCAGGGTAGGACAGGCAGAGCATGGCACACACAGACAGCATAGGACAGGCAGAGCGCTGCCTGTGTGTGCCATACTCTGCTTGCCCTATGTTGCTTGTGGGAGGTGATCCTGGCAGGGGTTTGTTGTGGGAGTTTGTTAGCAGTTGGAAATAGCCATTAAATGGTCCCTAAGGTGTGTAATTATGTGCTGGGTTGCTGTGCTATCCACAGGGGAGGAGGAGGCATATGGAATTTAAGGGTATATCTTAATATGACATAATTCTTTCACAAATGAATGACGGTTGATATCCCCACAGTAAGGACCAAGCATTTGGGATTTTGCTGTGCTACCACCATTGTGATAAAATAGGTGTGGTTTGGAGTGGGTGTGGTTTCAAAAAGAGGAGTGGTCAAAACTGGCTTCCATTAGCGGCCCTCCACCATGTATGCTAGAGAAATTCCGGCCCTTGACACCGCAGAAGTTGGACAGCACTGATCTACATAGTTACATAGGGTTGAAAAAAGACCAGAGTCCATCAAGTTCAACCCATCCAGCACACACAACCTTATACTTACCAATCTATACACTCACATACATAAACTATATATACAACCACTAATACTAACTGTAGATATTAGTATCACAATAGCCTTGGATACTATGCTTGTTCAAGAACTTATCCAGGCCCCTCTTAAAGACATTAACAGAATCTGCCATTACCACATCACTAGGAAGGGCATTCCACAACCTCACTGCCCTCACCTTGAAAAACCCCCTACGCTGCTTCAAATGGAAGCTCCGTTCCTCTAATTTAAAGGGGTGACCTCTGGTGCGTTGATTGTTTTTATGGGAAAAAAGAACATCCCCTATCTGCCTATAATCCCCTCTAATGTACTTGTACAGAGTAATCATGTCCCCTCGCAAGCACCTCTTTTCCAAAGAAAACAACCCCAACCTCGACAGTCTCACCTCATAGTTTAAATCTTCCATCCCCTTTACCAGTTTAGTTGCACGTCTCTGCACTCTCTCCAGCTCATTAATATCCTTCTTAAGGACTGGAGCCCAAAACTGCACTGCATACTCAAGGTGAGGCCTTACCAGGGTCCTATAAAGAGGCAAAATTATGTTCTCATCCCTTGAGTCAATGCCCTTTTTTATACAAGACAGCACTTTATTTGCTTTAGTAGCAACAGAATGACACTGCCTGGAATTAGACAACTTGTTATCTACAAAAACCCCTAGATCCTTCTCCATTAAGGATACCCCCAACACACTACCATTCAGTAGATAGTTCGCGTTTATATTATTTCTACCAAGGTGCATAACTTTGCACTTATCAACATTGAACCTCATTTTCCAGTTTGCTGCCCAGTTTTCCAATTTTTTCAAATCGCTCTGCAAAGCAGCAGCATCCTGCTTGGAACTTATAGTTTTGCACGATTTAGTGTCATCAGCAAAAATAGAAACAGTACTGTCTATGCCCACCTCCAGGTCATTAATAAACAAGTTAAAAAGCAAAGGACCAAGGACTGACCCCTGCGGTACTCCACTAACCACACTGGTCCAATTAGAAAATGTTCCATTTACCACCACTCTTTGTAATCTATCCTTCAGCCAGTTCTCTATCCAATTACAAATATTATGTTCTAGGCCAATACTCCTAGATGAGTAATGGGGTGGCTAAGTCCAAAAAAGCTAGTAGGTTTGTAAATATGCTAAATGACAACTTTTTATTTCAGGCGGTTCAAGAACCTACTAGGAATGACTCTATTTTGGACCTGGTGATATCTAATAACACTGTCATCTTTAACATTTGTGTGGGTGAGCATTTGGGGAACAGTGATCACAACATGGTCTCCTTTGAGATAATGCTGCAGAAACAGCTCTATAAGGGATTAACTAAACTGATTTTAGACGTGCAGACTTTGCCACTATAAGGGGATCTCTGCAATGTGTCAACTGGAAAAGGCTTTTCATAGGGTTAGACAAAGAAGGAAAATGGAACATCTTTAAAACATTTCTTTGCAAGTATACACGACAGTATATTCCCCTTGTAAGCAAGAAGAGGCATCGCAAAGCAAAACCTTTACGGCTGGAGTGTTAGTGTCGAGGTTGGTAAGAAAAAATGTGCTTTTAAAGCATTCAAGTTAGCTGGGACAGCAGAAACTTTCATCAGGTACAAGGAAGCAAATAAAGCATGCAAAAAAGCTATCAATCAAAAAAAATCAGGCAAGCTAAAATAGAGATGGAAAGGGATATTGCAGTTAGGAGTAAAAAGAATCCAAAATTATTTTTTAATTATGTGAATAGTAAAAAAATTAAGCAAAATGGGGTGGGAACCTTATTATCATGGGGGGGTAAGTTGGTTGATGAGAACGGGGAAAAAGCAGAAATTCTGAACTCTTATTTTTCATCTGTCTATACATCTGAAGAGCCAGCTAATGAAGGCTTCCCTTTTAATATGCCCAGTTCTAGTAATTTAGCTACTGACGCATGGGTCACTCGGGAGGAAATTCAAAAGGCACTTGAACATGTAAAGGTAAACAAAGGTCCAGGACCGGATGGGAATTATCCCAGGGTATTAAATGAGCTGAGCGCTGTGATTGCCCAGCCTCTTCACATAATTTTTCAGGATTCGTTGAGGCCTGGCATGGTGCCGAGAGACTGGCGAATTGCTAATGTGGTGCCGTTATTTAAAAAGGGATCCCGCTCTCAGCCTGAAAACTATAGGCCTGTTAGTCTGACATCAGTAGTAGGAAAGCTTTTGGAAGGGGTAATAAGGGATAGGGTACTTGAATACATTGCAGTTCACAATACTATAAGTTTGTGCCAGCATGGTTTTATGCGTAACAGATCCTGCCATACTAATTTAGTCACCTTTTATGAGGAGGTGAGCAGGAACCTCGATGCAGGAATGGCAGTTGATGTCATCTACTTGGACTTTGCTAAAGCGTTTGATACAGGTCCTTCACAGAAGGTTAATGAATATTGGCCTAGAACATAACATTTAATGTAATTGGATAGAGAACTGGCTGAAGGATAGATTACAAAGAGTGGTGGTAAATGGAACATTTTCTAATTGGACCAGTGTGGTTAGTGGAGTACCCTTAATGGAGAAGGATCTAGGTTTTTGTAGATAACAAGTTGTCTAATTCCAGGCAGTGTCATTCTGTGGCTACTAAAGCAAATAAAGTGCTGTCTTGTATAAAAAAGGCCATTGACTCAAGGGATGAAAACATAATTATATAGGTCCTTGGTAAGGCCTCAGCTTGAGTATGCAGTGCAGTTTTGGGCTCCAGTCCTTAAGAAGGATATTAATGAGCTGGAGAGAGTGCAGAGACTGCAACTAAACTGGTAAAGGGGATGAAATATTTAAACTATGAGGTTAGACTGTTGAAGTTGGGGTTGTTTTCTCTGGAAAAGAGGCGCTTGCGAGGCAACATGATTACTCTGCACAAGTACATTAGAGGGGAATATAGGCAGATAAGGGGTGCTCTTTTTCCCATAAAAACAATCAACGCACCAGAGGCCACCCCTTTAGATTAGAGGAACGGAGCTTCCATTTGAAGCAGCGTAGGTGTTTTTTCACGGTGAGGGCAGTGAGGTTGGGGAATGCCCTTCCTAGTGATGTGGTAATGGCAGATTATGTAAATGCCTTTAAGAGGGGCCTGGATAAATTTTTGAACAAGCAGAATATCCAAGGCTATTGTGATACTAATATCTACAGTTAGTACGGGTATCGGACCCCTTATCCGGAAACCCATTATCCAGAAAGTTCCAAATTACAGAAAGGCCATCTGCCATAGGCTCCATTTTAATCAAATAATACACCTTTTTAAAAATGGTTTCCTTTTTCTCTCTAATAATAAAACAGTACCATGTACTTGATCCCAACTATGATTTAATTACTTCTTATTAGAGCCAAAACCATCCTATTGGGTTTAATTACTGTTTAAATCATTTTATTGGCGTACATAAGGTAGGGGATCCGAATAACAGAAAGACGCCTTATCCGGAAAACCCCAGGTCCCGAGCATTCTGGATAACGGGTCCCATACCTGTACTAGTGGTTGTATTTATAGTTTATGTATGTGAGTGTATAGATTGATAGGTGTGGGTTGTGTGTGCTGGGTTTACTTGGATGGGTTGAACTTGATGGACTATTGTCTTTTTTCAACCCTATGTAACTATGTAACAATGTAAATATTCACTATAGGTCTGCCTGGGTATCCCCTTGTGTTGTATGTGAGAGACCCCCATCCTATACCCACCAGCTAAAAGTTGGTTCTTGAGTGACTGGATTATCAGACATCCCTAATGCCTGGAATTCTATTTGCATAGAAAACATACACTGCCAATACTCTGCTAGTTTTCAGTTCTGGGAAGTTTTAACACCATATTGCAACTGGCCTGTAATTGCCACTCTTTTACAATGGGTCATAAATTCCATGTTCCTGTGCTCTCCTATCACATGCAGAGGTAATGAGGATTTGTCACAGCAGGAAAATAAAAAAGTTAGAACGCCAACCCCCATAGTTCATGCTTGGGGTTCCAATTCCATTTGTAGCATGTGACCAGTTTTTCACTTTGCCTCAGGGAAGACAAAGGGAATTTCTACTCAGTAACATAGGGTTTCTATGGGGCATATTTATTATGCTGTGTAAAAAACGGTGAGAAAATTCGCCACACATCACCAGGCTTCGACGTGTAAAATCGGCATAAAAACGGCGTAAAATCGGTGTAAATTTTTTACGTGTTTTTTCTTCCACCGGAACTTATGGAAAATACTGGCGTTCAAACAGCGATCTTTTCCATTTATTTTACACAGCTTTTTACTCCGATTTTTCAGCGAATTAGTTTTACACAGCATAATAAATACGCCCTTAAGTGTTTTATGCCTTTTAATTTTATTTACTGTTTAAAATGCTTATCTCTCCATGCAGAAAGGTAACATTTTTCTGTTTAAATGCTATTTGACTGCTGGTATTTTTGCAACCACACCCCCTAAATACCACGCCCATTTTACAAAATTTGGCAGGTTATTTAAAGTTTGAACATATTTCTGGTGGTTTTCGGGTCTTGTTTTATGTGTTATTACAGTTTTGCTAATGAAGGTGAAATTGCCCTTTTAAGCTGCAAGTCTCAGTTCCCCCAAGAGACCTGTTTTGCTTATTACTTTTACAATTGTATCTCAGTGCAGGTGTGGCTTTTTAACTTTCTGGGCTCTCTGCCAAAGCTACATTTTTAATTAAGTTTGAGATACATTGTATCTTTTTTGGCATTCAGTGCAGGAGATCAAAGGGAACGAGGGCCTTTTCAGAAGGAATCCAGGACTGCGGGCTTAGCTGTTAAAAGAGGGACTGTCCTGCAAAAATTGGGACAGTTGGGAGGTATGGTTATGAAGAGTGACTCACTACCCAAAATAATGTTAATCATTTAAGGGGTTATACTGCCTTGGTAATGGTGGCAGTGGTTTTAAGTTGTCAGGGCTAGTTGGGGTGCAATTACGTTAGTCTATCCGGTGCATAAGGTGATAAACTATTAAACTCGCTGGAATACATATACCTCAAAGAACACTGTCACCACACTCATCCATAATGTGAATCCCGGTGCTCTGCAACTTCAGGACGCCGTCACATCCCTCCACCATAAATAGTGTGAAAAAGATGCGGCACATGGATTACTTGCAAAAAAGTGTATTAAAAAGAATCTGTATTCTGTGTGCAGCACCCTTTTCAAATATATATATATATATATATATACTGTATATAGAGTAGCAGTAGAGAGAGTCCACACTCACAGGTCTTACAGAAAATGTAGAGCTGTGACCGCTGTGGATGCAGCCGAAACGTTAGATGTTGATATAAATAAACACCTCTACATTTTCTGTAAGACCTGTGAGTGCGGACTCTCTCTACTGCTACTCCATCTATTATTTTGGAACTGCACCCAGGCTCCCTTGGACCTACTTATACGTGAGTGCCTGTCTTCTTGCAACATATATATATATATATATAACTTTGCAAATATCGGCACTCACCAATCAAAATCCATCCAGTACAAATAGAAAGCACTCACGGCTTCAGTGTCCAATAAGTCAGTTATTTATTTAAACATACTATCTACGTATTTCAATCCACTCAGGATCGTAATCCTGATGACGATACTGAGTGGATTGAAATGCGTAGATAGTATGTTTAAATAAATAACTGACTTATTGGACACTGAAGCCATGAGTGCTTTCTATTTGTGCTGGATGTATATCAGTAAATATTGCCCTTTTTCATCCTTTCCCTTCATCCACCATTTAGTGATGGGCTGTGTGCTCCCTCAGAGATCACATGGCTAGAAATAATGCAGTTCTAACTGTAACAGGAAGTATTGTTGAAGCAAAAGGCAGAACTCTCTCCATTGATTGGTTGGTTAACTAAGATAATCAGAACATTTTATTGGGTGCATTGGCTTGTTTGTGTGCACTATGAATCCTATGATCCCGGGGGGGGGGGGCTTAATTCTTAAAATGGCAATTTTCTATTTAGGAGTACCCAATTGCACATACTACTAAAAAAGTATATTTTTATGGTTTATTTAGATAAAGCAGGATTTTACATATGAGCTTGTTTATGCAATATATTTTTATAGAGACCTACATTGTTTGGGGGTATAGTTTTCCTTTAAAGCAGGCTGGCCAAGGGGCACATATAAACTAAATTCAGCCCTGAGGTTACCTTATACCAAAAAGAACACCAAAAGAAAAAACAATCCACTACTTGTGGCTAAATCTTTAGGAAAACGGTTAGTTTTCATGCTGTTTTTAGAAGGAACACTTTTGATGAAACTCTCTCTCATGGCACACAGAAGTAAAGTAATTAATTAAAAACAAAATTAAATCTAAATTTGCACCTGATTCTTATAATGTTTCTTAGTTATTTAACTATTTGTGATGGTATGCTGTTTACAAACCCACTTAAAAACACACTAGCTAAATCCTAGAAACACATATACACTACTGGTCTATCTTCCAGAATTCATGGCACACAGGTAATCACAATACTAACATCTACCCAAAAACATTGCCGGCCATACCTGGTTAAATGGGAAGATGTGATCTTACAGTACAACACACAGTGCCTCAAGCCACATACTGTCATACAAAACATCAGTAAGTCTTACTGCAGCAAATAACTACTTGGCCCTTACCATATTCAGATTACGGGTTAATATAGGCCCTGGCATTTCAAGCACACAGAGACCCAGTCACCTACAGTTACAAGCAACTTTTTATGGCATTCCACAAACAACCCCCTGGTACATGCCTAAATATACTGCTTGCCAGTCTAAGTCTGGGCCCTTTATTGTCTGACCTGCTCCAGCGTCGTAGTTCTGAGTTGTAAACACTGTAACGCTGCATTAATGAAGGCATCAGACATTGCTTAGAGGGAAGTGTGGGGGTGGAACAGATAACTGCTACAAGCTGACAAGCAAAACCATACGATTTATGGGTAGAGGGGAGGGTCAGTGCGCGGAGCAGAGTTTAGGGACTGAGGGTAAATTTACAGATGATTGTGCACATGTAGAAATTATCCAGTGTGTTGATGAGATAGACATGAAGGCGTTGCTCTCTATAACGCAAAAATATCTAATGAAGGGGGTGACAGTTTATAAGTTGGTTATGTGCAATTGCCATTGGAAACCAACTTTTTACAGAAGTACACTGTACCAGTGTATTCTGTGCTAAGTCAGTATTATACAGTACTATGATACTGGTTGCTCTCCTTTCTCCCTTATCTACACTACCCCATACCCCCCAACTGTCCCGCTTTTCGCGGGACAGTCCCGGTTTTTACAGTGCGTCCCGCTGTCCCGGATTGTTCAATGAATGTCCCGCATTACGAAAATGCAGAACATTCATTAAACTATCCAGGCCAGCGGGATGCGCTGGCTGCAGCCGAGCCGCTCCGACTCATTCTCTTCTTGCGGCTCCTGCTCCTTATTCGGCTCCTCGTACGGCGGCGACAGGTCCTTTTATAAGGTTGCGCCCGTGCGTACGTGTGACGTCATGGGGGGCACTATCTATTGGGCCATTGGGGGCACTATTTTAACAATGAATTTTAAAAATGGGGTGAGGCAATTGGGGCATGGCCACAAAGTGGACGTGGTCAAAAAAAGGTGATTTTGTGATACTCACCGTTAAATCCTTTTCTCTCAGGGTGTCTGTGGGACACAGGGACCATGGGTATAGTATCTACCAGCAGGAGGCAGGACACTAGAAGAGGAAGAAGAGTACGAAGCCCCTCCTCCCTGCTACTATACCCCTGTGCATATCCTGTTAGTGCCAGTTTTGTCCAAAAGTTACCCAAGGACTATGTAAGTGAAGGCAGAGAGAATTCCAGGATAGCCCGCTTCGGGGGGGAAGCCCTGTGTCCCACAGACACCCTGAGAGAAAAGGATTTAACGGTGAGTATCACAAAATCACCTTTTCTCTGGCAGGTGTCTGTGGGACACAGGGACCATGGGGACATACCAAAGCTGTCCCAACAATAGGGTGGGAGAAGCGAGGCTAGTATTTAATAATTGTCGCCTGTTGTGCTTGCTCCCAAGATGAATGTTGGAAGCCGCAGAGACCTAGCTAGTAAGTAGTAAGTGAGGACGGAAGTCCCAGTAGAGGCTCTGCAGACTTGTTCGGCCGACATCTTGTACCGGAAGGCTCCGGAGGTGCCAGTACCCGTGGTGGAGTATGCTCTGGAGCAGAGGGGAGGAGGCTTCCTCCCAGCAATGCGAGCTCTGCATATGGTCTTGCGGGTCCTGCGGTACGTGTCTTTACCCCGATGGAGGTGAATCTTTATGCCTGACCGGGTCCAAAGAGTGGAGTCTCAATTCCTTGTGAATGGAAGTAACGTGGTTGAGTGAGGGAAGGAATCACCCTTGGAACAATGGTGGAAAATGTTCGTAGGACTGCCTGGTCCGCATGGAGGAAGGTAGGGGCACTGACGTAAATGCAGAGGTCTCAGGCACTCCGTTGTTCCAGAGATAGCTGTCAAGAGGACTGTCTTGGAGGTAGGCAGACAAGGGAGATGGTGGCCGGGGAGGGGGCCAGTGTTGTAGAGTAGGTGGGGGCCCGGTTGCGGTCCCAGGTAGGGACGCAAGGAGGAGTGTGTTTTCCTGTGGGAAGTGGTGATGTCCAGTAGGATGACCATCCTCACTGGAAGATGCCGAGCCGAGGGATGAGGGAGAATCCCAAGGTTAACCTTGTCCCCACTAAGCAGTGGGAATAACCAGTCAAGAGGGAGAGAACTGGAGGGGGAACGCTGAACGCGCCAGGTCTGGTATATCCTTCATTCTTGATGGTAGGCCTTGGAGGGTACCAGCTTCCGAGCCGTCCTCGTGGTACGGTTACCTTCCGGTGAGGAACCTTGTGCTTGCTAGCCGGCCGTTGGTTTTGGGGAGGCTGGCTCGGGGTGACGAGAGTTACCCTGAGCGAGAAGTCCTGAGGATATGCCAGGGTCAGACTTCTGAGTGCCATCGTCGGTGGACTGGGCTTTTCTGGCCAGGAGAGGGAACCCAAAAAGATGATTCATGACTCCACCTTGATCTGACGGTTCTGCGGCAGATGAGGAGAATAAGGGGAACGTATGCAGTTTAAAGTCCCCATAGCCGTTAGGGCATCTGCCGCTGGGGCAGGAGGGTCATGATAGCTGGCCCTGAATTGTGGAATTTGCGGTTCGATGTGAGTAGGAGAAGGATGGCCATGCGGGTTAGCCTGATCTTCCTGGTGTTGGTCAGGAGCTGTGCTGCTGAGGACGATCAGGTCCCTTAAGCCAATGCTGATTTGGAGCTATGGTCCCACCTGTTGGACTGGCGTCAGCGGACCAAAGCCACCATCGTGATTCCAGGAGGGTCCGACTTTGGCTGATATGAGATGTATAGAGGCACCAAGCAAGGGAATCGTATCCTGGGTAGGATCCTGATCTTTCGGGCAGACTTGTTCGATTCCGGATGCAGGGTGTTCAACTGGGGGTCATGAAGGTGACCCTGTGCGAATGGAAAGGAAGGTTGTCGTCCCTAGGCATAAGGACTTCCCGTGGGAAAAGGAGGTGGATATCCTTGATGACCAGATTCGATGATGGTATCTTGTGTACCCACGGTTCCGAAGTGAGGTGGAGCCCGCCTCTTGGAGGGTTTCTTTAAACCAGGGGATTAGCCAGGGTGATCTGTGAGGGAGTATCCCTGGAGAGATTGTGTTGGAGCCCTTGGATGAAGAACCGTCCCTGAGACGGGAAGGCCTGGTCTTGACTGTCTAAGGAGTTCCGGCCCGGTCGGGGCATGCCCTGGGAGGCATGGTGGTGAGCGACCTGTAGAGGAGTCTTGGCTGACCGGAGATGTCGCCACGGTGAACAGCGGAGGTTACCGGGGTGTCTTGTGTTGCTAAACACCTGTGCTGCCTCAAGGGACGCTTTTCAATGTATTCCTTGGCGTCCTGGATTTGGGAGGCTAGGCTGGCAGCTTCTTGGACCAGGACTGGGTGGCCTGGGAGTCCCAGCTTGGGACCACAATGGAACGTTGGCTTTCTCCTGCTAAGAGAGAGTGTGTGAGAGGGGTCCCTCCACCCTCTTGTCCATGGAGTCCTAGAAGGAAGGAATTCATGAAGTGGAAGAACTGTGTTCTGAGGGAGAGGAACCTCCACAGAAGGGTGGGTAAGGAACCATTAAACCAACCCTTGCTGCGGAAGGAATAGCAAGGTTGGGGACACCAATAGGCCCAGAGCAGTCTTCTGGGGGGATCCCACTCAGTGCCTAAGGTTATCCGGTTGTTCCTGATATGGAATACGGACGGTAATCTCTGATGCTTGGGAGTATCCTGGGGGACTCCGTGACCATAAGGTCCAGAAGGAGTGATCGATGCAGTGATGGAGTTAAATGCTTCGGAAGGAGACTAGGGAGATTTTACCGACTCCTTTAGGTCATCAGGGAAGGCTTCTCCTTCACTAGGGATGATCCTCCCAGTGGTCAGGCGTGTTTGGAGTCTTATGCTAAGTCTTCCTGAATGGAAGGCCTGCCGCTTGAGCTATTCGGGCCGAAAAAACAGGACCTTCGCGGGCCAGCCTGTCCAATATCTTATCCAGGCGAGCAGCCAACTGGGAATGCCAGTAGAAGCAGAATGGCCCGTAAGCGGGGTCCGAGCTGAGAATGGGAGCCTGTGCTGAAGTATAGCGCCCCGCTGCCGACTCAGGAGCCACCCCTGAGATTTGGGAGGTGGCTGGCGAGGGCAAGACTAGGCCTGGGAAAAAGGCTGCGACCAGGAGCCATGAAAACGGATTCTTTCTGCCACAAGGGGCATTGGCGACACTTACCGCATGCTAGGTATTGTACCATAAGGGGGATTCCCCTAGAACCCAGTGAGCGTCGAGCAGCATAAGGTCGGTAGTGAAGGATATCCTGTCGGGTAAGGCGAAACGGAGCTGATTACTGTGTAGCACAATGCTTATTACAGTGTCAGAGCAGGCCGGGTGGACAGTGCTGATGTACAGGGCGTAGTTAGTATGGTGCCAAGCGCGGTGCCAGGCGCGGAGCCAGGCGCAGTGGCAAATGCAGTGCCAGGTGTAAGGCCAAGTCTATAGCCATGTACCGTGCCAAGTAAGGGTTAAGTACAGTGTCCCGCACAGGTTAAGTACTGTGTCAAGTACAGGTGAAGTGCGGTGCCATATACATGTTAAGTACAGTGCCAAGTAGAGGTTAAATACCAAGCCAAGCCCGTGTTAAGGACCGTGCCAGGGCAGGTTAATACAGTGCCAAACACAGGTTGGGTACAATGCTAGTACAAGTTAAGTACAGTGCCAGTGCAGGTTGCGTACAGAGCCAAGCCCGTGTTAAGGGCCGTGCAAGTATAGGTTAAATACAGAGCCAAGCACAGGTTAAGTACCGTGCCAAGTACAGGTTAAATACAGAACCAAGCACAGGTTAGTTACCGTGCCAAATACAGGTTAAATACAGAGCCAAGCACAGGTTAAGGGCCGTGCCAAGTGCAGGTTACGTACAGAGCCAAGCCCGTGTTAAGGGCCGTGCAAGTACAGGTTAATACAGGGCCAAGTACAGGTTAAATACAGAACCAAGCACCGGTTAGTTACCGTGCCAAATACAGGTTAAATACAGAGCCAAGCACAGGTTAAGTGCAGTGCCAAGTGCAGGTTACGTACAGAGCCAAGCCCGTGTTAAGGGCCGTGCAAGTACAGGTTAATACAGGGCCAAGCACAGGTTAAGTACCGTGCCAAGTACAGGTTAAGTACCATGCCAAGTACGGGTAGAGTGCAGTGCCAGGCACATTTTGGTGCCATTTAGGTACGGGTTCGGTGCGGTGCCAAACAGGTTAAGTAACGTGTCAGGACAGGTTAATACAGGGCCACGCACGGTGTAGGTATCGTGTCAGAGTGGGTTAATATGGTGCCAAGCCAGGTACAGGTACAGAGCCAGGCAGGTTAGATATATAGGCATTATGGTTGAATGTGATGGACGTATGTCTTTCTTTAACCCAACTTACTATGTTACTATGTAAGTGCAGTGCCAAGCACAGGTCAAGCATTGTGCCAGGTAAGGGAGAGTACAGTGCCAAGTACAGGTTAACTACATTGTGAAGCACAGGTTAGGTGCCTAGCTGGTACAGGTTAAGTAACGTCCTAAACGCAGGTTAAGTACCATACCAGGTATAGGTTAAGTACACTACCGCGCGCAGGTTTAGTACAGCGCCGCGCGCAGGTTAAGCACATTGCAAGGCACAAGTTAATCACGGTGCCAGTACAAGTTAAGTACAGTGCCAAGTACAAGTTAGCACAGTGCCAGGCACAGGTTAAGTACAATGCCAGGCACAGGTTAAGTACAGTGCCAGGCACAGGTTAAGTACAGTGCCAGGCACAGGTTAAGTACAGTGCCAGGCACAGGTTAAGTACAGAGCCAGGTACAGGTTAAGTACGGTGCCCGGTACAGGTTAAGTATAGTGGCAATACAGAGTATGGTGCCAAGTGCAGAGTAAGTACAGGTTGAGTACAGTGCCAAGTACCTTAACATGGTACAGTGTCAAGTACAGTGTCAGTGCCCAGCAGGGCAATCATGCCCAATAATGCCCATAATGGCCAATGCCTTCCTAAGACAGCCGCGCAAGGAGAGGGACTGCGGTGGAACGCATGGGGGCGAACCGGGGGAGAGAGACCGGGAGGACTAGGTAAAGCAGGCTGAGCAGGCAGGCGGGCTGGGCAGGCAAGGGCAGAGGCTGACCTGGATGTGGCGATCCTGGAGTAAGGCAAAAGCAGCACTGGACAAGCTTCTGCACTCACATGCAGAGGCAGGAATCCCTGACTGGCCCGCTCCAGAGGAGGCTTACTGGCCCCAGTGCGCTTAGTCCCACGACAGGGGAAGCCTGTGTAGGAAGCCCTTGGTGAGGCCCCTGTAGGTCAACCCCTGGTGCCAGATTCAATTCTGGGCGAAGAAATCCATTAGGATGGTAGAGAGATCCTGTCTCCTGAGGACACTAGAAAAAACTGGCACTAACAGGATATGCACGGGGGTATAGTAGCAGGGAGGAGGGGCTTCGTACTCTTCTTCCTCTTCTAGTGTCCTGCCTCCTGCTGGTAGATACTATACCCATGGTCCCTGTGTCCCACAGACACCTGCCAGAGAAAAATTCTTTTTGTCCCTCTTTTCATTTTTCAAATGTTGGGAGGTATGCACTACCCTAATTGTAAATATTTTAGCAATTGTTGCCAGTACTGTTTCTTATAATCATTGGAGAGAGATCACATAACATCTGTAAAGGCCTAATATACAGATTAGGCTGAAAGTCTGTGCTATAGCAGCTGTCAAATTGGCCTGACAGACAGGTAGGCCCCGATTTACTTCAAATTAATGCAAAGTTGCCAACAGGCACGGTCGGCCTGCCCCAATTTACGCACGCTCGGTGAGGATGTCGGGGGGGGGGGGGGTATGGGACGAGGCTGGCAGGGTCACCTGCAGGACCCATGGAGTGGGAGCTCCGGTGGACCCTGCAGCCCCCAGTCCGACCCTGCCCACAGGAGGAAAATTTGTGCGAGTTCAGAAAATTGAAGACATGCATAGGCCTTTCCACCAGCAATTCCCTTAGTTGCCAGTGGAAAGGCATTTTGGAGAGATTAGTTGCCCTCCGTAGCAGAGATCTATCATGGGCAACTAAATCTTTTTGTGGGACATTAGTATTAGATGATAAAATAGCTATACATTAGCACATATTCACAAAGGGAAGCATTCAGTTACTCACTTACAAACTTTTTGATCTTAGGGCTCTGGCACACGGGGAGATTAGTCGCCCGCGACAAATCTCCTGTGTCTCGGGCAACTAATCTCCCCAAAATGCCATCCCACCGGCGAAAGTGTAAATCGCCGGTGGGATGGCAAATGCAGCAGTGCGATTTCAGTGAAATCGCGCCACCGCGTATGCCATCCCACCGGCGATTTACATTTTCGCCGATGGTATGGCAATTCGGGGAGATCTCCCCGTGTGCCAGAGCCCTTAAGAGATTAGTCACCTGTGGCAGTGCAGATTTAATCTCCTAGTGCGCTACCACCTTTAGGGCTCTGGCACACGGGGAGATTAGTCGCCCGCGACTAATCTCCCCGGATTGCCATCCCACCGGCGAAAATGTAAATCGCCGGTGGGATGGCATGCGCGGCCGGGGGATTTCAGTGAGATCGCACCACCGTGTGTGCCATCCCACCGGCGACTTACACTTTCGCCAGTGGGATGGCAGGTGATGGCAACTCGGGGAGATAGTCACCTGAGACACGGGCAGCTAATCTCCCCGTGTGCCAGAGCCCTTAGGGTGAAGACACACTGAACTACAAGTAGCAGCTACTAAAATAGACAATACTGATCATTCACTGATAATTGTCCCTATGTATATTTTAGCAGAGACAAGTATTTTCTATGGCAGGGGATTTTCTGGAGCTTTAGTAGATGTGAAAAAGTAGCTGCTACTCATAGCTCAGTGTGTCTTCACCCTTAGGCAAATGTCCCAGAGTTGCATGCCATAGATCTCTGCTACACCAGGTAAATGCCTTTCAGCCCACAATAGGAGTCGGTGGAAATGCCTACATATCTTATCTTTCCAAAGCCGCACTGCCTGCAGAGAAAACTTTGTGCGACTTTGGAAAACCAAAGCGCACCAAAATTCCTTTACCGGCAACAGGAGTTGCCAGTGGCTTATGCATCCGTTATATCTGCTACTACAAGCAACTAACTCACACTGTGGGATATTAGTCTTATGCTCTTGGCAACTCTGTTGCTGCTTTTGTCCCTTTATCTTTTTGCTATTTATATCGCTGCACTCTTTTTATATCAGAGACTATTCTAGTATCTGTATTGATGAAAACAGCTTCACAAATGTTTCCATTTTAGCTTAATGTACACAAAAGCAGACAAGACATGCAATGTTAATTTCCAGTGGGTTTTTATTATGATAACTTAAACAGGGAGAAAAACAATTCCAGATTGTACCATTCATCTTACTCTCTAACTGGTTTAACAACCACCAACACCAAAAATACAGAATGGGGTTATGTTTGGAAAAAAAAATATATATACCCACTAGGCCATTTTCAAAAATTTCATTGTAAGCCAATTAATTCTGACAGCAGTTTAGTCACCCCACTCTGGCACTGAACATCAAACACTTACTCTCCCCATATAAATGCCCGCAACCAAAACAAAACTTCAGAATTATGGTGGCTGCAACTAAGCTGTTCTGTTTGCCTGATGTTTGAGAAAACGGCAGAAATTAGTCTTCAAATAGTTTGATGTCTGCCAAGGACACTGAGCTGGCAGTTAAAGGTTAAACAAATCAATAGGCCAGAGGAATTTACCCTTTTTGTGGCAGAAACTAGAGGAATTGCTCAGCAATTCTGCACAGCCAAAGTATACTAGAGCAATTCTGTCAGCCAGAGTATATCATTTGTATTCACCCCCCTTCCCCCACCCTACCCACCCAATTAGGGGAAAGGCACAATGCCTCAGTGCCCCTACCTTTTTTTTTTATCTGCAATAAAACATTTTGGGAACAATCTGATTGCCTTTCCTAAAAATTAAGAAATTCACTTTTTACTGTTTAGAACTGGAAAGCGGTACAAAGCCAAAAACAAAACAAATGGTCTAAATGTCAATTGCTCAGAGCAACCCACTGAGGTTTGCAGTGTAGTTGCACTTTTTATTTAAACTAAAACCATATACTTAATTATTTTCTGCTGGGAGAAGGCAATTTTCAACTGCCCCAATATGCTTTATTTCTGCAAATCCTAAACCTCCCAACCCATAAAATAAAAACAGAATGAGATGTCCAACCTGTTCAGTGTAAAAGGTATTGAGAATTCTTTTGATCCTGTAACACTGAACAGTAATACAGTGTTTTGGTGCCCTGTAGTAAAGGGAAGCCTATTTAGATTTACCTACAGGGCAACTTTAACCAAATCCTGAATTATGCCAAGGAAAGATGCTCCCATCTCACTCTGGATTAAAAAAAAAAAAAAAAAAAAAAAAAAATAATTTCCTTACTCCCACCCTAAAATTTAGTTACCCTTACCAAATCTGTTGGCATTGAGGAACTTCAAAGCTTGAAAAATGAGCTAACAGAAGGTCTGATAAGGGAATACAAGATAAACTGTCAGTCATTCCAGCCTTAAAATTCATGAAGTTACTTAAAACTACTCAACAAAATAGTTGAAAATAGGTTTTTTATTTGGACAACTATAGAAGGGGCAAAAGTATTCAAATTAGGTATTCCAGAGCATCTTTCCATTTGACTTTATTTCAGTCCCTAACAGAATATTCGCACAGCACCAAAAAGCAGGCGGTCTGCCTGCCGATGTTTTCCTATAGTGCTCAGCCTATCACACCTGTCTGCAAGACGTATCTGGCAGAGAGTGCTAATATTTAAAAAAACAAATCGTGCAAGGATCACAGTTTTAGCACCAGCACATCACTGCTCAGCAACTAAATAGTTGCAGCATGAACTAAGGAGCAGCGGTGCGGGATCACATTGGCATGTGCATTGTGTATAAGAGCAGGGAAAATTCATTGCACCATAAACCCAATTACGTAGGGCAAAGCAGTTCAGTAGCAGAGCAAAATTCACTTTAAGTAATGCATTTCAATAAAGTTCATTGATTCCAATTGCGTGCTCTCATTACTGAAGCGTGGGATCCATGGTACTTACACCCAAGCTGCTAGCGCCATGAGCTTAATGCACAACTGCATGTGCAATATCATTTAAACACATATCAAGGATCATTTTTAGAAAAATCCTTCAGATTTTGGAAGTAAAATCCTTGCTGCACAGTGCACATATACTTTTACACAATCGAGGTGCAAATAAAGTATTTGGGGGAAGTTATGAAAGGGGTTAATAAAACAGAACATGATGGCTCCTCACTCATGTTGCCTGTAGATAAGGCCAAGCATCAAGCATATTGGGAGAGGCACAGCTCAAAGCAACACTTTGAATGCGCATTCTTAGCTTACAACTTGAAGATATCACTGTCCCCAGAAATGTTTGTTACAGGAGTATTGTAATGCCAAAGCATAAACTCACTAGAGAATTATACTAGGGGAACAGCTTGGTCTTTTAGATTAAATAGATGTGTGCATTACTAAAAGTTTAGTGAACACTGTGCTTGAGTTATGAAGTCCTCACTGCCTCCCCAAAGAGAAACAAAATAAGCCAGTGATTATCACTTCAAGTAGGTGAAAAAATTGGAGATAACGGCCACACAAACCATTTCATTCAGTGCCATTCAATTTATAGGAAGGGGAAAAAAAAAAAAAAAACCAAAGTGTTGCTACAAACTGAGCCTCCCTCAGTTTTTCGCTACAGTCCTAATCCACCCAGAATCCCTCAGCAAACCATCAGTAGAAAAAAAAATATATATATTACCTGCCCTCCCACAAAAAAAAAGGTGATATTTACATTTTTATACAATTATACACATAATGTCTAGTATCATTCCCCCTACCCCTCATGCAATGTATTGTGAGAAAAGGGGGAGCATGGCTTTGGAATTAGGTTGAAACAAAAGCTTTTGCTTTGGGGGGGGGGGGGGGGGGGGGGGGGGGAAGGGTGTTGGAAATAAAACAAACCAACCTTTACTTTTTATATGGGGAAAAAAAATAACGCTGAATTGGAAATAGGTATCTGGAACAACTCACACTGAAAAAAAGTCTTCCAAAAGGTTTTCGGACATTTGCTCTGAACCTTTGCTGCTTTTTTTTTTTAATAAAGTTCATCATATTTACATATCTGGGGACCTGGAGTTACAAAATGTTCTTGCTTTTTTTTTTGGAAATATTGGAGGGGTGGGGGAAAAACACCAGATTTATACATATGGAAGAGTTTTACAATACAACACCAGCTGTAAATTTTGCAGGTTTCAATTTAGTGGGGCTGGGAGTAGGAAAGATAAGAATGTTTTTGAATCCCAAGGGCTGCATTGCGAAGATGATCTTGAATGGTCTCGTAGCGTAAGGCACTTTGCACAAGTAAAAAGATAAGTTTGCTTACGAAAAATAAAAATTCAGTGAGACTCCATCACGCCACATAAGGATGCAGACAGGGGGGATAAAAAAAAAAATTATATATATATGTATGTATTAGAACTGTTGCTGCCAGAGGATCCTGAAATGTCTTAAGCAGTAATACTGGGTCATCTGGAAGCAAAATGTTTAGAAGCAGAAGGCTGTACCTAATTTTTAGGCCCCTCCAAACAAAATGGACAACAGGGTTAGCTTCCCATCCCCATGAGAAACATGTCAAAAAAAAAAAAAGGGGGGGGCATTAAGTGCAACTAAAAGGTGAAAACGCAGTGCAAACATTTGGGGTTTGTAGGGTACTGTCCTGAGACAAGGGGGAGGGAGAAGATGATGACAATGCAGGTTTGATATATGCTGGTCAGTGTTCCAGAAGGGGTGGGAAGCTCTAAATATAAAGTAAAAGGCATGTGGGGATGAAACCCTCTTAAGTGATGCATGTAAGGACAAGATCTTCTTGTCTTCAACGGGTCTCAGTGACAAAGCCTGTAGAAAGAAACATTTGTGGAATCAAAAGCCATGTAAATACAACAGCAGGCTTAATGCAAGTATCTAAGAGGCTTTTCCATATCTGGTTGTTAAAGGAACAGTAACATCAAAAAATAAGTGTTTTAAAGTAATGGAAATATAACGTACTGTTGCTCTGCACGGTTAAAACTGGGGTGTCTGCTTCAGGAACACTACTATAGTTTATATAAATACGCTGATGTGTAGCCATGGGGGCAGCCATTCAAGCTGGAAAAAAGGAGCAAAGGCACAGGTTACATAGCAGATAACAGATAAACCCTGTAGAATACAATGGTGTCTTATCTGTTAGCTGCTATATAACCTGTGCATTTTCTTTTGAATGGCTGCCCCCATGGCTACACACCAGGGTTTATATAAACTCTAGTAATGTTTCTGAAGCAAACACAAAACTTTTACCAGTGCAGGGCAGCAGTACATTATAGTTTAATTTCTTTAAAATATATACTTTTTTGGTGTTACTGTTCCTTTAAGGGTCACAATTAAAACTAAAATTAAACCTTATTCACGTTTACTTTAATATTCACGACAAGGTATATCACACAGTACAATTTATAGAAAGGCCATAGAGCATAGAGTAGATTTTAAATATTTTCTGTCAGATTACCGGAGTAAGCACAGACCATCACAATGGAAGCTTAATCCAAAATATGTAAAAAGGGCAATACATACTGTCGAATTTTGTAATATTCTTTAATAGGTCACATTTTAGGATATAAATCAGTTAGTAGCTAAAATACAGTTTATGAAAAATTTAATTTTTAATTTTTTTCTTAAAGGAAAAGAAACAGTACAGGTATTGGATCCTGTCTGCAGAAAATCTATATAGAAAGCTCTGAAATACTATAAAGACCATCCCTCAGATTCCATTTTAAGCAGATAATTTCCTTTTTCTAATTCAGTACCTTGCACTTGATTGGCCTGTTGCTCTTGTTAGAGAAAAAACTGCACAGGCCTGTAGAAAAACCCTTAGCTTTGGTCTAGTATCTACACGGTAGTTTAAAGGCGGCCATATACTGGCAGATTTTAGCTGCCGATTCATGTCTTTTAGACCAATTTGGCAGCTTATCGAGGCCAGATTTGTCGAGCCTACCCTACAGATCGCAATCGGCAGGTTTGATTTTCCGTCAGATAGGGGACAAGTTCATGCAGTCCCCAAAGAGACGTTGCCTAAGGCCTAGGGCCAAACGATTGAATTAGATATCGCTCGCCTTTAGGTGGGCACATAGGGAGAAGATCCGCTCTCGACAAACAAATCTTCCCATTTAGGCCAATTTAACAAACCGAAAAAAAAACTATTATATGTACCATAAAAAGTCATTTACTTTTGCAAGAGGGCAATGGTCAGAACTAGGATTCTATGATTACAGCCTGGACACTGCAAGGAATCTATGTTCTCCTCATGCTCGAGAGTTTCCTCTGGAAACTTGATTTTACACAAACTGCAAAAAATTGCGAGGGAAAGTTGAGATACTTACGTTCAGGTTAAGGTTTGTCTTCTCCAGATTCACTGTGATATTCTGCCACATATAAGCTCTTGTCTATGCTGCTGGGTATGGGTTTGATTTCAGTTCCCAGCTGTTCTTCAATACTTTTAAGGTTGAATCGGTCATCATAAGTGATCAAGTTTATGGCAAGCCCAAGGTGGCCAAAGCGACCTAAATGAGAAAAGAAACCCTTATTGCAAATATTTCAATATATAAATGTTATATGAAATAAAAAAATGTAATATAAAGTACTGCCTAAAAAAAAAAAAAAAAAATTACGCAGTGAACAGTGTGAAATCTTACTTCAAATTCTAATATACCTCAAATAGAACATAAGTTGCAGCTTGTTACATAAAAAATTACACACACACACACTTTTCAGTTGTACTTACTATTTAGTGTAGTCAGATTAAAGGAGAAAGATAAATATAAGCACACTAACAATTTAAAATTAAGGGCAGACATTCATTTATTCCAATAAATATTTTACATTTTTAAATGTCTTACAAACATGTAAAAGGAGACCTATTGTGCCTCATCTTGACTGCTCCCTTAAGTGTACTGTTTAAGTGTGTTTTACCTAATAAAAATGCCATATCAGAGCTGCAGAGAAAGTCTCTCCATAGTCTACTGGCTGTAATGAGGGCTTTGAGTTTCTGCTCATGGTTCTTAGGGGGAACTTTACGTCAAACTCTATTGTGTTGCTATTATCGCATTCCCAGCACTTACTTGCATATAAACTGTGTCTTCATTAAAGCAGTAGCTCATGTACACTATGATGTGGCCCTCCTAATGTTACCAATCCCTTCACAACTCCCTTCAGCCTTAAATGGTTTAATGTGATTTAATCACAGCTGGAGGCTCACCTGATTGCTCTATTGTAACTAGGGTGCCCCTTCAGTTATCACATACCTGACCATCCTTGCTGCTCTGTAACAGCTGGATGGCCACCTAGTTAAAACAGTAGGCCAGGAGGTGGCCCTCCAGCTGTGATTAAATCACAATTGATTTGCTTAGTCTTAAGATGGCCATCCAGGTTTGTATTTTAAAAGCTTTATTCTACAATTTCAGTCTGAATGTTAGTTTCAGATCGTTGATTTAAACATACGACGATATCCAAACGTTTACTGGAAGACCAAAATCTGAACGTGCATGGCCAGCTTAAGGTTGAAGGAAGTCAAGGCCGACAGCAGGATGTTTACCAGTATAATATAGGCTACTGATTAATAAAGGAGGCATGTCCCTTGTGAGGCTGTTATACACAGTAGATCAAGAAGAGTGCTGGTGACATACTTGCTGATAATGGGAATATGATAGCTTTGCTTTAGGGAAAAGGCTGCAGCTCTTCTCTTAAGCCAGCCATACACGCACCAATAATATTAAACGAAACCAGCTGAAAGGCTGCGGATTTCGGTCTACTTGGTTAAAAGATTTTTATGGGCTCGAGCAAAATCTACGTTCAGGGCTGAATCAGCAGAAGGAGATAGAATTCCCATTGTTTCTACCTCCATATCTGACAATTCAGCCCTGAACGTCAGTGGAGCGTGGGAACCAACTTTTGTGCGACCAATGATCGCATGAAAGATAGGAATTGCTACATGTATGGCCCCTTTACTACCAAACTCTGCTTCCAGCCTGATCTGTCATCACCAACTATTATCAACATTTATTTATAAAGCGCCAACATATTCCGCAGCGCTGTACAATGTGGGTTTCATACATTGGACATACAGACAAACACATAAAGCAATCAATCGATACAAGAGGTGGAGAGCCCTGCCCAAAAGAGCTTGCAATCTACAACTATGCTAATGAGTGCCAGAATATGTCTACTCTGGTCGACCTCCAGGAGACACAAAAGGGGTGGTTGCACAAATTGCAGTTACACAAACATACCATATGCCAACACCCTATACAAATAGGTTTGTTACCTGATCTTCCTATGCGATGCAAGTATGTCTCCGCCAGCTTTGGAAAGTCAAAGTTTATCACCACATTCACAGCTTGGATATCAATACCACGGGTAAACAGATCTTTAAAAAAATAATGAGGGGGGGGATTCATTAACAAATACTTTTACAAAGCCACATGATACTACTGTACAGTGCCAATTTGCTCATTTCTAATCAAAATGGATTAATAAAAAGATTTAAAAAGGTCTTGGGCTAATGGCATGAAGATGCTTTGTCTGCTAAACATATAACCTAGAGCAAAAAAAATGCAATCCCCCTTGTAAGTGTATGCACCAACATGCACTGATCAGCTTGAGGAATATTGGCCTAGAACATAATTTTTGTAATTGGATAGAAAACTGTCTGAAGCATACTTTACAAAGAATGGTGGTAAATGGAACATTTTCTAATTGGGCCAGTGTGGTTTTTGGAGTAGAACAGGGGTCAACCCTTTTAACTTGTTTATTATTGACCTGGAGGTGGGCATACAAAGTACAGTTTGTTTTTGCTGATGATACTAAATTGTATAAAGTTCCATGCAGGATGCTGCCACTTTGCAGAGTGATTTGCCAAAATTGGAAAACTGGGCAGCAAAATGGAAAATGAGGTTCAATGTTGACAATTGCAAAGTTATGCACTTTGGTAAAAATAATATAAAAGTTATATACTAAATGGTAGTGCATTGGAGGTATCGTTAATTGAGAAGTATCTGGGGATTTTTGTAGATAAGTTGTTAAGTTCCAGGCAGTGTCATTCAGTGGCTACTAAAGCAAATAAAGTGCTGTCTTTTGACTCATAAGGCATAAGAACATAATTTTGCCTCTTTGTAGGTCTCTGGTGAGGCCTCACCTTGAGGTGGGGTTGTTTTCTCTGGAAAAAAGGCACTTGCGAGGGGACACGATTACTCTGTATAAGTACATTACAGGGGGATAATAGGCAGATAGGGGGGTGTTAATTTCCCATAAAAACTAGTGCACCAGAGGCCACCCCTTTAGATTAGATTAATGGAACTTTCATTTGAAGCAGCATAGGTGGTTTTTTACCAGTGAGGTTGTGGAATGCCTTTCCTATTGATGTTGTGATAGCAGATTCTGTTAATGCCTTTAAGAGGGGCTTGGATGAGTTCTTGAACAAGCATAGTATCCAAGGCTATTGTGATATTAAAATCTACACTTAGTATTGATGTTGGTATATATGGTTTATGTATGCGAGTGCATAAATAGGTCAGTATAGGTTTGGGCATGCTGGGTTTACTTGGAAGGGTTAAATTTGGAAAGGTCTTTTTTCAACCCTATGTAATTATGTAATGCAGTTTTGGGAGGGGGGGAGGGGTGCAATACTAAAATGCTGAACCACATGGCCCCCTTATACTGTAATGTAATTTGTGTATTATAACAGTCCTTTACAAAGGGAAGCTGACCTGCAGCCTGTAGACAAATACATTAAAAAGACCTAACTCTGCCCCATCCTTCCACTTACCAGTGCAAACAAGATTTCGGCACAAACCATTTCTGAAATCATGGAAAACACGATTCCTGTGCTCCTGTTAAACAAATTTAAAGATATGCAAATGTGAGATTTTTTTTTAGTTTGTATGCTGCTTTTATACACAACAGAACTGTGCCATGTTGTCATAAAATGTCTCCTTACAAGCAGAATACCCACATTAGTTTAACAAATAGGGCTTCTTGCTGAACATCTCTTATTGGCTTAATTAGTAAATGTAATATTTGTTTATTTCTTGAACTTTGGGCAAAATAGTTGTGATCTCTGCACACACAAATGAGCAGGCCACTAAAGCTTTTCAATTTTTTCAGAAACAGAACGTGACTTTCAATTTCAGATTTATCCATGTTCGTGCACAGCAGCAAACCATATCTTTTTCCAAATCAAGCCAATAGTCAGACGGTATGTTCAGCACAACCCTTTTCATTCAATACTGAAATAGGAAAACACTTGCTATACTGGCTTTTTAATGAAAAAAACTCCAAGCTCTTAACTCTTTTACTGCCAAGCACGTATGGCATACGTGCTGGCAGTAAAAGGGCTTAAACGCCAACGACGTGTCTCATACGTCGTTGGCGTTTAAGCGCTGCCCTCTGCAGCGGCGGCATGTGCCGCCGCTGCAGAGGGCTTCTAACAATGACAGCCCCCCTGGGCAATGTGCCAGGGGGGCTGTCATCAGGGTCCTGCGAGCCGATCGCTCGCAGGACCCTCCAGGAAGCAGCAGATGCGATCGCATCGCATCTGCTGCTTCCTGCTTCCTCCCTCTCCCCCAGCGCCGGCCCAAATGAGAAAGGAGGCGATCGGTCTTCAGGAACAGGTAAGGACTTTTTTTTTTATTGCATTTACACACTTTTACACACATTTACATACATTTATACACACTTACATACATTTACACACACTTACAGCACACATTTTAGCATTTTTTTATTTTATTTATTTATTTATTTTTTTCATTTTTCACACTTTTATACACTTATTTACACTCATATACACACTTACACACTATCACACAACTTTTACACATGTACACACATGTATACACAAACACTTTGGTTTTTTTTTGTTTTGCTTTTTTTTTTTTTTTTTTTCATTTTACCACTTTGTTTTTATTTTCTTTTACCTAAAAACTGTTTATTTTGACAGCGTAACTATTGGATCAGATCTTCTGGCCACTAATTACACTGTCATGTAACTTATTTTGTTGTTTCACTGATTTGCACAATTTTTGTGGTTTTATCACATTTTATCCCTATATAAGTGTTCCTGATCTGTTTTTAGCGTAGCTTTGCCAGGTGTAACTTTTATGTACAAAAATAACTTTACCTATTTTGAATTCATCAGAATGTGTACTTTCCAAAAATATATGGTTTTCTGGGGGTCACTGTATAGTTAGGGGGGGGTTACTGCACATAATACACTGACAGGGGGCTCTGTGTGCAAAAGCTGAGCTGGCAGGCGAGAAATCCTTATGTGCTATTTTCATTTTGGGTTCAGTACATACCGCAGACTTTGGTATATCTATGCATATTGGGCATCAAACTGTTCAGTAGGCCTCTGGTGTTCCTATTTGGGGTGACTTGCCTTTGTACGCAAGAAATTGTGTGAGATAAATGCGACAAATTGCAACATTTTTAGGCGATTTTCTGAAATGTCATAAAAACCAATAACTTTAGGAAAGCTCTGCAGATTGGTACTTTGGTGTAGAAAGGACTCTTTACCCTTGTTGGATTTGTCAGAATGTGTACTTTCCAAAAATATATGGTTTTGTGGGGGTCACTGTATGGTTAGGGGAAGTTTTGGCACATAATACACTGACAGGGGGCTCTGTGTGCAAAAGCTGAGCTGGCAGGCGAGAAATCCTTATGCGCTATTTTCATTTTGGGTTCAGTACATACCGCAGACTTTGGTATATCTATGCATATTGGGCATCAAACTGTTCAGTAGACCTCTGGTGTTCCTTTTTGGGGTGATTTGTCTTTATCTGATCTTTATCAAGAAATTGTGAGAGATAAATGCGGCAAATTGCAACATTTTTATGCGATTTTCGAAAATGTCATATAAATCTGCAAACTTAGGAAAGCTTTACAGCTTGGTACTTTGTAGCAATAAGAAATATTTACCCATTATAGATTCGGGGGGATGTGTATTTTCCAAAAATATATGGCTTTCTGGGGTGAATGTACTTTTTTTGTAGCATTATCCCACATAAAGGATGTAAATGTGTTGATTTTGCAGGAGCTGAAATGATAGATCATATGGGGGTATGTTCCCATTGGGGCCCCTACATGCCACATACTTAGGTAAACCTATACATATTGGGCATCAAACTGTTCAGTGGACCCCTGGCGTTCAAATTCAGGGTGTTTTATCTTGGTACCTAATGCTATGTGGGAGATAAGATGCTTCAAAGTGGAAGCTTTGAGGGGATTTTTGGAAATGTCATCAAAATTGCTAACTTTAGAAAAGCTGTGCGGCTTGGTACTTTGGAGTAGAAAGACATAGGTACCCATTTTAGATTCGGGGGAATGTGTACTTTCCAAAAATATATGACTTTCTGGGGTGAGCATACTTTTTACTAGCTTTATCCCACATATAATGATGTAAATGTGTTGATTTTGCAGAAGCTGAAATGACAGAAATGACAGTACATATGGGGGCATGTTCACATTGGGGCCCCTACATGCCACATACTTAGGTAAACCTATACATATTGGGCATCAAACTGTTCAGTGGACCCCAGGCATTAATATTTAGGGTGTTTTATTTGGTTACTTTATGACCTGTAGGAGATAAGATACTATAGACTAGAAGCTTTGAAGCGATTTTTAAAAAAAATCACAAATTTTGATAAAAACCAATAACTTTAGGAAAGCATTGCGACTTGATAGTTTGGAGTAGACAGACAGTTGTGCCTATTCTGTATTCCCCAGAATCTGTTCTTTCCAAAAATGTACAATTTTCTGGGATAAACCTTCTGTTAGTGGAATTTTGGCCTTGAAATCCAAAGTATGCAGTTTTTTTGGAGCAGTGCTTTGGGAATTTGGTAGTGTACTGCTGGGAGTTTTTGACCTATACAAGTGAGAAATCTCCATAAAACTATATATATTTGGTATTGGCATGTTCAGGAGACATGGGACTTTCCAAATCAGTTGTATATTCGTGCATAAAATAATTTTTGTTTCTAGTATGTGTGATTATATTATGGAAAATTTGATTTTTTTTGCATTTTTAGACATTTAGAAGCCTATATCTTGTTACAGAATTGGAATTACACAAAAATTCTACCATATTTTGAAAGCTTAGGTTGTTCTGAAAAAAACGATATATTGTTTTCCTTGGTAAACTAAAAGTCCCCCCGAGGAAAGGCCCCTAAAGTGAAACAGTGCAAAATGTTCAAAAACTGTCTGGCAATACAAGTTCCGCTTTGACCAAAATGGCTGGCAGTAAAAGGGTTAAAGGGCATATCAAACCAAAAAATATTTACCTAATAAAAACATTCTAGGCAACTTTCCAATATCAATTTATTAATAAATATCAGTGCTTTAAAAGTTATTTGTAAATGTAATTGCTATAGAAAGCAGCATTTTCTGAACTCCTTTTTAAACAATGTTGCAAGTGCCAGGCTCATCCAGCAAGGCAGGTCTGTAAAATTTGCTGGCCCATGTTTATCCATGGGCCATAAATTTTGTCTGTACCCTAAACAGCACTCACATGCATGTACTTATCCTAGGAACTTTTCACAGTGCTTATATTGAGATAAAGAACTGCATTGAGCATACATATACAAGTAATACAGCCAAATACTTATTCACTGCAGGTCAAAACATTTTTTAAAAGGCATTTAAATTTACATACTTGTCTCATCTTTGCATGGATATAGAAACACGAATAGCCCAACTGAGATATTTTCTTAGCCAGGAGTTCAACCCGTTGGGAGGAGTTGCAGAAAATTATTGACTGGTTGATTTGGAGCTAAAAAGGAACATGTACAATTAGCAATTTATAGAAATGAACACGCACCCCTAGTGTAGACATACTATAAAAGCCTGGTCTAATGTTGCCAACATAGAAGCTTTTTCTATTGTTGTACAGTGATCTTAATGAGATTTTTACAGGTTTTACATTTTATGTTTTACATTACTGCTGAAAAACAAACCTATCTTCAATATACTTTAAAAGAAAAAAAAAAAATCTGTATAGTTCAATAAAAAAAAAAAAACCCCACTAAATCCTGCACTTGTTTACCCTTCTCTCCAACTGCACAGACTACAGCCTGCACAAATCTTTAGAAAGCCGTGGGGCTGCAATACTTCACAGCACTGGTGATCAGCACACAGGTAAAGGGCAAAGATTTTTACAGAGTGTCCTCCTTTTTCATGTATATCGGTGTGCTGGGCTGTGCTATAAAATTTAGTTCACCAAATCCTGCATTTTCACCTTATACACATTACCACTAATACTAAAGACACATGAAATTAAAAAAAACTTCATAAAATGAAAAGCTTTACGGCATTATAGAAAACATTACGATAACATTAATTCCTTACCCTAGAGAACAGTGTGTTGAGGCAGTGAACTTTCTGCCGTTCAGTCACATAGGCATAATATTGCGTTACTCCCTTCAGCGTTAATTCCTCCATCAGGTTAATCTCATAGGGTTTTTGCAAATGGGAAGTCTATAATAAAAATTGTTATGGAATTAGCATGTAGCATAGAAAAATAGGAACAAAATTCTTAAATTGCCAAAAAACTGCTTGAATCAAGATTTGTAGCTGGGATCTGACCAGCACCTAATGTAGCGGTGGTTTAAAATTCAGGTGGTGGCCACTGGCTCAGACTGTGCTACACCTGAGCTTTCCTGCAGACTTCAATGTAACAGCATTATAAAGAGTCAATATATTAAAGTCCCCATAAAGTTAAGTCTACTCAAAAGTATACAGACATACAAAGTAGAAGGTAGAAGTTTCTACTGCAAGCAGGGCCAGACTGGGCCACCGGGAAAAATCCCGGTGGGCCCTGGCAGCCCAGACCCGACCCTTGCCAGTGCTCCCCCTGCCGTGTTAAAATTATGCGTTTGGGGGATGATGTCGGGTGGGGGGGCCCTGCGAGAGGGTTAGGGGGGCCCCTGGGGTGGGAGCACCGGTGGGCCCTTCACCCCCCAGTCCAACCCTGACTGCAAGAAGTTTAACAGCCATGGATTTTACTGCTAGAAATGCTTTTAGGTAACCTGTTTTTTCTTACTCCCATGTAACTGGAGGAGTCTCAAGCAAGCCTTGATTTTCTTAAGGTGGCCCCATACACCAAGATCTGCTTGCTTGGCGACGTCACTATGGCAACATCTAAATGTTTCCACTGGAATGGGCAAAGATAGGAGAGTCAGCGATGACATTTGGTAGGGTCATGTAACCCAAATATCTCAATCCAGGCATAGATTAAGATTACTGCACGTGGAGGGCTTGGGGACTCCTAACTCCACATGCGTAAACCAGATTTTCAAAACTAAAAAACTTTGATCTCTGCAATCATGGCTTCAATATTTTTTGAGTTGATTGTACATTACAAACAAAGTTGAGGAGGCCAAGAGGCAGGTTGCTGGTAAGCACATGTATACATAATGGCCATCAGATTTTAGAGCTCAGTTATACAAATATTAGAACAGCAAACAGATCTGCTCTTATTGGCCATGTTTGATCAGAAGACATGCCTTCCTCCTAAGTAGGTTTTTTGTTCTAGACATGCCTCTGCTTTGTTTTTATTTAGTGCATACCTTCGCTACATCTTCCATCTCTTACTTTAAAGTCAATTAAATACTTATCTTGTGGCTTGGGTGCTTTAAGACATATATTCGGATTAGCCACCTGTTCTCTCTAAAGAAATCTGCACTTGAATTCCAGCAGCAACCCCATGTTATAAGGCAGAATTGTTTATATGTACTACTGAATAGGTTTCATCCTTTCTAGCAGCAGAGTTCATAGTAAAACAAAACTACCACTGGAATTCAGAGCGCAGATTTCTTCAGAAAGACAGTGCAAAAATGAAGGGCAGGACTTTGGCAAGCTTAGTCACTGTTCATTTGTTTATGAAAAAGTCCGTTACCTATGGGAAACAGTAACTCCCATCTTGCAATTCGGCCTGGACTCTGAGAACAGATCTCTGTGCAACTGACTAGTAAACATGTTCTATAGGTAAACAACTTCATTTTTTTGGGGATTTATTCACTGGAAGAGTGACCCATTAACTATATATACTAACAAGTCACACAAAGGACAAGTTGCAAACATGAATCTGAACCAAAATAATAGAGTTCTGTACTTGCCATAAACTTCTGAACACTGAGGGGAAATGTGGCTGAGTAAAGTAGAATCTGTCTGTTTTTAGGTAGCGTGATAATTATATCCTCCATTATTTGCACAAAATCCTGAGACAGTAGTTTGTCTGCCTACAAAAAAAAAAAAAAAGTTGGCAGAAAATAGTTAACATTTATAATTTACCATAACTAAAATAGTCATTTATAAACATGAAAGTAACAAAATTAAAAAAAAAAAAAAGCACTATTTGACACATTTATATGTGAATACTTTTACATTTAGATACAAATTGTCCTTTATGAAAAAGTAATAGCTGTAACACTTCTAGACAAACAGCTTTAAATCTTAGTCTGGAGCCTGAAGCTAAAACTTCAATTAAAAAAAAAAAATCTTACTTGTTTGACAGAGCAGCCAGATTTTTATTGTAATTATTAATCATCTATAAGTCAATTATTCAAATTACTATATTGTTGCTAGGATCAGTGGAATCTCCTGTGCTTCTGCAAATACAATGTGTGGTGTACAGTAATACCAGCACTGCTAAAATATTTCTATGACTGCAGGCAAGGAGGGCACAGACTTTAAAATGTATATTAAAAAAAAAAAAAAAAAAAAAAAAAGAGCGAGTGCTAAAATAGCCTGTGAAAAACACCGGAGCAGTCTAATTGTAACACTATAGATTAAATGCTTTACCTCATCCAACACGATCATCTGGATATGGTCTACTTTAGCCACACCTTTTTTAATGAGATCCAGAATCCTGCCAGGAGTTGCTATTACTACATGTACTAGAGAAGGGGAAAACACTCATGTTATTACATTTCATTATATGCATTTTATAGACTCTTTGTTCTATGCAAAAAAATATTTAAAGCTAAAAGCAGTTATCTACTTGCAATAAAGTCATTCTGAAAGTTATTCAAACTTCTTTACCTGTATCATCAAGCCTCATTATATCATCTCTCAGATTTGTGCCCCCTGTTGTCGCCATGACTTTGACCCCGCCCATGTGCTTGCTGACCTGGATGCAAATCTGACTGACCTGTAGTGCCAGTTCTCGAGTAGGAACAATCACCATTGCTACATGGAGAAGAGATGGAAACATAGAACACATTAAAATTGTAACATGCATGAGTGACTTTAGCATCTATAGCCTCAACAGCACCAAACTGTCTTCATGTATACATTATAATTGTCTAACCTATCAAGTCATCTCATGGGATTAATTTGGTTCCTTCACAAGTAAACTTAAGGTACCCTCTAAGTGGTGCAGGTGCCAGTTAGCTTACAGAGAAATGGGCAGTAAAAATTGTGGCAAGACAAACCAGTAAAACTCTGATGTGTTAATCACTGGTCAACAAGTTCTTGTGTGGAACCACAATAAAGTGGCATCCTAACCTCATGTAAAAGTTGCAGAACTGAAAGTAAACAGGAGAGGGTTCCCACTTCTGACATTGCGCGTGTGACTGCTTGGTGGTTGGGGCCTTTTATCCCAGAAGGGAAAGAGGCCTACTAGAACGGTTTCAAGACTAAGGGGGCGTTATTTATTGACACTGGAGACAAACTTCACTGGTGATGCTGCCCATAGCAAGAAATCAGATCTTTGCTTATGTTTTCTGAAGCTTGCTATACACGTTATGATTTTTAATAGATCTTTTCGTTATTGTAGGATCAGCTTATCCTGAAACTATCATTTGAAAGCACAATTTGTCCAACTAAATGACCATTTCAAGCAATATTGTCTAGTTGAAGCTATGAAAACTACCCTGCTTGGTCCTATAAACAATTGGACAATGGGCAAAAGAAAATTTTTTAAACCATCTGACCTTTTTTTCTGACTGGACCAGATATGCTGGATGAAAAAATGCTAGATGTGCAATTGTATGGTGCCCACTAACCTTATGATAATTTGCTGGATCGCACTGAAATTGGTCATTAAGTTGCAGGTGACTGTTCAAATCTAATTACTGACTGGTTGCTATAGGCAACATCACCAGTTTTTTCACTAGAAGATACTTTCCCTTCGAAACTTGCCTTGTATACAGTCCTTCTTTAGGTCTAGCCGTTCAAGTAAGGGAATGAGGTAGGCTCCACTCTTGCCAGTTCCATTTTTTGCTCTAGCCAAGATATCCCTACCGGACAATGCAATGGGAATGCTCTCCTCCTAAAAAAAAAAAAAAAAAAAAATTATGATACATATATCTCAGAACTGTGCGAATGTTTAACAGACTGGTTACTTTTAGAAGACCATTTTATACCAACCTGTATTGGAGATGGTTTCTCCCATCCCATTTCAAATATCCCCATGAGCAGCTCTCTTTTTAAACAGTAATCTTCAAATTCATTTCCTTTTGTGGAGGTGACATCCTGGGTGACAGGTTTAGGAAAAGATTAGTTTATTTTGTATATATGATTTAGATCCCAGATTTCCCTCCAGAGGGACACTTACAAACAACCTATGGTTGAAAAACTTTACTGGTACTCCCAATAGAATCTTTGTTAGAATATGCCCACTGCTCGTAACAATCTCTGTGAAGATGCACAAACTAGGATGTGGGTAGCCAATTCCAGCTTTGCTGGTCACCTTCGCCTAATTGCCAATAGTCTGCCATACTACAAATGAAAGTGGTGGAGCAGTTGGCTGGTGCAAGGGAATTATTCAGAAAAACAGTACAAAATCATCCAGATTGGTTAAAAGCAAATTTATTCTATGTGAGGTACTGACAAGTTTGTACCCTTTTTGTGTTATAAAGGATGCTAGCTTAAAAAAAAAAAAAATCTTTTGCATCTCACCGAAGTCTTGATTCTAAGGTCTTTTGGAGGGAGTTTTAATGTCTTCTTCCAGTCATCACCAGGTCTGCAAGTAAACAAAATAGTTCAAATGTATTATTAAACATCAGTAAAATGTATGATGGCACATATTTGCGTTATAAGTTATTCCTATACATGAACATTTGTAGATTACCCTAACAATAGACTGTGCTATTATGTGCTTATTATGGCCAGAGCATATTTGACCACAGACATTTGATGTAATGGATTTGTGGCCCAATGTATGAAAAGGGTGCAGACAAAACCAATATAGAGTTTTGCTTTGAAGACCACTTCTGGCCACTATTTAAAGGCAAGTCATGTCAGCAGTTGTAAATGCATGTCTGTAATAACTATGCAGTTCAATTTTAATAACAAGCGCCATATACTACAAAGTGCTACTACACAAACCTGCAGAAGATTCCAAGATGACTAAGCAATTGTACAAAAGACTAGACATTACAAATACACATCTCAGGACACTTCCATTATTATGAATAGCATGTTTTGTTTTCTTAAAAATAAAACATGGATAAACCAGAGGCCCAAATAAGGTTTTTATAAGTGGTGATAAAACAAAGGTAGAGTATACTCACTTTATAACGCTGCTCATGCTCTGTGCTTGCTGCTGACTGCCACTGTTGATTGTGCTGGCATTTTTCAGCTGGTTTATTTGTTGTGTCTGTGTCCCCCCACCTCCAGGCCCTGCACTGGGTTTCAATGGGCCTCTTAGCTGCCCATTCTGGCTGGACATACCCATTAAAACAGGGTTCTCGGTTCTGGCGGTGCTCATTTTGTTTTGTATTTAATTAAATTGTCCCTTTGAAGGTGTGTCTTTTCAGCTTCACAAGGTTTAAAGTCAGTACAGAGACTGTAATAAGTTTATTTGACTCTTCGAAATGAAGAGATAAAGTCTTGCTCAATATATGAGTCTTTGTTATTGCAACACAAGCAAGTGCTTGTCCTTAAAGTCTGTCAACAGTGAAATCACTTGCTCTGGTGCACAAAATCAATTTCCTTTATTAAAAAAAGCCCAAAACTAAGAATAAAGTCCGTTCCTTCAAGTCAATCTAGAATAGAAAAAAAAAATTAAATTATTAATATACCTTAAATGAGGAAGCCCTGTTGCCAGGTTCTATTTACTATGCATTTATGGATAGTGGGAAACACTTCCACAAGCTTGAAACCAAGAGACACTGGGAGTCTCAAACACAACTTTGCAGACTGTAAAAAGCTATGGGTGAAGACAGAGGGGGCAATAAGTAGCTGCAGCTTTCGAGAAACCCCCAGTCACAGAGACTAAACACAGCCGCAGCAACTAACTAGTGTAAAATATACAAGTTGCCACGACTGTGCAATACAAGTCACTGCAACTTAGAGGTAGCATTTAGTCTCTGCAACTAGATTTATCGCCCTATTTGTCTTTGCTCTAAAATGTAGTCTTAAATCTGCACCAGTCAGCTTAGGTTTTTTTTTTTTAGTTTTTTTTTTTTTTTTTTTAGAACACTGGTCTTTTAATGCAAATATATTGCCTTCACTCAAAACTAAAGGTACTAAAGTAGAAAGGACTAGACACAAAACGTCCTTGCTGCAACTAACAACATCTCTTTTGCACCAAAAGTGACAAATAAGTTTGTTATATATTATGTCCCCTGCAGTAATCTCTAACAAAAGATCCTAAACATAAAAATGTCAAAAGCACAATTGATTTTTTCAACGAGTTTGTCTTAAAGGAACAGTAACTCCAAAAAATGAAATAGCTTTAAAGTAATAAAAATATAATGCACTGTTGCCCTGTACTGGTAAATTTATATAATAAGCTGCTGTGTAGCCATGGGGGCAGCCATTCAAGCTGGAAAAAAGGAGAAAAGGCACAGGTTACATAGCAGATAACAGATAAGTTCTGTAGAGTACAGTAGTGTTTTATCTGTTATCTGCTATGTGCCTGTGCCTTTTCTCCTTTGAATGGCTGCCTCCATGGCTACATAGCTTATTTATATAAATTATAGTAGACTTTCTGAAGTAAACACACAACTTTTACCAGTGCAGGGCAGCAGCACATTGCATTTTAGTTACTTTTATACACTTTCATTTTTTGGTGTTACTGTTCCTTTAAAGGGAAAGGTCAACTTAAAATTTACTTTAAACTACTTGGTAATAGCATTTATACTTTACTTCTTTCCAGACTGAAAAAGTTACACAGCTATATATATATATATATATATATATCTCTATCTCAAAGCTACTGAACGCTAGGGTAATTAAAGGGATAGTAAAAATGTTCTCAATTTAACAAGAACATGTGACTATGCCTACATAACTGGCATCGTAAGCTATCCTTTTGTAAATGCCATCATGCCTTCCTCCAACCCAATGTTAATCAACATGTGCCAATCCCTGACAGTGTGGAAGAAGGCACCTTCATGGCATTGGCAAACATCTACCGTATATACTCGAGTATAAGCCGAGTTTTTCAGCTCCCAAAATGAGCTCAAAAAGGCCACCTCGGCTTATACTCGAGTATATATATTGAACCCCCTCCCCTGGACATACCTATTTTATACGTTAATTATTTATTGAACCCCCTTCCCCTGGACATTCTGCGTAGGCTGGAGTATATGCGGTAATGATTATTTGAACCCCCTCTCCTGGGCATACCTTCGCGCTTTAACGTGCACTCAAACCCCCCCCTGGATACACGTGCATGGGCTCCTGCGCCAGCACTCCACACTCTAATACAGTCTTGCTCGTGCAGTCCGAATTCCTGGACATACGTTCGTGCAAGAAGCGCGACTGCGCGTTCGCCGTAACCCCCGTCGCGACGTGGTGCCCCCTGACGTCACGGGGGGGTGGGGGTGCGAGCGATAGCGAGCAGCCACACGGGAACGCACACACGTATGTCCAAGAGCGGGGACTGTTTGCACGAGCAAGAATGTATTACACCTAAAAAAAATGGAACTCAGATACAAATGCCTTAAACTGTTCAACAACTGAGGTAAATCACACATAGTTTTGCCATTTTAGGATATATATTATATTTTGCTATACAGCAATGTATAACTAATTTCATATGCTGTGTTCAGCATCATTTTCTATTGCAGTTAGGCTTGATTATGTAGTATTCTGTGTTTATTACACTTAGTATTGTAGCTTTTGCTTTGTATTGATTTTTACTGTTCATATAGGTTTTTTATGTACACTTTCCATGCTTGATAGTTATTGCTGTAATAGTGTCCGATTAGTGTTTCCTTGTTTCATAGAAAGTATATCAGTGTGGGTGCTGGCATTAGCCAAGTACTGTTGTAAGGTGAAATGTGTGCCTATGTACAACTTATAGGTTTGGACCAACTATATACAACTGATTTATAGATAACAATGGGAAATAAATGTTAAAATGTCATTTATATCAAATATTTCATGTATCATATACATGTTAACATTTAAACTCAGCATGGCATATATTGGCCATACTTCCCACAGGTTTAAAAACCACTCTGCTGAGCACCATAGAACAATTAAAGTGCTGTAAATATTTTGTACTGTGACAGCTGCCCGGAAGGTATTAAACCATACTCCATAACCAGAAGAGAAGCTAACACACACCAATTATATAGCTCCATCATGAAAATATATACACCCCAGATGTCTTATACAATTTAAACAAATTCAAGGAAATTTTACCAAATTCACAAGGCGTGACACCATCCGTCCTGCACAAATTGTTTCCCAAGTGGTGGGAGGAGGCAAGGGGAACTGTACCCAGGAGGTCAGGTAGTGTCGGACTTGTAGGTATTTGTAGGATTTGGAAGATTCTATTTTTGAGGCATAGCACAGGTAATATAAAATCATCAGCTTTTGCAAAATTAAAATGATAACACTTAGATGGCCGGCTGGACAAGTAATCCGGTGCTGCCCTTACTACTCGGACACAGGCTAGTGTGCAGGTGTGTTAAAAGAAATCAATGCCTAGGCTTATACTCGAGTCAATACATTTTTCCAGTTTTCTTAGGTAAAATTAGGTACCTTGGCTTATATTCGGATCGGCTTATACTCGAGTATATACGGTAATTGACTGGAAGACAAAATGTAAACAGTTCTCCATAAGTGTTCATAGAATTTTGCACTGACCCCACAAATGCGCTTTCCTTGAGGGATCAACATGGGTTAAAAGTAAGACAAAAAGGAAGGGGCACAACCTCAAAAAGTAAGATTTCAGGGCGTAATATAGACAGGGACATGTTTTTGTTAAATTGAGAACATTTTTACTATCCCTTTAATTACCCTAGCGTTCAGTAGCTTTGAGATAGAGATATATATATATATATATATATATATAGCTGTGTAACTTTTTCAGTCTGGAAAGAAGTAAAGTATGAATGCTATTACCAAGTAGTTTAAAGTAAATTTTAAGTTGACCTTTCCCTTTACTTTACCGAGAACTGTCCCTTTTATGCAACTGCAACATTTCAACCCTGAAAGCAGACTTAAAGGAACAGTAACACTAAAAAATAAAAATGTTTTAAAATAATTAAAATATAATGTACTGTTGCCCTGCACTGGTAAAAGTTGTGTGTTTTCTTCATAAACACTACTACAGTTTATATAAATACCCTGCTGTGTAGCCATGAGGGCAGCCATTTAAATTGAAAAAAGGAGAAAAAGGCACAGGTTACATAAGAAAATGCCAGATAAACTGTGTAGAATACAATAGGAATCTATGCTACTTATCTGTTATCTGCTTAGTAACCCGTTGCTTTTTCTCCTTTTTTCAATTTAAGTGGCTGCCCCAATGGCTACACAGCAGGGTATTTATATAAACTGTAGTAATGTTTATGAAGAAAACACACAACTTTTACCAGTGCAGAGCAATAGTATATAATATATTAATTATTTTTATACACTTTCATTTTTTGGTGTTACTGTTCCTTTATAAGCCAATTCTCCAAAACAAATATTGCATGCATTTATAACATTATAGCCTGCTTGTTCCCCTAGTATGGTCCTAAAATCCTGCCAGAGGAAGTGGGTGAATCTGTTAATGTCTGTAAAAAAATAAAAATAAAATATAGTATAATAAGTTAAAAACAAAATCTAGAATGTGTATACCATGATCTCACAATGTGGTGGTAACAAATTCCAGGGAGGTCACAGACAATACAGCATAAGTAACAGATAGTAATACAGTAAATCTGCCCCTTAGTATTACATTTATCTGTAAAATAGCTTGCTAAGACACGAACGCTCCGAGTGTTCATTCGAATGCTCCAAGTGTATTTTCACCGAATTTTTTGACGCCCGCGCGACAAAATCGAAAAGGTTTTCCCCCTGTTAACAATCATTAAGTATGAAAATTTTGTGACTTTTGGATCGCCAATACGATATTATCGTGACTAGCATTTTCATGTTTTTTGCAACCTTCAGAAATTTTCGTATCCAATCCGAATTTATCCCATTCGGGATTCGAACTCGTGATTTCACGAATCTGCCCCTAATTGTCCTCACTGTGGCACTACATGGGGTTAAGCTTTTGCAATTAAGCGGATTGTGCTAGATTGTACCCTTATACATTTTACAGAAAATGTGGTAGCTAGAGAAAAGCTGACAATTTTTCACATAGTCTAACAGTGGGAGAACTGACAGCTTGTTTTGCAGATGGGTGCAATAATGGTTGCCGAGTACTCTTAAGGTATCATTGTTGATAAAACAATTGTTTTTGTTGACCCTCCACTTACAGAGCTAGTTTACAGTTTTTATTTGAAATAAATATTTAAAAATATATACCCCACTGATGCCTCATTTCATGTTATTTTATTGGTATTTATTTTGATGAAACTTAGCAGTAGCTGCTGCATTTCCCACCCTAGTTTTTCCAGTTTTCTTAGGTAAAATTAGGTACCTCGGCTTCTATTCGGATCGGCTTATACTCGAGTATATACAGTACTTGTTACTGGAACCAGCATGCAGCCTGCTGCAAAAATAAAAAAAGTGCACCGTCTACTGTACAGTAACAGATAAAGAAGGGCATCTTTCATGCAAAGCTGCAGCCTGTATTGCTGACTACTTTACCAATACAATATATACAACGACAGGGCTTAAGTAGGCTTTAGTAAGGTGTAACAGAAAGTAGCAGAGGCAATAACTAGTAGTGCCACTGCACTGCCTGCTTATTTCTTTACAGGTTAAGCGTTAAAGGAAAAGTAACACTAAAAATTTTTAACTAAAAAAAATCTATTCTACCCTGCCCCAATAATTGCCCTATCCTACAAACCATTTATTATTTTGAATGCTTTAGTACAAAATACCTGTTAAAAGTTGGTTTCCGGTCATTTGAAGAAAGGCGATACGGCGATGCAGGGGCAGTATCAGGGGAAGTGTCCACTATGCAGCGATCGATTGATCGAGCCTAGCCTGACTCCTTCCTATACAGAAGAAAGGCTAGGCTCGATCAATCGATCGCCACATAGTGGACGCTTCCCCCGATACATCACCTGCATCGCCATATCGCCTGTGGTTTGTAGCATAGGGCAATTATTGGGGCAGGGTAGAATAGATTTTTTAGTTAAAAGTTTTTAGTGTTATTTTTCCTTTAAGGTTAAGATTGTCGGTAGGCAAAACTGACCTCACTCAACTGAAATATTATGATATGCTTTTTGTAAAGGTGCAGAATATTTCTGCTTTCTAAAATTACTCTGTACCCTGTTTCTCTATTACAGCCTGTTCAGCTACAGACCTTTTACAGACTTCCTTGTCTTGTGTAAAGTTCTGCCCCCTTTTGCTCTGATCACACCTTCTCTGACCTATTATGAACCTAGAGGTGCCTACGGCTCATGCCCGATGGATTTTAATTGGAGCAGAGGTAGTGAGCATGCTCAGTAAGTACCCTTTGAGGTCTGTATATTTTAAGAAAGGAGGGCTCAAAAAGCAAGAGCAGAGCTTCATGCTTGACAAGGAAGCCCGTAAGAGTTGCAGTGCTGTTTGTAACAGAGAAACAAAATCTGCGGGCAGGGAAAACAGTACACTATCCTGGGGCTATTTAAAGTAATTTTAGGGGATTTTAAAATAAAAAGGTTTGATTAGCCTTTATCAATCAAAGTACAGGTATGGGACCAGTTATCCAGAATGCTCGGGACCTGGGGTTTTCCAGATAAGGGATCTTACCATAATTTGGATCTCCATAACATAAGCCTGTTAAAAATCATTTAAATATAAACCAAATAGGCTTGTTTATAATAGAGTCTATGGGAGGTGGTCTTTTCGTAATTCGAAACTTTCTGGATAACGGGTTTCCAGATAAGAGATCCCACACCTGTAATTAAAATATAATGTACTGCTGCTCTGCACTGGCAGTTTTGTGTTTTTGTAAAGAATCATACAGTTTCTGAAGCAAAGCTACTGTGTATCTATGGGGGCAGCAAATCAAATTGAAATAGTGCTAAATGGCATAAGCTACATAGGGCTAAATGGTTACATAGACTATAGATAAGCTCTAAAAAAAAAAAATAATAATAATAATTGTATTCTACAGAGTTTCTGCTATGTAACCTGTGCCTTTTCTCCTTTTTCTAGATTGATGGCTTCTACACAGCAGCTTATTTATATAAAAATATGGTCAGAGCTTGGTCAGCCATTTTCGCAGGTTGGCTAACAAAAAAAACAAAAATCAAGACTACCTCTTACCACATGATAGTGTTCAATATACAGGCCAAGATACGTATAACCAGTGATGGTTAGACTTTTACAGTTCAGAAAGCAATTTACAATAGGCAGTTTAGGTTTTAACAAAGTTCTACAGCTGCCTTTCAACTGGATGGCTGAAGTGGTCACTAGATCAACTATAACTGGGTTGTTGTTTAGAGCGAGGACTGCATCAATGAGCCAATGTGGTCCTCGATTCCACAGGAATATCTAGCCTGCCCAATTGTCATCTGGATGATTTTTGGTCAGATTTGTCAGTTAGACCCAATGGAGGGTCCCATACTTGTGCAGATAAGCTGCTGAATCAGTCTAAAGGATCCAATCGGCAGCTTAAATCTGCCCAATGTATGGCCACCTTCAGGGGTTCTCATCACATACAATCAAGATGTTCAGACAATCAAATATCCTTCGCTTCACTATTCTTAACTGCCAAGTCATTTCTCGCAAACACAAAGATCCAACAATCCATCTGGTCGCCAGCATCACCAATGCCATGTGTCTGGACATGCAGGACACAAAGTACAAGGAATATGTTTTGATTTAACAACAAATGTGCAAAATGTCATCAACCTATACCAAACTAAGTTACCTTATGACATTACACACCTTAAAAATTAAATACTATGTCCAAACCCCCCCCCAACATTTTGCATGTAATCAGAATTTTGTTAATTAAGAGGTCTGACAGTAGGGTTCCCATATAAAATTCTCTCTTTGGGGGAAATTTACATTAGGCAGATTACTTCTGCCAGAGAGCTGCGAAATTCTAACTTCCAGGAGGCTCGCCATTGCTATTACAATTATATAAAAAAAAAAAAAGGGAACTCTTCCCTCCAAACACAAAGTTGAAGGGACTTTTTTTTTTTCCCCCCAAAATCCAACAGCAGAATCCTGCATTGAAATTGTTTTTTTGAAAAATCAGATTTTTTTTTAATATTTAATTTTGAAATGTAATGTTATTTAATGCTTAGGTGCCCTAAGCCATGTGCTCTGATAAACTTCAGTCTCGCTTTACTGCAAGCTGGAGTGATATCTCCCCCTCCCTTTCCCCCCAGCAACCAATCAGCAAAAGAATAGGAAGGTAAAAAGAGAACAGCGGAAGATAAGAACAGCACTCAACATCCAAGTCTTTCTTAGGGTCTGACTGGGTCGCCAGGGCAAAAATCCGGTGAGCCGCACCAGCCCAGACCCGATCCCTGTAGATGCTGCTCTGGCAGCCAGTGTCCCTCCCCTGGTGGGTTGAAAGTAACTTTCACTTACGCGTGCTCAGGGGAGGATGTCAGGTGGAGGCCCCAGTGGGGGATGTAGCGGAGACAGCTTGGGGGTGCGGGGCCCCTGTGGGCCCTGCACCCCCCCTCCAACCCTGCTCAGAAATCTCAGACCAGATATTTCTGTCTAGACACCAATAATTCAAAAAGAGATACATTTATTGGCTCAAAAATAACATTTTAAATGTAAAATTATTTGCAATGCACACAGCAATTTAGTAATAAACCTACCCCATAAATATTAAGACAGAAAGATCATACAGATGTATTCAAACCCAACATAACCCTTAAATCTGCTGTGTTCTTATCCTACATCCCTTTGGCATCTGGGTAGGCTCCCTTTACTTCATTAATAGATTACATGAAGAAATGAACCTTATAACTGATAAAGAAGAGCAAATAAGCAGAAAACATGACCTTGTATAAAGTTAGTTTCCCAAAGACAAAGGATCACTACTGAACTTTCTGCTACAGCAGCCAATCAGTAGAAGCTAGGCCTACTTATGACCAGAACATGGGAGATTTAATAAAGCAGCAGCCATTACAGCAGCACATACAATACATAAAACTCATTTACTTGGTAACTATACCAAAACTAGAGCCTAACAAGATTCAAATTAATAACATGTAGTTGATTACAGTGTTGCAGGCTCGGAATGAACGGGATATATTGCGATGGCGTTCCATCTAACATTTCCTACGTCTCCCAGCAAATACATACAGGTAAATACTTTAAGTTACGTTTAACAGCAGCTTAAACACCCTAAGAAAAACACCCCTGATCTAGTTTATACAGCGTTATCCCTTTTTAACCCACGGCAGTGTTTACCGGGCCCAGATTACCTCATCTCTTCCCCATTCCTCAGAAGAATTGCCATCTCCCCTTTCCCGCATCCCCCCACCCCCTCTCCCCAACACGCACCCCGGGCTCGGACACGTCGGACTCCTCGTCGTCGTGTTGTCCGTTTGTTTCCGTCGTTTCTCTTTGTTTATTACTCACTATAAGTATAACTATTATGTTTTTGTTTGCTCTCCGTGTGTTTCTCTTACTCGAAGCTCCAAAATGGCTTCCTTCCTCCTTTAAACCCTCCCCGCGCCGCGCGTCCAAATCCTTCCGCCAGACCGTAAAGCAATATTGCAGAGATCACTCTGTAATGTCATACTCCGCGCACTATTTTTTACAAAAAAAAAAAAAAAACAACGAGGAAGCGAAGTGGCTAGCAATGACACGCCAGTTTGCCAGATGGGTCATTTAATGGGTGATGTGGCGATTTATATAGCGGGCTTTGTTAAACCAACATCACGGATCCACGTCTGCTTTCGCTCAGAGCTTAGGGTATTATGGCGTCCGGACCGGAGCTGCGCACCAATTATTTCATTCTCAAGATGAGACGTATAATCGAAAAAAATGTTTTATTCTGAGGAGAACCCATATGCTTTCTTTATAGCTAAGTTATCCTTGACTTTCTATAAAGCTCCTTAAATAGGCATCGTTTTGACCGCTCTGTTTGTGTTAAAGGCATATAGCTTTTAAACCATAGTTAGTGAAAACGTCGAAATCTAGCCATTTTTAATTATAAAGTTATTACAATTGTGATCTTTTACAGCGATTTCAAGGTAATCTTATTTATTATATCCTATATATGTGCAAAAACAATGCTAGGATAGCCCCACGTATTTCTTATGGGGCTTAATAACGTATTTGTAAGTCAAACCATTTAATTAGAAAGCTACGTTCTAATGGCACACTGTTAGAAGAAATAAAACATAACCTTTATTGCCAAATGAAAAACTGTTTCAAACTAAAGATTACAATCACGTCTCAGTTATATAATCACAAGTTATTTAGTAGTGGGCTTATTACTTGGAAACTATATAGCAGTACCTCAACCTGATACTTGTATCATTTTATCAGTAGCAGGACTAAATACACATTTAGGTGTTGCTAAGTGGTTGCAATAGTGTTATATAATAATATAATATAATAGTATATACTATATTAATATAATATTAATAGTGTTTGGAGTAACTGGAGTAACTCTCCTAGAGCCAGAGAGGATGTATAATAGTGATCCCTTAACAGTGGCTCCTGAGCAACTCACTGCTGCTCCTCACCACCTAAAAATAGTTTGGGATCCCTGATATATGTCCATTACCCAGTATCACTTTACTGAGATTTGCTGGGATTTTAGGGTTTAGGGCACGTGTAAAACACAAGGCCCGTCTGGCTGTTTTATGTGGCTCATGGTGACTGTGCCTGACCATGCAGCACCAATCACCTGACTGCGCTGTGACTGTGAAGGATCTATCCTTCTACTACTAAGTATCTTAATAAAAAATTTGGCCCGCGGCTTAGCTAGTATTTTAGGTTTCGGCCCCCTTAGGGCTCTGGCACACAAGGAGATTTGTCGCCGGCGATTTTTAAAAGAGCGATTTGGCGACAAGACGAGCGACAAGGCGCCAATGCTAAATCAATGGAAATCGCCAGCGTCAAAACATACGAGGCTACTTCAAATCGCCTGCTGTTTCAAATCGCACACAGACCCTTTTCTGAGCGACTTGAGTAAACTTGAGGGGGGTTAACTGTTGAGTGTACCATGGGTAGAAGATCGCCTGGAGCTCAACTCGCATGAAATCTCTTTGTGGGTATTGTCGTGGCGACTTGTCGCCAAAGCGCCAGGGGGAAAAAAACGCAGGCGACAAATCTCCTCGTGTGCCAGAGCCCTTATGTGATTGAGTTTGACACACCTGGTTTAGGGTAATGTCCCACCGAGAGATTAGTTGCCCGAGATAGATCTCTGCAACTGGTGGGGTGAATAATCTTTCCAAAATGCCTTTCCACCAGAAACAAAGGGAATCTGTGGTGGAAAGGCCTAGAGCCCTAGACATTGTTTTGGTTTTCCAAAGTCGTACAAAGTTTCCTCCTGGATGCAAGTTCACGTGACTTTGGAAAACACTGAAGCAATGTGTAGGCCTTTCCACCAGCAATTCCCTTTGTTGCCGGTGCAAAGGCATTTTGGAGAGATTATTTGCCTGTAGTAGCAGAGATCTATCGCGGGCAACTAATCTCTACATGGGACATTACCCTTACACAGGGTCAGACTCCCCAGCACGCTCCCCAGCTGTGGCCCCCACTTGCCACAGCCCCCGCCAGCAGGGTTGGAGGGGTGCAGGGCCCTCTGGGACTTTTGCCTTTAGGAGTCTCTGCACCCCCTAATGGCCCCCATCACGGCCTTCAAACACCTCCCCGCAGGGCCCCCCCACCCATCGGCCACCCTCCCCCAAGGGCACATAAATTAAACTTACCTGCAATGCGTAGAGGGAGCCAGACCAGAGGATTAGTGGAGCACCCTGTGGGGATCCCACCCCTGCAATTTCCCCACTTATGCACCTGCACGCCCCCACTTCTACCCATCTCAAACTGAAGGGCGGCTGGGTGCAGTGTGAGCACCTGCCTCCCCAGTCAGGGGGGGAACGGTTGGCTGGGGGAATGCCCGGAAGGGTTGGGTCTGGGCAGCCGGGGCCCACCAGGTTTTTTCCCCGTGTCCCAGCGGCCCAGTATGAATCTGAATCTAATTGTTTAGCAGTAACCACTCACCATTTGCACTTTCACTACATCAAGGGGTATATTTATAGTTAATGTTTAGTGTGTAAGCCCCAGTGGTTGTACCTTCTGCCTGAAGAATTGACCACACAATACACAATGCTGCACCATGATATCCACACTTACTGATGTCACCTTTGGTTTTTCCTATAGCTTTTCAGTGCCCAAGCTGGCAGACCTTTGCCTAAGCCTTTGTATCTTTGGTTTCTGTTATTTGACAAGACATATCTCCTGCTTCACTAAAGGGAGGTGCCAGTCCCAGTAGGGTTGGACTGGGGACACCGGGAAAAAACCTGGTGGGTCCCATGGCCCATGCGAACCAAGCCTGCTCCCCCACACTGTAAACTAATTGCACAGGTTGCTATTCCTTCAACTTTTAGAAAATGTTTTAGAAGCGCTTCCAAAGTAACTCAAAATCAAGTTCACTTGTCTCAGACTTTACAACATTTCTCAGAGTGACTGGATGCCCTTAAAGCGGACCTGTCACCTTAAGAAATAATTTCAAATTGTTTTCTATTGTGTTTGGCAAGCAAAATAAACTTTCTTACACTATATAAATTATTTTAATCTTATTTTCTTCAGCCTTGGAATTCACAATTGCAGCAAGCAGGCAGGGGCCATTTTGTGGACACTGTTATCAAAGCAGGCATTGCATTACGCCAAAATCTTGTTTCTGTGCCAGTATAGGGGGACCTGATACCCATGTCCATCCACTGGTTACACAATTAGATGGTGAGGAGGGAGGGGGAATGTGAGGAGTGCAGCAACATCTAAGAAGTTCTGAATTGAAAGTGAAAGTAACTGTCTGCCCCACCTCTATGCCTAAGGCATAGAGGCGGGGCAGGCATATATGATTGACAGCTGGGATTTTAAAATGCTTTTATAATGGGTATGGATGTGGTAATAAAAAAAATATTTTGGGTTTCATGTTTAATTTGAAAAGGACTTTTATTATACAGCTTTTTATGTCTGGGTGACAGGTCCTCTTTAAAGGTTTCCAAGAGCTTAATACTCTGCTGCCTGCTCTGGTTGCTCTACCTGCTAGGGTGGCTCAAGCTTTAGAGGCCAAGATTCCTGCACCAGTTCTCTATGAATCAGCTTAAACACATCCCTCAGTGGTTTCCCACAGAAACATCCAAGGTTGCCTTGCTTGGTAAGAATACCCAAAATCAATGCTTCCATCCATCTAATGAGAACATTGTAAGGCACTATGTCAGCTGCTGAATATGCCTTTGTTATCTACATTCAGTATTAAAGGAGAAGGAAAGTCATTTTGGCATTTTACTGCCAATAGATTTGCCACATTAGTGCCACCTAGAACAATATACACTGCTCAAAAGGGAACACAAAAATAAGATCCTAGATCTGAATGAATGAAATATTCTTATTAAATACTTTGTTCTTTACATAGTTGAATATGCTGACAACAAAATCACACAAAAATTATCAATGGGAATCAAATTTACCTGCAACATCCTCCGGTCATGCTGGAGGATGTTGCAGGCAGCAGAACATTCTCCACGGCATCTCCAGACACTGTGATGCCATCACATGTGCTCGGTTTTGGGCTGTAAACACAACCCCCACCTGTGGACGTCAGGCCCTCATACCACCCTCGTTTGAGCAGACACATGCACATTTGTGGCCCGCAGCAGGTCATTTTGCAGGGCTCTGGCAAGAGAGGGGAGAGAGGAGAGAACTGTGCAGACCCTGGCCCCGGGAATTAAGGCTGTTTCTGAGAGAGTCAGAGAGAGAGAGTCAGACACTGGAACATCATGTTTACAAAAAAGAGACAAGAAATCCTGTGTTTCGTTTGATAGAGGACTCAGAGCAGCATTACTGTAAATGCTTATGGCTGTATTTACATAGACCTTTCTGAAAAAGGATACTTAGGGGCACATTTATCAAAGTATGATTGTTTCCAAATACAAAAAATTTGTATTATATGCTTTTTTTTCGTTAATTTGCGCAACTTTTTCGTACCTTGCGACAGATTTTACGTGACAAAAGCACATTGTAGCAACAAGTACGAAAGTTTCGGCTTCATTAAAGCTTCGTTATTGTGACTTTCGTTTGGCCAGGTTGGAGCTGCAGAGTGCCATTGAGTCCTATGGAAGGCTTCAAAAACATGCACTGAAGGACCAGAAAGTCAGAAAGGTTTTCCCGCCATTTACGAATGTTTGGATACGAAAATTTTGCGACTTTCAGATCGCCAATACAACATTATCGAGACTATTACGATTTTTTGTAAGCATTTTTGTGACATTTCCGATCATCAGAAATTATTGTATCTAATCTGAATTTTACTCATTTCTGGATTCGAACTCGTACTTTGATGAATCAGCCCCTAAGTTTTTACCTTTCCTTTTTCTTTAAATATTAAAATTCTGTTTGTGTTTTTGAAAAACGGATTTGAATGCAGGATTCTGTAGGAACTGATGTGTTTTGAAAAAAACATGTTTTCCCATGACAGTATTCCTTTAATCTATAAAATGTTGATCTGTTGCTATATGTGTAAATACTTTAGTATTTAGTTAACTTTTGCTGAGGCTCATAGGCGGAGGGTGACTTTTTCGTTTGGGGAGGCTAAAGATGGGTCATACATAGACTGAACTACAGCTAATGTGAGACTTAGTGGATTTGCTGCTGGTGTAAAAAATTATCCTCCCAACTATCTCTTGCAGTTCCCACTTACTTCCAGGGATACTGCGCATAAGTGCAGGTGGGGGTGCTTTTTTTTTTTTTACCCTAAAATGCTTAGGATGTAAAAGTATTCATACGTGCACTTCTGTGAGGGGAAGGCAAACATTTGTGTTTGTGATTAGTTAGCTTAAAGGGGTAGTTCACCTTTAAATTCACTTTTAATATAATGTAGACTGATATTCTGAGACAATTTGCAATTGGTCCTATTTTATTTTAATAGTTTTTTAGTTATTTAGCTTTTTATTCAGCAGCTCGCTATTTGGTATTTTAGCAGCTATCTGGTTGCTAGGGTCTTATTTACTCTGGCAACCAGGTAGTGGTTTAAACAAGAGATGGGAATATGAATAGTTAAGGGCCTGCATGAAAAAATAAGTAATTAAAAATGACAATAATAATAAAATTATAGCCTCGCAGAGCAATAATTTTTGGCCCCCATTTGAGAGCTGAAGAGGCAGAAGAGAAAGGCAAATTATTCAAGAACTATAAAAAAAAATTAATTAGGAAGACCAATTGCAAAGTTGCTAGGAATAGGCCATTCTATAACATACTAAAAGTTAACCACCCCTTTAGATGTGTTTATGTTAGTTTTACAGAGAGAAAGGCAGTGGGTACTGACACCCGAGGCACATTATATACAGTGAGACACAGTCTGTATTTACAAAACCAGCACATTATATGCATGAGATGCAGTGGGTACAGATGGCAGATATTCAGGCCCTGACACTATAACACTGACACTGATACTTTGGCCCCACTGTAACTAACTAGAAATGAACAAAACAATGAGAAAAGTAAAAAAAAATAGTAAATGCAAAAAACAACAACAACAAATATATAAAATCACAATTAGCTTTTTCAGGGGGAAAGAGTTAACTTACCATCCATCTGTTAGGATAGGTGATAGGCATAATATAGATACCAGGTCAGACAAAAAACAATTACATTTCAGCTAGTGATTCAGCCTTTAGAACTGTATAGTACCTGTGGGAGTGGGATGAAATCTGCAGCAAAAGTTGAGAGTTGGTTCTTAGGTAAAGTTTACAGTCTGCAGATTCTTCTTTTCAGTTTTCATTTCTGCACTGTCTTCAGTTTGTAATGTCTCCCAAGCCCTGTCTGCATCTGTGCTTTGATTGTCAATTTTACTGTCTGTCAAGAAAGCTGTGCTCTGATTGGAGAATCCACAAAAAGAAAGATCCAATCAGAGCACAGCAGAATCGGCTTGCAGGAACAGAAGATTTCCAGGGGGAGGCCTAGGGGCACCTGGATATGAAATCCGGCGCTGGTGCCAAGCAGGTTCTGGAGGCTTAGCCTCATTGGCTAGCCTTATTGATAATCTGCCTATGCTGAGGCCACTGTGGCTGGAGCAGATGGTAGAATTGTGCTGTCCTGCACCAGTATTGCAGCTCTTCTGGAAGTTTATCTATAAAAGCTCGCACATCTGAACAAGGACAGGTTAAGAACATCTGTTCATTAAACTCTGCATTAAACTCTGCATCAAGTGCTATACCTTTGGGTATTATTTTGTCTTCATCAATACAAAAAGGAGTTTGTTTACACTTCAGCTTCCTTATCCTCCTCTTTTAACTCCTTTCCTAGCCAAGTGTTTTGGGGCAGCTGGGACTTATTTATACTTACTTATGCAACTTTTGGCAAGCTGTGGCTTCCCTTTAACACTATGTGCCCAAGCTGTAGATGGCAGACCTGTATGCCCAGGACTTTTGACATTGGCTACCATACTGCTGCTCCTACAAGTGGGATGGTTACAGTCCAAAGAAATCTTTTTCCTAATTATAAAGTGTCCTGCCACTCCAGTTATTATTGGGTTACCTCTGTTAAGGCTACACAGCCTTGGCATTGATTGGGCCATCTCTCTGCCCAGAGCTCCTTTCGCCTGTCTAATTCAGCTCAGTTCAGTTCAGCCTATTCCTGTCCTTCCATAATTCAAAGTCCTTATATCCTAACAGTCTGTTTTATTGTCCCATCAACCTTATTCCTTTAAATATTCCTCCAAGAGGCAGAACATATCCTCAGTAGCCTCAAACCAAGTATCGATTACCATGGTTTAAAAAGTTTATTGTTAAGTATCATTACCCCCTTCTTTTAATTCTAGAGTTGTTCGACAGACTAAAAGAAGCTAAGATCTTCTCCAAACTTGATCTCTGAGGAGCTTATGGTCGAATCTGTATTCATCAGGGAGATAAATTAAAAACTACATTTAACACCAGGGATGGTCATTATGAATACCTAGTTATGCCTCTCGGTTACCTCATGATGTGCATATAGTATTACTCCTGGTGTTGCATCATGATGCAAGGTGTTGTGCTATGACCAGGGCTGGAACTAGGGGTAGGCAGAAAAGGCAGCTGCCTTGGGTACAATGAGTCCTCCTTCTTTGTCATTAGTGGTGGGGGCAATGACCCATCGCATCGCACCCCCCCCCCCCAATGGTAAAGACTAGTGTTAGCAGGGGTCTCCTGCATCACTAAAGGGTGTAGTCAGTTTACATTCCCAGGGCTCCTGTCTTACATGCTGTAGCAGGGAGAATGCAATACACTGTAAATGAGGATAAAAATAAAAGTAGAAGAGAAGAAGGTAGCAGAAAAGAGAACAAAAAGAAGGCAAGAAAGAAGGTGAATGAAGAGAAAAAATTATTAGTAGAGTGTCTGTCTATTATATCTTTGTGGGCCCATACTCTCGTTGTTTGATTTGCTAATTGACTGCAATAGACTAATGTTGTTTTCCTGCAGCTGGACTAAAAGACTGTGACGTAGTGACGCATCACAATCAGTATGACTCAATGCTTTTGGCACAGGGTGAAAAGAAACATTTAGAGAAAAACCTAACAAATAACTTGACTTAAAATTACATTTTTGTATTAAAGCATTTTAGTATATTTCAGCTATTTGTAAATCACAACTGTGATGCAAGGATATGGCAAAGCCACAGAACTAACAAAATTTGTTTTTACTGGTTTAATTAAACAGTATAACACATAACAACACAGCAAATCCACACTGGGAAACCTCACAGGTAGGCAGCCAATAGCATTCCAACAATGGATGGAATGTCCCACACTTAAAGAATAGTCACAGAATGTCCAGCAATACAGGGGTTAAACATGCCCACCACAATACAACTCAGTACTTCCTGGCCAGCAGAGCAAGCAGTCCTGGTGCCCCTTACGAGGGTGCAGCAGCTCCCCAATTCCAGCAGTGATCCACCCTGCAGGCAATTTAGATCCTCAGTGGTTCTGCTGGGGTCAGTTGCTTGGATCTTCCCTGATCCAGTAGCCAGTAATCCGGTCATATGTAGCACCGCAGCCACTATGCCCAACACTCTCTACCAACTAACTAACCCAGACCCTCTGTAGCCAGTTTGAAAGTCCCAGGGGTTGAGATTCCTTCAACTGCCCAGGGTGGGGCATTAGTACTGCCTCCCATTGTTCAAGCAGGCCTGTATATGTGACCTGCAGCATATCCCCAGTTAACCCATTGCCTCCTGGCACTTACTTCAATCCACTGCAAAATACAGTTAATGCTGGAGATCTTTACTTAGGTCTCCACAACAACTTTTTTAGTTTAGCTCTCTAAAAGTGGGCATACATGCAACATACCTCCCAACTGTCCTGCTTTACGCGGGACAGTCCCGATTTCTTCACCCCGTCCCGGAGTACCGGATTGTTTTTCAAATGTCCCACTTTTAAAATTTCCCCTCTATCTGCTCTTCTCCCAATGATGTCACACTCACGTCTCTCGGGAGCACTGCAGCTTCCGCTCAGTTCCATTCTAACATTTAGGTGAATGCATTGCAGAAGCTGCGGTGGTTCAGACATGAGTGTGACGTCACGGGGAGAAGAAGAACCGAGGGACGCACCCGGAGGAAGCAGGCGGACACAGCAGGCAGGTGGTGGGGGGAACCAGGAAGGAAGCAGGGGGACGCTGGGGAGGACATTACAGGGGAGCGGAAGGATGTTGGGAAGGATGCTGGGGGGAGCTGGAGGATACTAGGAGGGAGCTGGAGGAAGTTAATGGGGAACTGGTGGATGCTGGGGAGGACGCTGGGAGGGAGCTGGAGGATGCTAGGGGGGAGCTGGTGGAAGCTAAGGGGGCACTGGGGGATGCTGGGAGGGAGCTGGAGGATGTAGGGAGGATGCTGGGGAGAGCTGGAGGATATTAGGAGGGAGCTGGAGGATACTAGGGGGGAGCTGAAGGATACTGGGGGAGCTGCTGGAGGATACTAGGGGGGAGCTGGAGGATACCAGGGCCAGAACTAGGGGTAGGCAGAGTAGGCGCCTGCCTAGGGTGCAATCACTGGGGTGTGCAAAAAAATATTTTTTTTCTTTTTTAAAACTTTCCTTGGCCTTCAAAAATCACCTTCCCCAACCCCCTCTGGCGTGTGTGTTTTGCAACTTAACTTGTGCTGTACTCGATAGTTGGGATCTAGGAGCGCTCCCCCACCCCTCTCTTTGCCGGTGCGTACCTTAATAAACTGATGCGCTGGTGCTGTGACGCATGCGCAGTAGGGGGTAGCGCGCGGATATGCCGTCATTCAAACAGCGGAGACAGAGAAAGCTGGCGTGTTGCGAAGTGTGAAGAGAAAGTCTGAGCAGGAGAAACCTGGGAGTTCTGACGCTTGCTGCTGGCACAGGTAGAGATGATTTGGGGGCAATATATGATTTTTTGGCTGCTGCTGCCTGCTGGCATAGGTACCTATTAGGTGCAAATTGGGCAATATAAATATTGCTAGGGGGCTTTCGAGCAATATGATTTTTTTGGCTGCTGCTGGATGATGCTGCAGTGGGGAGCGGCCCATAGTATGGGGACACTGGGGGAGGACCAGCAATGTTTTAGGGGCCTATATTTTCTCATGCATTAGAAAAAGATTATTTTTCAAGCACTACTCAAGGTTCCCATACAGTTTTGTGGTAAAGCAATGTAAGAATTAACAAGTAATAGGAGTAATAGAAATGTTATTCATTGTTATGAATGGAATGGAAGCTCAGCAGCTTTGATCTCAATATTTGCCTCCCTTTAACACTCCAGCATAACTGAAATATGACTTCATTGTAAGCCATATAGACCCAAAGCTTTTTTTTAAGGAACATGTTGCTGTACCTCAGGCCGTTGCATTTTTTAGGAAAATGGAGTACCCGCACAAGGAAAAAATGTCAACAATTGTAATAATGTGGGTGGTGGGGGGGCTCATAAATTGGCAATCCCCAGTTATTTTTTGTTTTTCTGTCCTTTAAAGTGCTAATGAATAAGAGAAATCCAAATCCAGGTAAGTTTATAAAGGTAGTTTTATCTGCAGGCAGAAAGTCTACTAATAAATATTTGATTAGTTTCCCTTCCTAAATAACTGCTGTATTCGCTTATCTCTCATAAAGTTTATGGAAAATGGCCTCTGTAATTTTCAGTTTCTTGATCATAAAGATTTAGACAACTAAAAAAAAATTCATGAAGATTGTCATATGAGCACACACCGAGGGCCTGATTCACTAAAGGGCGATAAAACATGCGCTATTTTTATTGTGCGCTAAAATTTTTACCGCGGCTTAATTTTTGCGATATTGCATGCGTTATTTAACTCGCGAAGACTATTTCAATGCGGTATTTGCTGGTACATGTGCTAAATTGCGCCCGCGAATGGTAGCTTAGAAATAGTGTATAAAAATTGTCGCCGCATATAAATGGTGTATATAAATATTAGCCGCATATAAATGGTATCATATAAATAGTAGATGCTTATAAATAGTAGCCACTAGTGATGAACAAATGTGTTCTGGTTATCTTTAGTGAAAAATTAGCAAATCTTTTGAAAGATCCACGAAACGGCAAAAATGTTGTGCGGGCAAAAAAATTGTTGCTGTGACTATTATTTTTTGACGCTTGTATCAATTTTTGTATGTGTGGTGAATTTTTGCGTGGCGAATTTTTTCATGCGTTTTGCCATTGGCGGATTGTTTTGTGAAACGCATGAAAAAATCCCCAGCTGCTCTCCTACCTGTGGGTGGCCGAGAAGTGGTTGGACAGGAGACCAGGTAGGATTCATTGTGTGCCAGGACCCCTTGAAGGTTTTTTTCGTGGGGGGGGCACCACCATTTAGTTATGCCACTGACTACACATTAAAATCAGTAACCTCTCACATGCTAAACAGGCATCCAACCCATTCTTGAATCGAGTGGTGTGTTTATAGCTTGTGCTTCCCTAATGGAAAATGTGCTCTGTAGCTTTTCCCCACCCCTTGTAGCTTTACAGGCATCTCCCTTTCTATCCCTCTCTGAATCATCAACCTTGCAAGATTAATGAAAAAATATTATTTCACCTATTAAAAAGACTTCCACAACTTAACGAAGTTAAGTTGCGCAAAGTCACGAAAAAATCGCAACTTTTGTAATGGCTACGAAAAACTCGCGTTTTTTCGCAAAAATCGTAAAGACGCTGAAAAAAATCGCAAAATTACCGATCATTACGAAAAAAACGCAATTGGACGCATTCGGCCCGTTCGTGGGTTAGTAAATGTGCCCCTAAGTCTATATTTTATTGCAAAAAATCATTTACTGTACTTTTGTATAATTTTTCGCCTGCCTGTAGTAGGTGTTAATTTTCGCATAGCCGAATGCGATATTTAGCGCGCAAAAGTTATAGTGAATCATGCGATCGTATTCTTTTCAGCGCGCAAATTAACGCATGCGGTAAAACTAGTGCGAGAAATAACCCATGCGAAAATGGCGATTTTTCGCACGCGATAATACTATGGTGAATCGTGCGCAAATTATTTTGCGTTTTTTAACGCAAAAAAGCGTGCGATCATTTTTATCGCACTTTAGTGAATCAGCAACAATAAAGACTAGTAGACATTGCCACAAGAAATAGTTTGACATTGAGTTTGAGATGGATAGACCAAAAAGAGGTACAAAGAAGTTATGCAACCTAAAATCCAAGAGAAACAATTACATAGATGACAACACTGAAGCCAAGTGCAATGTTGTAAAAAACCACCATAAAAACAGTAGGATCAGAAGAGCTTGGAATTAAGAGGTCAGAAATAAGAGAAGACTGATTGTAAAAGAGTTTTAGAAGGAAGAGGTATAATGCTGAAAAGAAGACAATAACAACAAAAGAGGCATATTGGGATAAAAGAATGGCATTAAATGGTGTTCTAAAGAGAATAAAGAGAATGAAAACAAGCTGCAGTAAATGGTGTTCTAAAGAGAATGAAAACAAGCTACAGCAGACTATACACAATGTGCGGGTGCTCTACAAAGTATGCAATGAATACACATATGACACATGATGGTGTAGTTTTTATCACTAAATGACACTGTGTACCGTGTAAATAATTTATTCTACCATTCGTTTTTTTTCTTAAACCACAAGGCAAGTTTTGATGCATAAAAAAGGGGTACTGCCAACAGGACCTTCTGTAGGCTGTCCACATAGAGGGTACCAAAAAGCCAATACCAGGCCTAATTTGGCACACCCAGGAACATGTTTGTTGTTGCTCCCCAACTCTTTACATTTGAATGTAGCTCACGGGTCAAAAAGGTTGGGGATCTCTGATCTATACAATACAGAAACCTTCTCCACCCTTCAAGTAACCTGCTTTTTAGAAGGGTAAAGGTGATCTGTTGCCCTTTACTGTATATAATGTTTTTGGGGCTGTATTGTAAGCTCTTTTGGGCAGGGCCATCTTCACCTCTTGTATTGGTTATTGGTTGCTTTGTATGTAATTCTGTATGTTGAGTGTATGAACTATGAAACTGTCTCTTTCTGCATTTATTGTAATTGGGGGTGAAGTTCCCACTGCCTCTCACTGTTTTTCATGAATTTGAGATGTCACCCAGTAGAATGGGAATGGAAACACATTACTCATGTGAAAGAAGGCATTTTCCCATGATTAAATTTGACCCAGTTTTCATGTGGTCATCCAAATGTTAGTGAAGAGGACGGTATTACCAGATTTGTTGCCTGCGGGTAGCATGAGCAACAAATCTCCCTGTCTGCCATCATTCTAAAGTGAATAGGAGGTAGTATTGGCAGTTTTGCATATTTCCCTATGAGACTCTACCAGCAGTGCTATAAGCCCAAAGCAGAGCAGAGGCAGCAGCATAGAAACATGGAGGTACTGTCAGTTCAGGCAACTGAATCCTTCAACAGTGGTGCCGATGAGCTTTTTACCTCGTTGTTCTGTTAATAGGTTGCTGAGGGGGAGTGACATCAAAACTTGCAGTACAGCAGTAACAGATTGTGTGACTATCAAGTTTATCAGAGTACAAGTCACATGGCCACAGACACCTGGGAAACTAAGAATATGTCTAGCCTCACATCAGATTTCAAAATTAAATTTTAAAAAAGCCTATCTGCATATTTGCAATGGATTTCAGTGCAGAATTCTTCCGGAGAAGCACTATTAACTGATGCATTTTCAAAAAATACCAGTTTCCCATGACATATTCCTTTAAGGTAATAAAGCCCAGACACACATGCACTTTAACATGCATCCATCCAGCCTATTATGATAAATGGTGCACAATTGCCCTACTGACACTGGACCTACTGCAACCATGGACCTGGTGGCAGCTTGGGGGTTCTCACAAAGGGTTGCATTAACATTACTTGCACTTTTAAAAAAGATCACGTTTTGATTGCACACTCTGTAGGTTACACATCCCCACTCTAAAAATACAAAACCCATCTTGCAATCAGTTTGCCTCAAAAGATAATCACAGCATGGAGTCAGGGATCTCATGAAGGTGAAGATTGTATTAGCATGATCAGAGCTATGAGTTAGTCAGTCATATGACTGGCAAAATGTCTTCAAGAAAAACACAGCAAGTCCAGGGATTTGACTTATTACTGCAGATATACCATGACCTGGGTGAATGAGAACTTCACAAACACTAAAATAGTACTGATTCTGAAAGGAATTTGGACATTCCATGTATACTTGTGTAACCCAATTTTGGCTGCAAAAAACAGACAAAAGTTCAGAATTCCCCAAGAGGAGGAAACTTCCTACATATTTTAAATTTGAGAGAACTTTTTTGGATCTTTGAACTATGTTCCTGTATCCCCTTGGGTTAGAATTCCAGATGGGGCATTACCCATTTTTTTTAGATGCAATGTAGTGATGTTGATACTTGTTGACTGAAATATAAATTTTACTACATTCAATTGTTAGGTTATATATTCTTAAGTTTTGAGATGTGTGAAAAATCCAGCTTTGGCATTTAATACAGGACATACATTTATAATTTGGAACTATATTTTCTTTTCCCTTTTTTTTTGTCATATATTATTCATTTTGGTCCCACTGATTGTTGATCTTATTTCATACTGTTTTTATATATTATGTATTAAGTAATTTTGTTCTTTTGATCTGTAGATGGCGCTGTTTACTAGTGCTTAAAAGGAATGTAATCATGTCACTCATTAGCCTAAGATTAAGGGTTCATCCCACTCATGGTTTTAATTAACCAATAAAGGATAGTTTATATCAGAGAAGGAGTGTGGTCTTTTTTGACTCTCACTGGGGGTCATTTATCAACACAAGGCAAATTTGCCCATGGGCAGAACCAAATTGGTTCAATCATTATTCCTCCTGTAGCTGGCTGGAAAAAAGCCTATCACTGATTGGTTTCTACTGGTTTCAAATTTGCCCAGTGTTGATAAATGAACCCCACTGTATTGCTGTTGTCCACGCAACATTGGAGCACTGCACTGAGTTAACAGGCACCCATCTCCTTGCTTTTTTTCTTTGTTCAAGAGAAGCACGAATTTTTATATGTGTGTGTGCGTGTGTGTGTGTGTGTGTGAACACAAAGAGTTTCCAAAGTAGCCTGATGCTTCAGTGCCTCCACATCCGTCTAGCACACTATCAATATGTAGTCATGCTCAGGAGGAACAAAAACTAGCAAAAACACAGATCATTTGCATAAACACTTTACTGTATCATACTCCTACATTGCAAAACAACAATAGCTAGATAAAAGAGTTTCATAAGCAATGTATGCTGCCATGCACATCCAGGAAGAGAGAACTTTGATGTAGAAAATGTGGAAACTTACCAGAGACTGTATTATACTACTCCTCTGTTCCTCTGTATAGCTGCTCAGAATTGGAATAGTGGTGTAGGGGCTGACATATCAATAAATCTAATTGACATCTTTATTTAGAGTAAATCCACCACAGCTGCCTTAAAGGGGTTGTTCACCTTTAAATTAATTTTTTAATATGATGTAGACATTAATATTCTGAGCCAGTTTTCAATTGATTTTCATTTTTTATCTTTTGTTTTTTAGTTATTTAGCTTTTAGTTTTAGTTTGAAATTTCAATAGCTATCTTGTTGCTACAGTTTTGTTAATCCTAGCAACTAGGTAGTGGGTTAAATACCCAGACGTGGAAGGCAAATAATTTAAAAATTCTAATAAACAAATAATAAAGATCAGTTGCAAAGTTGCTAGGCATAGGGCATTCTATAACATACTAAAAGCTGAGTAAAAGTGAGCCACCCCTTTAATGTAGCCAATACCTTGTTAGTAGGGATGCACCAAACCCTGGATTCGGTTCTGGATTTGGGCCGAATCCAGCCCTTTTTTTGAAGGATTCGGTTTCGACCAAATCCACGGTCCCGACCAAACCGAGTCCTAATTAGCATAAATTAGCATATGCTAAATTAGCATTCAGAAGGGTTAAATGGTAGGAGGACATTTTTTTAACCCCTCCCAATTTTAATTAGCATATGCTAATTTGGATTCAGTTCGGGATTCAGCAGAATCCGTCAGTGGGTTCGGTGCATCCCTACTTGTTAGTGTAAAGTTAACGTAAAGGTGAACTACCCCTTTAATGTACCTTACAATACAGGGAAACCCCTCTGTTTCTAACTTACCAACACATTTTTGTATATTATAAACAAACAAACAAAAACATGAAAATTGACTTGCAACTTTATTATGTACTGATACATCAGATTAGTATTCCTAGACAAAGTGATGGCCTGGATCCTGCTAAACATGATTTGCAACAGTGATCCAGCTTTCTGACAATGGCCAGATAAGTTCCTGATTTCCTAAAGGTATGCACAGACTCAAGGCACCTGGGGTCATTTATAAACACTGGGCAGATTGGCACCTGTGCAGTTACCCATGGCAACCAATCAGATGTCTACTTTAATTGTTCTACTTGCAGCTGGTGATGAAAAGCTGATCACTGATTGGTTGCTATGAGTTACTGACCAGGCGCAAATGTGCAATGTGTATAAATGAGCCCTTGTTCCAGTGGCAGTAAAGCAACCCGAGAACATCAGCGAACCTCCTCCATGTTTGACTGTAGAAATATGTTTTTTAAGGTTTAATTATTTTTCCTGTAAACAAAAAGATATTGAGCTTTTCAAAACTGTAATAATTTTGTCATCTGTTCACAGGAAGTGGGGTCTTCTTGGGTCTCCTGCTAAAGAACCCCCTTTCATTAAAATTTATAACTGATGATGAAGGTTCATTCACCACTATTTGAACAATACTTACATTAAATATTTGGTTAATTGGTTAATTTCTAGTTAATAGTCCAGGGTGATTGGCCACATTTTATGGGGTTCAATTATTGATAACTTTGCATAAAGGACAAAGGAATATAAATGTCTCTGAAGATGGACTTGTAGCTTTGAGAGTGTCAATTTCCTGTCTCAGCTCCTACAGTTTTTTGCTTTTCTTTTTATTCAAGCAACTGGACTTGTTTAGTAATCATTGAAGACGTTTCACTACTCATCCGAGCAGCTTCTTCAGTTCAACTGAAGAAGCTGCTCGGATGAGTAGTGAAACGTCTTCAATGATTACTAAACAAGTCCAGTTGCTTCAAATTTATTTATACTAGATATACCATGACCTGGATGAATGAAAATCTTCATAGACATTTTCTTTTTATTCATTTTTAGTGTGGTGCACATAGACAATTCAGCATGCTGAATGTATGTCTCTTTTAAGGCAGGAACCAGCCTTTTGTCTAGTGCATAAGATTTATATACTTATTGGCAGAACTGGTGCATGATTTGAAAAAAAGTGCAAAGGTGCTAAAATTTCAGCCACAGCTGTAGATATTATTTTGTACTGATAAAACATTCAAGGGAAACATGAAAATGCCGTCCCTTCTAGTGGCATCTTGCAAACGCTATGCAGTTGCTGTGCACCATTAAAGTCCAGAATTGAGCAGCGCTCTATAGCATACAGAGACACTGGTAGACATGTTGTAGGCTCTGTATGTCTGCTGTAAAGTCAAATGATAGTAGTCAACATCTTACCTCCCAACATTTCATTAAGAGAAAGTGGGACAAAAATATGTGGCGTGGGCAGTGCGGCAACATTTTTTTGGCCATGCCATGCCAATGAGGACTTCTCCCCACTGGTCCATATGGGAGTTTAATTGTCGCCCTTGTGACCACGCCCACTTTACATGCCCCAGATGTGCCAGTATAATCACTAAATAAAAAGAATAAAGGACATATTAACTTAAAAGGTGCCAGTATGACTACATTAAATTGATAAAGGGCATATTAACCCCAGACATGCCAGTGAAATTACTAAATGAAGCTGATAAAGGGCATCTCAACTTCAGACATGCCAACAGTTCTGTGCATTTTCCAAAGTTATAAACAGGGCTAATTCCAGTGGTACATAAATCTATGTTATTTCCTTCCATTCTTAATCAGTTGAAAGCAAAACAATATTAATGTACCACTAGAATTTCAAGCCATATTAACAAGGCCAGGTTAAGGTTCCCAAACTTATAAGGGCCCCTTTTAAATGTCTGCTATATTTTATGAACAGATCAGCGATACCTCTGTCTTCTTTTCCCCTGCATGCTGTGCTCTGCCAGAGATTCCCAGGAGTGAGAGATATATGTTAGGGGTGAAAAGGTGAAACTGTCCAGCACACAAATAAAGGCAGCAGCCTCTTCTGCCTGATAAAAGACAGAGCGCAGCCTCCCAGGACAATTAAACATCAAGGTAAACCTGTGAGCTTGAATCCGGGACAGCGGGCAATGCTATACATATTGGGACTGTCCCGCTAAAAGCGGGGCAGTTGGGAGGTATGGTCGCCATTATTACTGGTGTATACAAGGTATCTGTGGTGTAAATCAGCAAACTAGCTTACAAAACAGCACCTATGAGGAAGCACATGAAAAATTAAAATAAAACAATAATATAGTGTAGTATGTTTGACTAATAGCAACACTACAAAGTGTAAATGGCTATAAACGTTACACTATGAATTTAACCATTCCAAAGTACACTGTGTAAAAGAATGTGTAAAACCTCCACCAATCATAAAGTAAGCATGTCTACTATAACAATAATGTCCAAAGTGGAAACACAGAGGCTTCACAATCCAGATCTGTAGCTTAACTAGCAAACTAACTTATTTGATATTCCAGATTTCAGATATATCCAGGTTTGGTGCACAGATTTCAGAAAGGATTTATGACAGATCCAAGCACAGGCAATGTAAAGAAACAAGAATTGGTTTATATTGGGAGGATAATACAACATACAGTGACTGGCTTTCAATGAGTAGTGAGGGTGCTGGGATTTGTTCCTTAAAACAGTTATGCCCAGTTATGCAAGGGCATAAGCCCACATTCTACTGCATGCGCAGGTAGAATTTTTTGACTTTGGCTGCAATTTTGCGCATACATGTTATGACACTTACGGACCTTACGTGACATCACTTCCAGGTATTGGAAAAATTCAGCCCCCCTTAGGCCCTGAAAGTGAAAAGTTGACAGCTCAGCTGAATGGAAAGTGCTGAGGCATAGAGGTGGGGACAGTAATTACTTTCGGTTTCCATTCAGCACATCGTAGATATAATTGCATATATTCAACCTGTACATGGGCATGGGTATCAAATTGAAGACTGAGAAAAACAAGGTTTATACAATTAATTTAGTTTAAATAAAGTCTTGTTTTGTTCAACTAACATTATATAAAAGCAGTGGCGGAAATACTGGGGGTGCAGAGGGTGTGATCACATCTGGGCCTGCACCCCCTCAGGGCCCACTGGACGCTTGCACAGGTGTGAATTCGGCACAAAAAATGTGTCCAGAGGGAGGGTGGGGGGGGGGCGGCTGCATGCCCTGCTCCAGGGCCCGTGGATAACTAGTTACTGTACTGTATAAAATTATTTGTAATTATTTCTTATTAATTTTCTTATTAGGTGACAGGTCCCCTTTAATAGTAATTAAGGACTTTCTCTTTTTTTCTCCATTTATGAGCATTATGGTAATTTTGTAAATAAATTATATAATTTTGGAACCCTATAAAATTTTATATTATTGATTAAGAGGTGTGTCCCTGAAATAGTTTCACCTGAGCACTTGCTATGATGTACCAGTACTATTTGCTTGCACTTATACTTTCTGGGAAATAGATTCTTCTGTTTTCTTTATTCCATGATGACCTACAAATGTAGAATTATGTCCCCTAGACAAAATATCTGGTACAAATGAATAAGGGACAAAATATCTGTTGGGGGGATAGAATGGAGGAACCCACAGAACAGATAGAAACAAAGTTAGGCACATCCTGATGAGAGGACAATGAAAATGAATAAGAAATAAAATCTTCCATTTTCTTAATTCCAGGGTGACCTGTTATCTTGGAATTATGTAAAACAAAAGCACAAGTGTAATTTAAGGTCATGTCAGGCCCAAGTTGCACTACATAAAAGACCCATGAAGTTTCTGTTGGGGATAGAAGGGAGACACAGACTGGTGTTCATGTTGGAGGAAATGGAAGCAAGGATTTTGGAAGGAGGGATGATGCTTTATCAACTGATGAGGAAGTAGCAGTAGTCTAAAATCAATACAGTGACTGCCAATGGCCAATGATGCTTGGGTTTGGGATTTCAAGCAAGCAATACAAAAAAGATGCCCCTGGTTTAAAACAAAACAGAGGCTCACACCAATCATGATTTTTGCAAATAAAATAAACACTTGCATTAAAGTACAAAGAAACCCAAACTCATGTTAAGCACTACCCTGTGAATGAAATTGCAGCACATGTTTTTTACCATGGCTGGTGCCCCTTTTTGTAATACATCATTAAACACATCTGCCGAGAAAACCTTCTATAGCAGCAGCACACCATCATCTTACCTGACTTTCCTAGGCATCCCTTGTATAGACTCTGTGTCATATTTATTATGCTGTGTAACAAACGGGGAGAAAATTCTCCACACATTGCCAGGCTTTTCTGTGTAAAAAACAGTGTAAAATTGGCATCATTTTTTTACGCGTTTTTACGGCATAAAATCTGGCGTTCAGAAGGCGATCTTCTCCATTTATTTTACACCGCTTTTTATGCTGTTTTTCGGCAAATTAGTTTAACACAGCATAATAAATATGCCCTCAGATTTGCGCATGTCCAGTATAGTCAGTTAAAATAGATGTTGCATAACCAGTATTTCGTTTTGTTGAGTATAACACATGGTCTCTGTGGAAAAACAGCTTTCTGCTGTTGGCTCTGATTACAGGTTTGACAAGTCATGGCTTTCTTTACTGTTAGGCCCAATCTTTTTATAGGGGAAAATATAGCACACTTTTTTTACATTAATTTATTCAGTTTGACATATGTAGAAAAGAAGCATAAACACTAAACCTTTCTAAATAAATATATGTGTAATTTTTTGGTAATTTGTGCTTGTATCTTTTACTGTGTGCAATCAGTTGTTTATGCACCTTTTCTACACAAGCCTGTCTAAATAAGCTCATGTCAAAAAATGGGGTTATACATAGGCGGATTTTCAATAAGGCTACGGGAGGCTATGCCTACCCAAACCTGCTTGGTACATTAAAAAACAAACAAAAAAAAAAAAAACTCACTCCGTTTCTGCACTGTCCTGGAAATCTTCTGTTCCTGCAAGCCCATTCTGCTGTGCTCTGATTAGATCTTTCTTCTTCTGGATTCTTCAATCAGAGCACAGCTTTTTTGACAGACAGTAAAAATGACCAATCAAAGCACAGATGCAGACAGGGCTTGGGAGATATTACAGACTGAAAGCAGTGCAGAAATGAAGACTGAAAAGAAGACTCTGCAGACTGTAAACTTTACCTGAGAACCAACTCTGAAACTTTGCTGCAGATTTCATCCCACTCCCACAGGTACTATACACAGGTACTATACACAGGTACTATACACAGGCACTATACACAGGCACTATACACAGGTACTATACACAGGCAATTTTTTTGACCACGCCAACTTTTGTGGCCACGCCCCAATTAACACACCCCATTATTTTCTAAAAATACTCCTTTTATATAGTTGAAATGGCGGGATCAGATGCAAATGTGCTATACCCTCATACTGTACTGCCTAAGGAAAACAATATAGCAACTCCTACATATAAATACAAATATAGAGAGAAGGCAGTCAGTTATAAGTGAGTTATAACTATGTACCAGTTTTGCCCCCCCACACAGGGGAGACTCATACACAAAGCCCCCCATACACAGTGCCCCCATACACAGTACCCTTTATACACAGTGCCCCCCATACACAGTACCCTTTATACACAGTGCCCCCATACAGTGTGCCCCCCATACAAAGTACCCTTTATACACAGAGCCCCCCATACACAGTACCCTTTATACACAGTGCCCCCCATACACAGTACCCTTTATACACAGTGCCCCCCATACAGTGTGCCCCCCATACAAAGTACCCTTTATACACAGAGCCCCCCATACACAGTACCCTTTATACACAGTGCCCCCCATACAGTGTGCCCCCCATACACAGTACCCTTTATACACAGTGCCCCCCATACAGTGTGCCCCCCATACACAGTGCCCCCCATACAGTGTGCCCCCCATACACAGTACCCTTTATACACAGTGCCCCCCATACACAGTACCCTTTATACACAGTGCCCCCCATACACAGTACCCTTCATACACAGTGCCCCCCATACACAGTACCCTTTATACACAGTGCCCCCCATACACAGTACCCTTTATACACAGTGCCCCCATACACAGTACCCTTCATACACAGTGCCCCCATACACAGTACCCTTTATACACAGTGCCCCCATACAGTGTGCCCCCATACACAGTACCCTTTATACACAGTGCGCCCCCCATACACAGTACCCTTTATACACAGTGCCTCCCATACACAGTGCCCTTCATACACAGAATCCCCCCATACACAGTGCCCCCCCATACACAGTACCCTTTATACACAGAGCCCCCCCCATACACAGTACCCTTTATACACAGAGCACCCCCATACACAGAGCACCCCCATACACAGAGCCCCCCCATACAAAGAGCACCCCCCATACACAGAGCACCCCCCATACACAGAACACCCCATACACAGAGCACCCCCCCATACACAGAGCACCCCCCATATACAGAGCCCCCCCATACACAGGGCACCCCCCATACACAGAGCACCCCCCATACAGAGAGCCCCCTCCATACAAAGAGCACCCCCCATAAACAGAGCACCCCACATACACAGAACACCCCCCATACACAGAACACCCCCCCATACACAGAACACCCCCCATACACAGAGCACCCCCCATACACAGAGCACCCCCCATACACAGAGCACCCCCCATACACAGAGCACCCCCCCATACACAGAGCACCCCCCATACACAGAGCACCCCCCATACACAGAACACCCCCCATACACAGAGCACCCCCCATACACAGAGCACCCCCCATACACGGAGCACCCCCCATACACGGAACACCCCCCATACACGGAACACCCCCCCATACACAGAGCCCCCCCCATACACAGAGCACCCCCCATACACAGAGCACCCCCCATACACAGAGCACCCCCCATACACAGAACACCCCCCCATACACAGAGCACCCCCCATACACAGAACACCCCCCCATACACAGAGGGCCCCCCCATACACAGAACACCCCCCATACACAGAGGCCCCCCCCATACACAGAGCACCCCCCATACACAGAGCACCCCCCATACACAGAGCACCCCCCCATACACAGAGCACCCCCCCATACACAGAGCACCCCCCATACACAGAGCACCCCCCCATACGCGCTCCGACTCCTTGCGCTGCTTCTCTCCTGTGGCTCCTTCTCCGGCGGTCCCAGGTCCTTTTATAAGGTTGCGCCCGTGCGTACGTGTGCCGTCATTACACACGGGCGCAACCTTAAAAAAGGGCCTAGGACCGCCGGAGAAGGAGCCGCATAAGAAGAGAAGCAGCACAAGGAGTCGAGCGCTCAGCTTAAACCTTCTCATCCTGCTGTCGGATCGTTCTATGAATGTCCCGCATTTCCGTAATCTATTATGAAAATGCGGGACATTCAGGGAACTATCTGAGACAGCGGGATGCGCTATAGAAAGCGGGACTGTCCCGCTTAAAGCGGGACAGTTGGGGGGTATGCACAGGTACTATACACATGCACTATACACGGGTGCTATACACTGGTACTATACACGGGTACTATACACGGGTACTATACACGGGTACTATACACGGGTACTATACACGGGTACTATACACAGGCACTATACACAGGTACTAAACAGTTCTAAAGGCTGAATCACTAGCTGACATTAAATTGTTTTTTGCCTGACCTGACATCTATAATAATATATAATCTATCACCTAACCTAACAGATGCATGGTACGTTAACTCTTTCCCCCTGAAAAAGCTCATTGTGCTTTTATATATTTATTGTTGTTGTTTTTTGCACTTACTATTTTTTTTTTGTCATTGTTTTGTTCATTTCTAGTTAGTTACAGTGGAGCCAATGTTGTGTATCCCTGCTAGTGTTATAGTGCCATGGCACTGGCACTATTTGTTGTTGTTGTTTTTTGCATTTACAATTTTTTTTGCTTTTGTCATTGTTTTGTTCATTTCTAGTTAGTTACAGTGGGGCCAATGTATCAATGTCAGTGTTATAGTGCCAGGGCCTGAATATCTGCCATCTGTACCCACTGCATCTCACTGTATATAATGTGCTGGTTTTGTAAATACAGACTGCGTCTCACTGTATATAATGTGCCTGGGGTGCTAGTACCCACTGCATCTCACTGCATATAATGTGCTGGTTTTGTAAATACAGACTGCATCTCACTGCATATAATGTGCTGGTTTTGTAAATACCGACTGTGTCTCATTGTGTATAATGTGCCTGGAGTGTCAGTACCCACTGCCTTTCTTGCTATAAAACTAACATAAACACATCTAAAGGGGTGGTTCACTTTTAAGTTAACTTTTAGTATATTATAAAATGGCCTATTCCTAGCAACTTTTCTTTTTTATAGTTCTTGAATAATGTGCCTTTCTCTTCTGCCTATTTCCAGATTTCAAATGGGGGCCAAAAATTATTGCTCTGCAAGGCTACAATTTTATTATTATTATTATCATTTCTTATTACATTCCATGTAGGCCAACCAGATAGCTGCTAAATTACCAAATGGAGAGCTGCTGAACAAAAAGCTAAATAACTGAAAAACCATTAAAAATTAAATAGGACCAATTGTAAATTGTCTCAGAATATCAGTCTACATTATATTAAAAGTGAATTTAAAGGTGAACAACTCCTTTAAGCTAACTGATCCCAAACACAAATGTTTGCAGATCCCCTCACAGAAGTGCACGTATGAATACTTTTACATCCTAAGCATTTTAGGGTAAAAAAAAAGCACCCCCACTTTTGTACAGAATCCTTGTAGATTGTAAGCTCTTTTGGGCAGGGCCCTCTTCACCTTTTGTATCGGTTATTGATTGCTTTATATGTTACTCTGTATGTCCAATGTATGTAACCCACTTATTGTTCAGCGCTGCAGAATATTTTGGCGCTTTATAAATAAATGTTAATAATAATAATAATCCTTGGAAGTCAGTGGGAACAGCAAGAGGTAGTTGGGAGGTTCATTTTTTACACCAGCAGTGAATCCACTAAGTCTCACATTAGCTTTAGGTCAGTCTGTGTATGGCCTATCTTTAGCCTCCCCAAACAAAAAAGTCACCCTCCGCCTAAGGGGTTATACTTGTTCTTTAAGTCTAAAGGTGGCCACACACGTGGCAATCTGACGATGTTTTGTGAGACCATCGGTCGCCCGAAACATCGTCAGATCCGCCACACACCGTTCAGGGCTGAAACAGCAAATAAGGAGGTAGAAACAATAGGATTTCTACCTCCTTCTGCCGATTCAGCCCTGACGGCAGATTTTGGTCAGACGCCTTCTATGGCGCCCGATCAAAATTTTCTAACCTGGCCGATCGGCGAGTCGATTTCAGCAGCTTCCTGCGATATTGGTCGACTCGCCGACATGCCATACACGCACCGAATATCGTATGAAACGAGGTTTCAGACGATATTATCGGTGTGTGTATGGCCAGCTTAAGCCCACTCATGATGGATTGCTTCTGTGGTACAGTAAAGAGGTTCATACAGGGGTTATTCTCAAAGAAATAAAATAGGGGTGTGCTAAATCTCTATGGAGAGGATTGACCATAGCAAAAAGGGTGGCCTAGACAGTTATCATTGTGCGTGAACAGATGTAACATGCAAATTACATAAAACTAGTTTGAAATACTAGACCCTATCGATACACTGAAGTTGTAAGCAGAGGGGGGCGAACCAACCAGGTGCCCTAGACGACCCAGCTAGCACTTCGGCCTTATCGCTGCTCCCCCCTTACCCGCTGGCGCGTGTATATATATATACTGTATATCTGCCCCTAACTGTGGTACGCACAGCAAATTTTGTGTGAAACTAAAATATTTTGTGTTCATTCTGACAAGAGCACAATGTTTTTAAAAATGTGCACACAAGTACAAAATGTGTTCACAACATAATTTAGGGCACCTATCCAAGAATGAATTGGAAGGAACATTGCCTATCACCATCTCCCTACATCTAAATCACCTTTCACATCAACATTATCTGTTTTCTGTGTAGCTCCATAAGTGAATGGTTCTTGATAAATGCATCTCTCATACGTTACATGTTTGCAGCCTTTGTAAATTTCCAAGCAGTACTCTTTCATGATTGAGGTAAGGAAAGCACCAAGAGATGTTATCTCACAGCTCAGTAGCAGCCCTGCTGCCTAATTTGCCTACAATATTCTGAGGCTTTAACACCTAGATTTCCCCTGACAAAACATTCACTAACCTACACGTGAGTGGAACCATCTGCTTGATTTGAGATTTTTATGTTGGGAATGGAGTCTGCTGTGGTCTTTTTCAGTGACATAAATGAGTCTGACCTTTCTGTAAGTATATGTATGGGACTCTAATGAATGCTGTAAGAAGATCATAGGGAAATTAGCAGCTAGCAATAAAGGAGATACTTGTGCAGAGTAGCTGTAAGTAGGAGTTAGTCCTTGCAATTAGTCGTAGTTTATATTTAGCAAAAAGGGGAAAGTCTTTACATACATGTGGTATCCTGTCAATAATTTCTAAAAGACTTAAAGAAAAATAAAACGTAATAACTGAAAGTGATCCACTTTCAATAAACACATTTTATTTTTCTTTAAGTTCTTGTGTGTGCAGCACTCTGTTCATTTATTGCTATTTTTTGCCAGCACCTGGGGCAGTTGATTCGCTGAAGTGTGTGCTCCGTTTTGTTTATTTTGTATATATATATATATATATATATATATATATATATATATATATATGCACCATATATCTATAGGGTATAGAGAACACTAAAAGTGTGACTGCACTAAAACAATAGCATCACATAAAATTATATAAGTTAAAATCAGTATTAAATGACACTCTAAAGTCATACAGAAAACTGCTTGGCGGCTTACATGCTTACATAATATATAAAAGGTATAATTGCTTTCGAAACAAATGCATACAGTCATTTGCACTAGACCTAAAGTTAAATGTATATTAAACACTTGCATTTTTATTTTGTTACTTGTTCTTCCTCTTTCACTGCGTGAAATACTGTGTTGTTCAGAACTTGTAGTACCCTGGAATTAAATAGATATTGTGCACAATACTGCTGCCCTTTTAGCACTGTTATTTAATGGGGCAATTTCCTACAGCTTCATCATCGTTATCATCATGAGAGAGATGGAGATGATACATTGATCTGTATATATACTTTACTTGGGTGTGGGGGGCAGGCAGGGGGAAACTGCCAGACTGAAATAAGTTACATTCTATGAGTGTAATACAGAAAGGGAAGAGTTGATACAGAATGGGAGAAGTTGTGTAGAAATGTATTACAGAATGAGGTGAGCTTTGTAGTGTTATACCATTAAAAAAGGGAGTTCTGTGGTGATTTGAAAGGAAAGAGACTTATGTTGACCACACACAAGCTGAATTATTTAATATGTTTGGTCCAAAGTAGGGATCCATTTGATAATAATGAAATTTTGATTATTGCTGTTTCAGACTAGAAGATTGCTCAATGCTTGCACCTTATCGGGTCAAAAGTTATTAAGGTTTGCTGTCATAGGTGAGGTAATTGCCATAATGCAAACATCACTTATCACCTATTCAGGTTAGAATTGCCTGATAAGCTGCTGTTTGAGCTTTGAGCCAGTGTAGAGCAGTTCCAGGTGTCTGTTCAGCATGTTTGGGTTACAAAAGACTCTGCCGGGGTTATATCTGAAGCTTAACACAGTGTGCAAAGTGCAAGAAAAGGCTGCAATCACCCATTTTTGCACTCTGTACACTGTGTTTAACTCTGTGCAAATTGCTGTAGATCCCCAGTGTGAGGAGCAGAGTGCGCCATCGGAAGGTGCCTCCAGCCGATCCTGAAATGGAGCACAGACACCCCAATACAGCACTGACTGCGTTAGTCAGGGTGAGGGGCGGCTGGTGGGAGACACATAGGTACATGATTCACACGTACAACTTAGTGACAGGAGTCTCCTTACTCCAGACTAAAAATGTAGCTGCAGCTGTATCATAACAGTGCTGTTCAAATTAAACATGAAATCTAAGTTCCTTTTCTTATTAACACATCCCTATTCATTATTAAGGCATCTAAAAATCCCAGCTGTGCATCATATATTGCCTGCTCTGCCTGCCCTAAGGCACAGAGGTGGGGCAGGCAATATATGATTGATGTCCCTGCCCTCCTCACTTTCCCCCTCCCTCTTCACTGTCTTGTGTAGCCAGTGCATCGGCATGGGCATGAGGTCCCCCATTCTGGCACGTAAACAAGATTTTGGCATGATGCAAAGTTTTTCTTAGTAACAAAATGGCGTCTGCCTGCTTGCTGTAGTTGTGTAATTACAAGACTAAAGGAAACAAGATTTAAATCATTTATTTTGTGTAAGTGAAGTTTACTTGATTAACCTGATAGAAAATAATTTCAACTTATTTCTTAGCGCAACAGATCCCCTTTAAGTGCAGAATTTCCATAAGACTCTCTGAGAGCCCCATGGGAAAACCATAAACATAAGGGGTGGGAGTTTGGGAGGCAACCTCATGGGGTAGGATCCCCCCCCCCCCCAGCCATATTCTACTGCACTAGTGGAGGTTTGCTTTTTGTTAACAAGGAGAGGAGAAGTAGAATAGAATGGAGGATAACTTTTTGTGAAGATGTTACGCACAGTGCTAGAGCAATGCTGACAGAGCCAGTTAAACAGTGAGGGAAAAAGCTCTGAAGCAGTGTGAAATGGTGTGAAAGAGGAAAAGATGCTTTAAGGGTCTGCAAAACACAAAGCAGGTTGAAGTATTGTTTAAGATACTACACAGAGGAAGGATATATGCTCTGTATAACACTAAGACATAGAAGGGACGGGGGTTTAAACCTTCAAATCTTCTCTGCGTGGGAGTGGAAATTATGAAATGGGGGTTTCCTACTTGATCAAGGTTATAACCTTCTCTTTCATTTCCATTTTTTAAATAACTAGTAACACCAGAAAATGTATATACACTATATGCATTTGTACATCATGTTAATATAGTCTTCATTTTATCAGGATCTAAGCACTGTTGCTCAAGCATAGTTTACTCAAAGTCACTGCACTACAAATCCCCCAAACCTTTGTACTAGTGAGCCACAATCAAATGTAAATAGACTTTGAGAGATACACCAGCATGAAAAAGTCCTATGGGATGTCAAATAAGAGCTATGATTGCCTATTTAGTAGCCTCTATGTGGACTGGCAGTACTGGAGTTCTGGGCAGTACACCTGGTTTTCATGCAATGAAATTTGCCTCCAAGACAGAAATTAAAAAAAACAACTTCTTTGAGGCCACAGGGAGCAACTTCCAAAGGGTTGGTGAGAAACATGTTGCTCGCGAGCCACTGGTTGGAGATCACTGCTTTAACTTAATGTCAGAGTAGGATGCCAGGGGTCCACTAGAAAACCAAAGGCCTAATTATTGCTTGAGCCACTAAAAAGCTATATTAAGTACTGGGTCATAAAATAAATGACTGTTACTTGTATATCTGTATATACAATTGAGAAAACATAAACACATTGAAATGTTGTAAGAGGATGGGGAACTGCTTTTGCTAACTTTATGCTTTGCTACATTTCACTGAGCAGGCCCTCTGCAGTTAATATGCACTCAAGCAACCAGCACCTTTTCGCTATTGACTTTAACATATACAGTACTTGGTTTATTATGGCTCTATTCTATGTCCTAGCAGAAATAAAACTGTTTGTACCCCACGGAGCCAATTGACAGCATCCACTGGCTGGAACCCACTGCTGTGTTCCAAAGACCCCTATATGGAAAAGGTGGACCACCTTGTGCCATGTACCATGAAGACCAAAATTAGACAAAAAAGTAGAAAATCTAAAACCTAATTGATCACAGAATAGCTGGTTTTGGTTGTCTAAATGAAATATACCCAGATACTTGACCAGTTTGGACACCCAAAGAAAGAAATAGAATAATACGTGAGTTTTGTAACAATAGTTGTTTATAGTTGTTGAGCTTCTTATAGACCCTCTTTATTTCCTTCTTCTGACCTTTTCCAAGCTGCACTGTTTAGGAAAGGGGTAATTTGCCCAATTTAGTTGAGAAATTCTTGGCTTAACTGACAATAAAATAATTTCCTACTGGTGTCTGTATAGCTTAAGGTAGGTTAGCAATTGTATTTACAGCCAAGGGGTGTATAGTAATATCTGCCCATTCCCTCTACCCTCTACAATTTTTAACTGTTAAAGCTAGCCGACTGTGTGATTTCACACAATATACTTGTGCAACTGCATAAACCCATTTGAAGTGATACTAACTCTAAAAAAATGACTCTTCAAAAAACTAATGCACATTAAAAGTTACCTACAGGTCATGTTGATCATTTTTGGTTAATAGGTCTGCTTTTGTAAGTAATTATTACTTCCTAAACGGACTATCCCTTTTCAACCCATCATTATAACTTTTAATGCTAATGATCTACTGCTAAACAAATATGGGAGCCCCCTCATAGAGAAACATGAGGGATCAGACAGGTAATGTGAAAGCATCAGCCTAATATTTTTTAGGAAAAAATATAAATAGCAAGCAAAGACATTGTTATGATAGATATAGTTTTGGGGTGAAGCACCAATCTACCCTCATCAGATGACTTGAGCGCAGTGTGCCTACTGGGGAAATCTGAAGGTTGGAACCCACAGCAATAGATTTTCAGCACAATTGCATACTATTTAGATCAAAGTTGTGTGCATTTGCACAGCGAACCTGTGGTTGTAAATGCACACTTTTACACATTTAAGAATTAATGTACCCAGGGTGCAAGAGCTTGACCCTTAGTGCTAATCTAGCAGGCACTTACACCCAGAGAATGGTAGGCTCTGTGGGAAATACCACAATGTCAGGAGGCACGGGCAAGTTAGAGAATGGGTGGAGGAATGCCTGCACAGCTACCCAGACCCACTAATCACCAACACAGCACTATCAAGCACCATCCGCGTTGTATTCATGGGGTAGTCACAGGCCTCAGAGCACCAGTTTTGAGCATAAATATATTGTGACCCTACAAATACAATGTTGACTGCACTACTCAGAGTAGAGGTTTTTGTGCACAATCTAAATCTCGAATCTAGGTGAGATTTGGTGAGAATACATATTTGCAATCCAAATGCCCATTAACAATTTTACATTTATATTTTTGTCATACTTTGAGCTACAGCTATAGGTGGGTTATATATTATTCTTTGAAAAGATCCAAGTGGAAATGGGAAAGCTACTTATAGTCTGGGCCCTATTGAGGAAGAATTGATGTGAATTTGTCTTAGCTAAATTGCCAACCATGTTTGCGATTCCCAGGTTAGCACATATGAATGGTCCAAATTGGTCATCTGTGTTAAAGCCAAATAGCATATGACCAGCTTATTCAGCTAAACACTTATGCATGTCCTCCTTAAAAGGGTTTCTTTGCTTTATTCATTTTTCCTTTTATAGTAAATATAATGCTCTGTCACAACTGCTGCCATTTGATACATTTTCAGACTACAAGATATTTAAATTTATCAAAAAAAAGTATGTATAAGACAGTTCATACAAGAGATCACCAACATTTACTGTATTCTGTGTATTGTGAATAAAAAACTAAAGAATACAATCCTGTATATTACAAAATATGTTAATTGCAGTAACCTTGCCCATAAGGAAGCGCAAGGCTCTTACGATGATTATATTATTATTGCATAGAGCAGTTTTTGTTATGACCACAACAGATGATTTACTGTCAGTTGGTTGAGCTGTCTATTGATTTTACTCAATTCCTCGGTTTTTCCCCTCCCACGAGCTTAATATCACTGCAGGACAAGTGCACTTACTGTGTGCAGATATAAAGAGAAAGCATACAAGTTATTTTTAAAGTTTTTTTTAATAAAATATTAAAAACACAAAACTGCACATGTCCCATATGTCCTTGGCTATACAGCAAATGATCTGTAATGCACAGTGTTGGCAATAACAACTCAACAAGTTCTTTGTTATTAACACCCAGGTAGGACTACCTTCTACCTTCCCTGCCCAGTGGGACAGACATCTCTATAGCTGGTTAGAAACTCATGCAGTTGTATAATATTCAGCAAGCATAATATGCTAGTCAGCAAGATGTGCATCTCTATTAAGGTAGGATCTTGCATTATTTTTCCTATCTTTCTGGGGTCCTTGTCCTCCTAGTTTCCATGAACGTGACATAATCCTGCTTTTCATTAATAGTTGGGTTTAGTTCACTTCTGTGTGCAAGACATGATGAAACCTGATCTTTTCTAATAAAAGGAACTCCTAAACCAAGTTCATTGATAGGTCTAGAAAAGAGTAGAGGTATCAATCAACAACTATATTGTTCACCATACACCTCATTACTCACCTTCTCTTTCTATAGACTCAGTTAACCTCTTTGCTTTTATTTTTATATGAAGCATATCCAGTCTTAGTATTTTCCATCAGATTCTCTTTACGTATTATTTTCTTTCCTCTTCTAACACCATCTCATTTTTCTCATTTCATGCTTTTCTTCTCTTCCAATGGTTTGAATCTCAAACTCTCACTAATCCGATTGTTGGCCCTGGAGGCAAGTTACAAATAAGACTCTACTGTCAGTGAAAGTGTATGCCTGATCACATAACCTGCCTGCTATACTCTAGTCTAAGTTGTGACTAGTGAACACTGGTTACAAGTTTTGGGCCAGAAGAAAATATCATGCCTCACAAACTACTCTCTTCTTTTGTGCCACAGGTATATGACTCAAATTGGAACGAAAGTGACTCTGATGAAGAGAGCTTGAATGATACCAGGGGCTATGTATGCTTACAAAGCTTCCAGGATGACTCAATGGGTACACTTGTGCATTTCCAAAAATTCTTCATCCCTCTGGTTTATACACTGGTTTTTATTTTGGGTTGCCTGGGTAACAGCCTTGTGCTTCTTATCCTCATAAAGTTTCGCCGCAGTCGCTCTACTACTGAGAACTTTTTGCTTCACTTAGCCTTGGCAGATCTTCTCATGCTAGTTACTTTTCCATTTGCTATAACAGAATCTGTGGCAGGTTGGGTATTTGGCAGCTTCCTCTGTAAGTTTGTGGGGGTCATCAACCGCATCAACTTTTTCTGCAGCAGTCTCCTCCTCGGGTGCATCAGTGTGGATCGTTACATCGCCATCATCCATGCCATCCATACCTTTAGAAGTCGGCGTTTGGTGGCTGTTCATCTTCCCTGCTTTGGGGTTTGGGCCTTGTGTTTCCTGCTGTCAATGCCCAATCTGTTTGTTTTGGGAATACAGGAAAATGGTAATGTAACAACATGCACATACCACCAAAGCCACTTCCCTAGTAATGGATGGTGGCAGACAGGAAGATTTCTCAACCACATCGTGGGTTTTCTCCTCCCTCTATCGATTATGGGATTCTGCTATGCCCACATTGTGGCTGCTCTTTGTCGGTCCCCACGATTAGAGAAGAAAAAAGCAGTAAGGCTGGCAATAGTGGTCACTGGAGTCTTCCTCTTATGCTGGACCCCCTACAATGTGACAGTGTTTATTGACACTTTGGATCAGCTGGGATTGGTCCATAACTGCCAAGTACGAGAAGAGCTTCCAATTGCAATCACCGTCACAGAGTTCCTGGGTTATGTGCATTGCTGTCTGAATCCAATCCTCTATGCATTTGTGGGGGTAAAGTTCAGGAACGATGCCCTGCGTATCCTGCGCAGAGCTGGCTGTTTAAGCTCACTGATGCCAGAAGTCTCACTAAATTTTGACAGGAAGAGTAGTGCCACCGACTCTGAAAATGGCACAGTTATGTACAGCTTCTAGAGTCTGCTTTCTAAATGACAAAGCAAATGGAAAATCTATAAGAATATTTACACATTTTGTGAGTGGAATAGATGTAAAAATGGCCAGCATGCACATAAACAAGAAGCAAAATTTTGGAATCCTTAAAGGGACAGTATAGTTAGTGTGCAATGCTGAACAAAGCAGAGCCTTGTATAAAGAAGTAGGTTTGCTAAAATGCTAAAGTTTTTTTGTTTGCATAAATATAGGAATTTCATGGTAACCATATGTCTGCCTACTTTAATTTTGTTAATAAAACAATAAAATAATGTAAATATTTGTTTTGTTAATGTTCCTAAATGAGTGTGCAAATAACACCAACGTATACTAGCAATTATGTCAGCTCATCATTATCCTGAACTATTAACAGCAGGTGAATTCTTCTGTATCGGGATGTAGGTTTAAATCCTAAAGTACAATTCTTTCAAGAGAAAATGCACACTCCATGTCTCCAGCAGATTAAATAAAAAAATATATATATATCAAATAAATTATTTTACATAGTAACATCATAAGTAAGGTTAAAAAAAACATGTCCATCAAGTTCAACCTTTTATGCCTATATATATCCTGCCTAACTGCTATTTAATCCACAGGAAGGCAAAATAAAACCATTCTGGAGTCTAATTTGAGGGGGAAAAAATTATTTCCTGACTCCAAGATGGCAATCGGACCAGTCCCTGGATCAACTTGTACTATGAGTTATCTCCCATAAATCCCATGTATTCCCTCACTTGCTAAAAAGCCATCCAACCCCTTCTTGAAGCTATTTATTATATTGGCCAGTACGACTGATTCAGGGAGAGAATTCACAACTTCACAGCTCTCACTGTAAAAAATCCTTTCCAAATATTTAGATGGCATATGCTTTCTTCTAATCAAAATGAATGCCCTGCTGTAAGGATCCACTGGTAAATAAAGTATTAGAGAGATTAATATATCCCAGGCGTTGTAGGGAGGTCATACAGGCACGTGGAGGTCACACACACTACTGAGCCTCATTTTGACTTGTTTTAAGGACATTACATCAAAGTTGGATCAGCCTGTAGTGTTTTTTTTCCACTTTAATTTTGAGTGTGACTCCAAATCTAGACCTCCATGGGTTGATAAATTTGATTTCCATTAATAATTTTTGTGTATATATACTGTATATACAGTATATATATATATATATATATTGATAAAGGTCCCAGGTGAGGACCGAAACATCGATCTAAATAAAATAAGTATCTTTTTTTATACAATTTTCCTGGTGTGCATCAGCATTTTTTACATATTTACAGTATATATAGATAGACAGATATAAAAAAACACAGCACTCACAGGACTAGGTCAAAAAGCAAAAAAATCCTTTTTTGGGGCAAGCAAATCGACCAAAACCTCAATTTCCTTGCACCAATAAAGGGCATTTTTGATCTAGTCCTGTGAGTGCTGTGTTTTTTTATATCTACAATTTTGTTTCCACACCTGGCACCCAGGCAATTTTTTGATCTAGGAGTGTGCCCTTTTGCTAATATGTTTTATATATATATATATATATATATATATATATATATATATATAAATAATTTTTTTGATTTTTTTTCTGCAAATCCTGTGAGTGCTGAGTCCTTTGTTTCTTTACATGGTGGCTACCTTACCCGGCACCCAGGTGTGTGCCCTCTCCTTTCTAGTGTCTGCACTCCGATGCCTTAAAAATCACACAAAGCGGGCGCTCAGCCAAATCAATTCTATATAAAATATATTTTCAGGCCGGCACACCCTTATTAAAATTTGTGCAATGTGCTTATAATAAAGGCTTTGAATTTTAATAAGGGTGTGCCGGTCTGAGAATATATATTATATACATATATATGTCAGCAGGTGCTTGAGAGGTGCTCGAGAGAGGGTCAGCACTCACAGGAAAAACAAATTATTTTTATTAAAAAGGAGACTAACGTTTTGGCTAGCACACAGTATGACGTCACAATGCGTAATAACTTCCCCCAGGCTGCCGGTGTCCCTCCCCTGACACGTTGAAGGTAGGTTTCACTTACGCACACTCAGGGGAGGATGTCGGGCAGGTGGCAGGGGCCCCTGCAGGGGGGTTAGGGGGTGCGGCAGGGGCCCCTGGCGGGGGTTAGGAGGGCATGGTGGGCCCTGCACCCCTCAGTCCAACCCTGTATATGCAACCCATGGATGTGATCTAAAAATAGTGGGAAGGGACTTGTCTTGTTCCAGATCTGACCATTGGTCATGCAGTGCATCAATAAGTGTTTTTTTATCAGGAGTGTAAGAGGTAAGAAAAGTGAGTCTCTCCTCATTAGAAATAGGAACGGAGTCACTGGTCTTGTATAATAAATAATTTTTTGTCAGCTGCGGTGCTCTGTTCTCACATGCCAATAGATCTTGTAGTGGTTAGCCCAGGGTCGGACTGGCCCCGGCTCTAGTGGGCCCCGGCGGCCTAGACCTGACCCTTACCGGTGCTCCCCCTGCTCGACCACTCCTGCCCTGACGCGTTAAACTTACGCGCTAGGGGGAGGACGTTGGGTGGGGGGCACCGCGAGGGGGGTTATGGAGGCCCCTGCGAGGGGGGGCACAGGCACCTGCAGGGCCCCTGGGGCGGGAGCCCCAATGGGCCCTTCACCCCCCAGTCCAAACCCTGGGTTAGCCCCCTGTAAGAAACAAGTTACCAGATCATCGAGTTGTTGAATTAGAAGATGAGGATGAGAATTATTCCTGACTATTTGTACCATACGCAAAAGATGTGGGGAGTGGCATGAAGAATGGTGTAACAGGGTATTCCTGTCAGTAGTCTTCCGGTATGTAGTCGCACCGAGTACGGTATCCAAATCTGTGATGAAGAGGATGGAGGGAGATAGTTGAGTCTATTGGCATGTAAGAACCAAGGACTGTTCTTACTGAATTAGAGCTTATCTTGGGGGATGGTGTGTTTTTTGTCACTTTGAAAAAGGCTGAGCAAGCAGTCGAAACATCAGTCTCACTTTTAAATAAACATTCTTTATTTGCATAACACCTGTGAGTGTGGCTCCTTTGAACCACTGGATTCCTGCTTGATACGGTCCTGCACCCAGGCATTTCTTTATTTATACGAGAGTGCCTACTTCACATGTGACTTATATATATCTTATACAGTGGCTTGCAAAAATATTCGGCCCCCTTGAACTTTTCCACATTTTGTCACATTACAGCCACAAACATGAATCAATTTTATTGGAATTCCACGTGAAAGACCAATACAAAGTGGTGTACACGTGAGAAGTGGAACGAAAATCATACATGATTCCAAACATTTTTTACAAATAAATAAATGCAAAGTGGGGTGTGCGTAATTATTCAGCCCCCTGAGTCAATACTTTGTAGAACCACCTTTTGCTGCAATTACAGCTGCCAGTCTTTTAGGGTATGTCTCTACCAGCTTTGCACATCTACAGACTGAAATCCTTGCCCATTCTTCTTTGCAAAACAGCTCCAGCTCAGTCAGATTAGATGGACAGCGTTTGTGAACAGCAGTTTTCAGATCTTGCCACTGATTCTCGATTGGATTTAGATCTGGACTTTGACTGGGCCATTCTAACACATGGATATGTTTTGTTTTAAACCATTCCATTGTTGCCCTGGCTTTATGTTTAGGGTCCTTGTCCTGCTGGAAGGTGAACCTCCGCCCCAGTCTCAAGTCTTTTGCAGACTCCAAGAGGTTTTCTTCCAAGATTGCCCTGTATTTGGCTCCATCTATCTTCCCATCAACTCTGACCAGCTTCCCTGTCCCTGCTGAAGAGAAGCACCCCCAGAGCATGATGCTGCCACCAACATATTTGACAGTGGGGATGGTGTGTTCAGAGTGATGTGCAGTGTTAGTTTTCCGCCACACATAGCATTTTGCATTTTGGCCAAAAAGTTCCATTTTGGTCTCATCTGACCAGAGCACCTTCTTCCACATGTTTGCTGTGTCCCCCACATGGCTTGTGGCAAACTGCAAACGGGACTTCTTATGGTTTTCTGTTAACAATGGCTTTCTTCTTGCCACTCTTCCATAAAGGCCAACTTTGTGCAGTGCACGACTAATAGTTGTCCTATGGACAGATTCCCCCACCTGAGCTGTAGATCTCTGCAGCTCGTCCAGAGTCACCATTGGCCTCTTGGCTGCATTTCTGATCAGCGCTCTCCTTGTTCAGCCTGTGAGTTTAGGTGGACGGCCTTGTCTTGGTAGGTTAAGAGTTGTGCCATACTCCTTCCATTTCTGAATGATCGCTTGAACAGTGCTCCGTGGGATGTTCAAGGCTTTGGAAATCTTTTTGTAGCCTAAGCCTGCTTTAAATTTCTCAATAACCTTATCCCTGACCTGTCTGGTGTGTTCTTTGGACTTCATGGTGTTGTTGCTCCCAATATTCTCTTAGACAACCTCTGAGGCCGTCACAGAGCAGCTGTATTTGTACTGACATTAGATTACACACAGGTGCACTCTATTTAATCATTAGCACTCATCAGGCAATGTCTATGGGCAACTGACTGCACTCAGACCAAAGGGGGCTGAATAATTACGCACACCCCACTTTGCAGTTATTTATTTGTAAAAAATGTTTGGAATCATGTATTGGTCTTTCACGTGGAATTCCAATAAAATTGATTCGTGTTTGTGGCTGTAATGTGACAAAATGTGGAAAAGTTCAAGGGGGCCGAATACTTTTGCAAGCCACTGTATATTCATAGACAGGGTTGGGCATGGGTCTGTATATAGAGGGGAGAAGCCAGGTCAGGTAGGGTTAGGTTTGGGAACTGGCGGGTTGGGGTGAGGTGTTGGTCGAGGTTTTCTCAACCTGCACATCACTTCTGGAGACCAAAATTGCAAGCACATTCAAGATGGGGCCTTACCAGCACTCTGTAAGGTAGAAAAATAACCCCCTCCTCCCGCAAATCTATGCCCCTTTTAATACAGCTCAAAACCTTGTTAGTTCTTGCAAATAGATAATACGTCATATTAAAAAAAAATCGAGTGTTGCTTTAAACATTAAAGGAGAAAGAAAGGCAAAGTCACTTGGGGGTGCCAAAATGTTAGGCATCCCCAAGTGACTTTAATCGCCTACCTTTTACCCCAGGCTGGTGCCCCTGCTCGGAGAGAACAGCACCAGCCCGGGGTAGCAGCGATCGCTTCCTCCTTCCTGGTTCCCTGCGGCGCTGGTGCTGTTTTCTCCTAACAGGGGCACCAGCCCGGGGTACAAGGTAAGCGATTAAAGTCACTTGGGGGTGCCTAACATTTTGTAACTGATGTTTAAATTGTAACCCAAATTGACAAGAAAAGAGCGCTGGCACTTGAAGCAAGTTAAAGCAGGGAAATTTTATTTTTTATGATACTTGACAAAGGGGTTCTTTGGCCCAAACCGTTGCACTTCAGCAATAAAATTCACAAGGGCTCGCGCTGCTATTACTTGCTCCAAGTTCCAGTGCTCTTTTCTTGTCTCGAATCCATCCAGCACTATGCATCCAGCTCTCTACTACTGAAGCGCCAGGGTGTGCGAGAAATGTCCTGAAGAACATGCCCTGCAACCAATGTTCCCTCTAAGCCAGGGATTCCCAACCTTTTTTTACCCATTTTTGTATACAAATGTCCTGAAAAACATGCCCTGCAACCAATGCTCCCTCTAAGCCAGGGATTCACAACCTTTTTTTTACCCATGAGTCACTATCAAATATAAAAAGAGTTGGGGAGCAACAAAAGCATGAAAAAAGTGCCCAGGGGTGCCAAATACAGGCTGTAACTGGCTATTTGGTAGCCCCTGTGTGGACATGAGGCCCTGTTCTTCTCATAGACCCGGGGTTCTTCTTCTTAGCACTCAAAGTCCGGCTCATGACAGTTACATGGGAGTAGGAGAAACAAAACCTTATTTGAAAGCAGTGCTCCTTCTGAAAGCTCAGACTCAGGCACAATGCACTGAGATGGCTGCCTACTCACCAATATTACAACTAAAAAATACCTTTGTTGGTTCAAGAATAACATTTTAAATGGTAGAGTGAATTATTTGCTATGGAAACAGTGTAATTTAGAAATAAAAAGTATACCATGGGCGTTGTTTTCACTTACAGCACCTGTGTGAAGCAGCTGAAAATATGTATTAAATCACAATTCAGAGTGAACATATTAAAGGTCCCACACAGGGGCAGATTAGTGACTAGGCACCCCTAGGTTATAGCCTAAAGGCCCAGTGTAATCAGGGGCCCATTCTGCTTATTTTAAAAAAAATGTTTTTGTGAAGCTGCTGCCCACCCCCATGCCAAGGCAACCAAAGTCGTGCACATGTCTGTGCATGGTGACTAGACAAAGTGCTGTGTATGTTGAAAAATCAGAGGATAGGTGGCGCGTATGCTTGTGTGTTCTGATGTTGCATTTTGTTTGGCACACCAATTACACACCAATATTATAACTAACATAAATACATTTGTTGGGTTAAGAATAAAATCTTAAATGGCAGAGTGAATTATTTGCTATGGAAATAAAAAGTACACCATAAAAATCATGACAATATCGCTTTAAGGTAAACGTGCAGTAGCGATTATGGAGACAGAAAAGATTATTAGCACAGTTCATTAGTTACAGCCATGCCCACATCCAAGCAAGAAAGTCATTGCTTTGTTAAAGGACCGGTAACACCAAAAATAAGTATTCATTTGAACGGACATGTTTTAATTTAATAAGAGGATGTCATTTTTTTTATAAATACATATATAGATTCTTAGCATTAAATTATAAAACTTTGTAATATATGTCTGTTATATGTCTGTATATATATGTCTGTTAAAAATGTTGTACCTGTTCTGAGATACAAGCTATCGTTTCTGCAGCTTTCTTTTCTCCCACTTGAAGTTCAGTGGCTGCTGGTTGTCCTACTCTCTGGTGCTCTGAGGGGCAGCAATTAAAGGTTAAACACCCTTGACCCCTGTCTAAAGCTGGCCATACACGCATAATATAGTTTCGTACGAAATTCGGTGCATGTATGGCGGCTCGACAAGGTGACCGATATCGCAAAAGGCTTAGGATTTTGGTTGACTCGTCAATCGCCAGGTCAAAAGATTTTGATAGGCCGCCATTGAAGGCGCCCAAGCATCAGATCAGTTAAGCATCAGAGGGGCAGCCAATAAACCACATGCGAGCAGGGCGGCCAGTGGCCACTGAACTTTGAGGAGGATCATGACTGAAGGAGAGAAACGAAAGCTGCAGAAATGATCGCTTGTATCTCAAAACAGGTACAACATTTTTAACAGGCATACAATACAATGTTTTATAATTTAGTGCTAAGAATCTATATATGTATTTCAAAAATGACTTTACATCCCCATTAAAGGAGAAGAAAAGGTAAAAACTTAGTAAGCTTTGTCAGAAAGGTCTATGTAAATACAGTCATAAGCAGTCCTCTATAAAAAGAAACACAGGTTTTCTTGTCTCCTTTTTTGTAAACATGTTCTTTGGTATCAGACTTCCTCTCTCAGAAAAATCTTTCATTCCTGGGCCCGGAGTCTGCACAGCTTACTCCTCTCTCCCTTCTCCTGCTCCTCATCCCATAAGAATTCACTCCCCCCACCATCAGAATGTGTGATCTATGCTACTAGCCTCTAGAGTTGCAGCAGGAAGCAAAGGGAGACCAAGCCAAAATGGCAGCTGCTATCTTAAACAAACAAAGGGAGCTTCTAGGGCTCTGAGAAGGCTTCCGGGTCTCTGAAAAGGCTTCATGTGGCCTTACCCTAACGCCATCCTCCACTGCCAGCTTGAGCGCATGCTTGTTATCAGTTTTCTAAAGGCTCCTATATATTGTGTATTCAGAGGTAGGTTTGAGAGCACCCAAATGTATCAGTTTAAATGCAACATGCTGCATTTTTGTGCGCTAACAGTAATCCTTTAATATACGTGAATGTAACATTAATGAGAGTGCTGTCCTAAGCAGTTTTGCAACTTAAATTCATTATTTTTTTAAAAAGTTTTTTAAGGCAAATATTTACTGTTAATATGAATGAATTTTATTTACAACAGCACCACCTGCTGGTCAGTTTCCAGCCATGATTCAGATGAGGAACTTGGCAAAAAAATTCTGAGAATTACATAGCCTGAAACTTAGGTGAACCATGGTGAAACTTCCTAAAAAGAAAGGTAGTCATAGGCCATCTTTTCCCACAATTCCAGCAGTCACAAAGGGGCAATGTGCCACAATTGCATCTGATTCAGCAAGGTTCACACACATGAATAACACTTTTTGTTGCAAATTGGGCACAATTGTATGTAAGTGTATCTGGCATAATTTCTTGTGTTCGTTGTACAAGCAACACCTGTAACTTATTCTTTAGGGGCGCAAGTGGTTTATGTATATTGGCGCTGGGAACAAAGGGAAACCTGGAGCTACCACCATGTCAAGAGGCGTTAGCAGACTCATTTCGGAACAGAAAACAGAAAGAATTAAGTGGCACTGAACACAACTACAAACATGACTGACCTGGCTGGCCATTTTGTCCAAAATGTATGGAATGAACTACCACTCTGATCACCTAAATCTGAACAGAATATTCAACATTAATACTTGTGCTGACACTCCAAGTAATGACAAAACAGCATTGGACATCTCCAGATTTCACCTCTTATATTTACATTTGTTTTATTTACATCAAAACGTGTTGCACATTTTGACTGCTTTAATTAAAAAAAGTAAAGAAAAAAATGCCACACTCACAAAGATATACAGATGATGAGACATTGCTGAGCAGAGATAAGACATGGCACCCATCTCCCAACGCATTCAAGACGAAATGACACACTCCCTGCCAGTAGTTTAGTATGGATAAAGGCAAACCAATTGTAATATTTGAGACTGAGTGATGCAGAAGGAAAGCGTAGGGTAGAAATCTGAATGGACAGACATAAGAACCAAGGTACATAAAAGGGTGAAATACTATGAATTTTCATTTACAGTTAAAATAAAATTATGTCCTTTTTGTCTTTGGCCACAGCTGATCATGGCAGAGTTGTCTTTAGGGGTTGTGAAGCAAGGGCAACTGCCCTGACATTGCATTTATTGGGGCCTTTAGAGGAACAGCTTTATTCCATAAATTTACTTCCTGACTGTGCAGTTAGTGCCTCAGTTCTCATAGTTGCAGAGATAATAGACTCTAGAACAAAATTGCAACAATGATACTTTATAACAGTCAGGCCCTTGGGGAAGCTGCAAGTTGTACAATAATTGCTTACGGAACTCATATTGGAAGTCATACTTCATATAATTATGAGGCCCCAATAAAGTATGCTTTGCTCCTAGCCCTATGCAAGGATGTAGTTTCTATATTGGAACCCATGGGTCAGTGCCTAGGGTGCAATGAAATAAAAAGATAAGAGGGGGTTGCCCCACTGCTTCTGTAAATACTTGTAATGCACGCCGAGTGTATCTATCAGCAAAGAATGGAGGGGCAGCCTAAGGTGGTGACATGTTCTAATAAACCCCTTCACCCACCAGCACCAAAGACAGGCCTGGCTTGTTTGTGCCAGCAATTCCTTATAATTATAATATAAAACAAATTTAGAAAATTCTAACAGAAAAAAAAGAAAACAAACACTAACGGAACATGCCAATAAAAAATAAAATGAGTAATGGTGCAAAAAAAAAAAAACTGTAAAAAGGAGCATAACAGTAAAATGACTGGTACAAAAAGCAGCAATAAAAACAAGTCACAGATAGCGGGCTAAAGAAAACCTAGAATTAGGAAAAGACATTTGCGTAACTTCAATGTCACTCTTGGTTGACCAAAGCAATCGAACTTTCTAATTTAAGATTAGGATAGTAGGAAAGTTCATTGATATCCAGCAAAGATGTGGAATTGGAAAGGGTAGGAAAATGAGAAATAATTACTTTATCTTTTAGTACAGAAGGATGTAGTAAATTAAATATTAGCAAGAAAGTTGAGAAAAAATAAGTTGGCACTTAGGAGAGAAGCTGGCAAGGGAAGTTGGCACTGATGAGCTACCAGAGGGAGTTGGTGTTGGCAATTCTCTGCTGTTAGAATGGTAGGTGCCCAGGCCCTGCGATATAGGTATCCAAGGAGACACTGCGCTGCCTCATTTGGTGTCCAACCAACATGCTTTGCTGTCCAGGCAAGTGCCCACCAAGAGGGCCTTGGGGAGATAACATTGGAGCACCCTGTGGGTACATCTCCCCTGATACACTCCTCTGTTTCATCATCATAAAGTTCTGTTGCACCATCTGTGGTGGAGGCACCATCCCTGTCCTGCCCATGGTGGGAAGTGAGGGCATTCCAATTGATCGCTGTGGGCCTGGAAGACTTGGTCCTAAACGGCCTGGGTGTTGTTCAGTCATCATATTCTGAAGTCCCAGAAGGTGCATGTTCGTTGGATGTGGTTTTGGTGTCTGTGTACCCCCCTTAGGAAAGTACTGCAAAGTGCTGCTGGGTTTCTCTGAGGGCATGATTCTTGACAAGTCAAATTCTGGGATGCCAGTGGCTGATGGTCGAATGACCTCTCCCAACTCTGGGTCAGTAAGCACTGAAGGCAGAACATGGCCATAAGGATCTGACATCCTGTGGGGTAAACGTGCCTGGGAAGTTGTGTCATCTGTGTAATGGTGTTGCATGGAGCTGCCTCCCCCTCCTTGGTGCCCAGGCTGCAAGCGTGATGGGAAGACCAGCTGGTTGGAGGACATCATTTGTGTGCCAGGACCAGGGCAACAAGGATCTTGTGTTACTGAGGAAATTAATAAAGGGTTCTGCATGGAGGGTCCAATTGATGGATGCATTGGAGGCCCAGGGGCAGCGAGAAGAGATGGTGGCTCATGAGAAAGAGTTGACTGTCCTGGAATATTTATGCTCCCTATGGGGCTTTGTGAGGAGTTCAAGTTTAAGTGCAAAGATATAGGAGGATTCATCGTAGAGCCTGAAAGAGAGTGTATTTATGTCATGTAAAATATCTCTGTCCATGGATGAAGCAAGAAATGTAATGCAATCTTCAGTTTTTTGTCTAACCTACCACATTTGCCCACCTATTTCTCTCCATAATGCTATCTGTGTTTTTGTTTTTGTTTTTTAAATAAGGGTAAATCTCCTGTATTACCATGTTATCACTGCTGTATAGAGGTGGTCGCTTACCCTGCACATTTTCTAATCAGTTTTAGTTTTCCCAAACTCCCTACTTTTTCAGTTTTTTCTTGATGATCTTAAGGGTGTCTTATAATAAATGTTTGCAATGTTTGGTCCAGGTTTAATCACCAATCATCAGGCAGTGTGTACTCATAACCTGTTTAAATACAAAAATCCTATTGTTTGCTATGAGCTACTGTACATGAGCAAACTTATGTGCCTTTTATTATATATGGGGGTAAATATTTCCACCTCTATTTCTTTCCACCTACATGTACTTGTAATTCTCTCAGTCCTCTGCTTCCTTGGTAAAGTTACACTGAAAATCTCTCTGGGCTTACCGTGTTGATTTCCTGGTGGTAGGAGTACACGGTCGGGAAGAAGCTCGTCATCCGAGGTGGCAATGGTTTTGATGGCATTATGATACAGTGGAGTAGAGCTAGGCATAGCATATTTGGACATCTGGGACATCATTAAGGACAAAGGATTTTGAGAAGTAAGTCCATCTAAATAAATAAAAGTAAACAGGCAATTAAGTATACAGATTCTGAAATCAGATCTTACCACACCATCAATGTATGTTTTATGGGGGTGAATACTAGTACTTGTTATTCTATGTAAATATCTAGAAAATACATATTGTTGGTAATACCAGAATAAAGGTCACAGTCAGAAGCATTCTGTATATAGCTGCAAAGACACTCAGTGAAAGCAAAGTGTTAACAGTGATTTTTGGAATTGCTCTGCCATGTTTTTTTTCAGCATGCTAAGTGTAAGTTCAAGGTAGTTGAGACAGTGCTAAGCTTGCTGTGCTGCATATCTGGAACAGGCACCTAGACAGCCAGAAAGGTGGAGTTTGATGGCAGGACCAAGGCCAATACATTTGAGCAGAGACAGAGCTCACAGGGACTGATTTGTAACTTACCACATATTTAATGCCAGTATATAGGCAGTGTAAAGTAAAGGGTAATAAATGCATAACAGTGTAAGACAGGGGTGCCCAACCACCGGGCTGTGGACCGGTGCCAGGCCTTGGGCTGTGCTGAACCAGGTCTCTGGTCTTGGCTGCAGTCTATAATAGCTTCAAAGGCAATGAAAACTGCCCCAATTACCTGCGATCCCAACTCCTCACAGGAGTTACACGGCGTTACATGCAAAGTGGCAAAAACTTTCTACTGAGTGAGACAAGGACCAAAATACTTAAAGCTCTGTACAAAGTGGCTGAAAATATAACCACTTAGGTGGGAGTAGAAGAGCAAGGGGCTGGGTACATCTAGTTGTAGGGAAAAATCTCAGGTCTCCCACTGATTCGGTATTATGGTGAGTTGTATTATATTTTATATATTACAGTGTAATAATAATAGTATGAATAAAGTACATAATATAAAATGTATTAGCTACATTTACATTATATATGTTAAAATTAAATTATATAACACTAGTTTATGGTGTTTTATTATGCTCCTGAAATGTGCCCCTCCCCATCGGTCCTTGGAAAAATTGTCTTGCTTGAAACCAGTCCGAGTTGCAAAAAAGTTTAGGGAATGCTAGTGTAAGGAACACTGTTCAAAAAACGGTAATTTTCAAATGTATTGCAGAGTCTCTGCTCCTGCTCAGCCATGTCCATATCCATGTTAATAATAATAATAGGCTATCACACAATTAAGTACACATAAGGGCTCATTTAGGAAGCAAGTGCAGGGTGCACAATTCTCATGCAATTCCCCATGTTTTTTACCCAAAATGCAGGTATTATAGTTGTATTGCATTTACAATTAGCTGATTTGCACAGTGCAGGTATGGAATATATTATCTAAATTGTTAGGACCCAGGGGAATTATGGAAAAGGAGTCTTTCCACATGATTAAAAAAAATAGGATTGTTTTGCAATCAGCATAGATTTTGGCAAGCTTAATTAACATCAAATACACAGTACTGTACAAAATAAAAAAAAAAGTTTCTTTAAAAAGGACTCTATGGCAAATTTAAACACATATATAAAAACATACAGATTACATACAAATATTACAGCAGGCCCCACTTATTACCGCTTACTAAAAGATGACATTCCCATATTTTGGAAGTACAGTATATAAATAATGGGTTCATGACTAATAGATCCCATACCTGTATTAGATATGCTTTCATCCTTAGGGTTCACTTAAAGGAAAAGTAACACTAAAATTTTTTAAGTAAAAAATCTATTCTACCCTGCCCCAATAATTGCCCTATCATGCAAACCACTTAGTATTTTGAATGCTTTATTAGAAAATACCTGCTAAAACTTGGCTTTCGGTCATTAGAAGTAAGGCGATACAGCAAAGGAAGGAGCAGCATCCACTATGCGATTGATTGATCAAGTCTAGCTTTCTTCTGTATAGGAAGGAGTCAGGCTAGGCTCGATCAATCAATCGTCGCATAGTGGATGCTGCTCCTTCCTTCGCCGTATTGCCTTACTTCAAATGACCTGAAGCCCAGTTTAATCAGGTATTTTCTAATAAAGCATTCAAAATTCTAAGCAGTTTGCAGGATAGGGCAGTTATTGGTGCAAGGTAGAATAGATTTTTTACTTAAAAAAATGTAGTGTTACTTTTCCTTTAATCCAGCCAAATCCAGATTTTAACTTGGGCTAAAGCATTTTTTTTATTTTTAAAGGAGAACTAAACTCTGAAAATGAATATGGATAAAAATGCCATATTTAATATACTGAACTTTTTGCACCAGCCCAAAGCTTTAGCATCTGAATAGGAGCAATGATCCAAGACTTTAGGATTGTCACAGGGGGTCACCATTATGGAAACTGTCTGCAACACACATGCTCAGTGTGCTCTGAGCAGCTGTTGAGAAGCTAAGCTTAGGGGTTGTCTCAAATTATGAAGCAGAAAATTAGGTTTGCCTGTAATATAAGCTGATGCTACAGGGCTAATTATTAAATTCTGATAACAGGATTGGTTGGAATGAACTGCCATTTAGTAATTATCTGTATTATTTACTAACCAGCCTTATATTGTGACATTTCTATTCTATATATGCAGTATATTGTGAGTCGGCCCCTAAGCTCAGTAACTGACAACAGCACAGAGCATGTGCAGGGAATCAACAGAATAGAAGATGGGCAGTTACTGGGGCATCTTTAGATGCACAGATCTTCCCTGCTAAAGGGCTTTGGTTGCCCAGGGCTGGTACAAAACCAAAACATAATGTACAATATTTCGAGCCTATTTCTTTAGTTAGGCTTTAATTCTCTTTAAATCTGATTCAGTAGAAATGTCTGCATTCAGTCATTTATCATTTAAATTAACTGCACAAGATAGCTAAAAAACACTTATTCCTCACATAAGGAAGGGATTTTGAAAATTATATTTAAATTTAAATATGCAAATCCAAGCTCATATTTAGAAATGACTTGGTCTTGAAATAGAAGATTGCATTCTGCAATTTGTAAGTTGTCACAGGCTTCTATGCTCCCTGTCGCTTGCGCCTTTAAAAGAGCATTCTCTGTGTTAGGCAGCACTCTACCCAAGAGGGTCAACCCACGTTGAAGCCTGTCCTTAGTGCCTTCCTTAGCACAGGGCTCTTGACACTTCTTTCTGCATGTAGCACTGAATTTTTGATCTGGCACTAAGTGCAGAAAGCAGCATTCCCTGGGGCACAAGTGCTTGGCAATTGAGCATTAAGGGGCACTCTCTATGGTATTGAAATTCAAAAATTATTTTGGAGGAAATAGAGGCAAGTGAAATACTACCCAATGGGCAAGTCACAATTCACTTGAATATATTTACTGAAAAGGGGCAGCAAAATACTGTATTTGGAAAAGGTGCACAAATGCTTTTTAATAAGTATATTCATATGTGTCCTGAGAATTTATACTATACAGCATATTCACACAGATGCACACATCACCATCTCAAGTCTTACCCTGATCCATAACACCAAGAGATGCTGTAGGATTTAGGCCCATTCCCTGCTTGCTTGATGGTATACCAGGGCTGGATATGGTGGCTTTAGGAGATGAAGCCCACCCTGGAGAAGGTGCATTCATCTGTGGTGACTTTAGCCTTCCAGGAGAGGCATTTGGTGAGCGTCCACTAATTGATGAGCCCAACACCTGGGGTGACTTGAGAGAATCTGGAGGGTTGGACAGAGGCAAGCCACCCATTTGATTTCCTGGAGTTAGGGGAGACTTTAGGTTAGAGGAAGGGGAAGAAACAATGGGTGAATGAATCTGACCTTGGTGTGGGGATTTAATGTGGCTTATAACAGGAGATTCCATTTGGTTTGCATTTACTGTAAGTTCTGTAGTTCTACGGACCAAGTTCCTGCTGGTAGCCATGTGATCTAACCCAATACCTGAAGTAGTGGTACCAGGTGTGGAGGAAACTGGTATGTGGCTAAGCCTTGTAGTGCCCACCACTGGCCCTTGATCTGGTCCAAATATGTCCATACTGATCTCCTGCTGCATGCCAGGATATGAACCTTGCCCTGGGGGAAACCCTGCCTGTCCTTGAGGAAATTGGCCAGGAATCATCTTCTGGGGTCCCCCAACCATGCCACTTCCATTTTGTGCTCGTGCTGTCCGCACCAAATCCTCTGAACCAACACCTCCCTGGGAATTTATTAAGTCTCCCACTCCCCTCATTTTTTGGGGCAGAAGCATTTGCTGCTGTGGAGCCATTTGGAGGTTAAGGTTCATATTCATGTTCACACTCATGTTCATATTAAGATTTCCTCCTCCCATTGTAGGGTCAATTTCCCTCCCTGTACCTGACTGAACAAGGGTAGGACTCAGCATTCCTCTAGACATCCCAAATTCCATGCCCACAGCAGAACCTGCTCCCATGGTTTCTCCAGGGAACATGGAAGGGTCACCTTGCCTGTGGGTTATCATCATTTCAATTCCCTGCCCACAAGGCATGGATAGTTGCCTTTGCATAACTCCTGGACGCTTCTCTATCAACTGTTGTCGCAGCAGTTCCTCACGGGCACGAGGGTTAAGAAACCTTTCCATTTCCCCTTGGATACCTCCAGAGTATGCCATACCAATTTGTGCAAAGTTACTTTGCCCTCCATCAATGGGTGGCATATCCTCACCCCAGCGAGCTGGTCTTGACATGACTCCCACTCCATCCAAAGGAATATTTTGCATGGCTCCATATCTGCCAGAGAAACGTGGACCTTGAAATGGCATTCCCCCACTCCGAAGCTGCATTGATTCTTGGCCCTCCATGGGTACTTGTAAACGATTACCAGGCCACTGCTCTCCAGGTTTGCTGTGATAAGGTGGAGGTGGTCCCCGAAGAATAATTTCAGGCCCCGATCTTCCATGTATAGCAATGTGTTCCTCTTTTCTCCTTTTCTCTGCATAATATTCTTCCTGCAATTTCCTCCATGCAGCTTGCTCTGGAGTGAGACTGTCATGACCCATCCTCTGCATCAAGAGGCTCATCTGGTGCCCCATATCAGGCCCAGTTTGGTTGCCTGCCAGATCTTGTTCCATTACTGGACCCCCCAAGCTCTGTGTCTGTGTTATCATCGATTGCAAAGGCTCTTCATATTTCTTAATATGACCTGGAGTGTTGGCAGGTCCCTCACCGGTGCTTGAGGTGTGCTTTTGAAAGGATTCATTGGCTGCACTACTTCGGAGAAGCAACCTTTCAATGTCTCTAAGCGTCTGAAGAGAGCGTTCCCTATGCTCAAGCTGCTCTTTAGAGAGACCTTCTGTGCTTAATGTCACACTGTCTCCCTGGTTAGCATCACCCAAATGTGCATTATCCCCAGGTAAGAGAGTGCTGGGTGGTTGGGACAGGGGTGGTGGTGGATCAGAGTGTCCACTGGCAGGGTGACTGCTGCCATTACCTAGCGGAGTTAACTCTTGGTTTGTCTCATCAGTACCGATTTCCTGCGATACTATTGTTGCAGGACCCTGACCAGGTGCAGGTGAAGGGTCTTCTGTTGATTTTTGTAGTGCAGAAGTGGGAAGGCTTGGTACAGGAAGCGTTTCTCCAGGATCTTGGGTACTTGAAGGTTTTTGGGTTAAAACCTGAATTAAATATTGGGGATAGGAGCTAATCAGAATATGAAATATATTACTACTTTTTAACACAATACAGTCACTTTTTCAATATTCAATTTGAACAAGATTAAAAATAAATTCTGCTCTAACATAATCCTATTATAATAAACAATGTGTTGTTGCTTTAATCGTTTGGGTTCTTCTTTAGCTCGGCTGTGGGAAACAATCTAAGGTCCTTAAAAAATTCACACTCACTCTGGTCACTTTTATCCCAAGCCAATTATCCTACCAGTATGTTTTTAAAATAGGATATGAATGCCATGCAGATGCAGAAAGAAAATAACAAACCACTCTAGAAAAAACTCTGACTGGAATCAAGCCTAGGTGTAAGGTACCTGGGCACACTCCTCGTGGTGTACCTGCCCTGGCTCAACATGGCGCATCTGGACTGTTGCGCAAATGCATACAGGCCGACACTTGCGTCCGCACATTTGGCGTATGTATGCGTGCGAATTGACGCCAACGCATGTGCATTGCGATAAAAAGCACGCCAAGGGCTTAGAATCACTGCAAAGTGATCATTACGCTAGTAAAGACACTAAGCCTTATTCCTGCTTTGATATCCTCGACTTTCTGACCCGGCTTGACCTTTGACTCTGAACCGTGCTGCCTGAACCGACCATCTGCCTGTCTGACCATTCCTCTGCCTCATGATTTTGCTGTAGAAGCTTAGCTTGACACCCCTGCCACTCCTCCACTTGGTCCAGTCCTGTTTCACTCCCAGTGACTGTTCTCCTCAGTGGGAGGTGTAGGAGAGGTCTTTCCTCTACGAATTCTTCCAGTGACACACTCCTTAGCTACCTGATACTAGGAGACAATGCTATCCGGTGAGCTGCTCTATTAATCCAACAAATCACAAAATATGGGTGTGACATTTAATAAGACCATATGCTCTGATATACTGCCTCCATTATCCTGTATGATGCACATCCTGTATGATTTCCGGGTAATTAATCTTAAATAGCCATTTTAGCACAAGCCTCATTATCTGCCCTCCTTTCACTAAGAGTATTTCCTATGAATACAAGCTGTAGTCCATATTCCAACATATCTTCCAAAGTTTAAATGTTAAATAAGCCCACCAATGAGACTTTTCTTTGAAAAAAAAAAAAACCTGTGATTCCATGTTTCAGCAAAAGAAATATGTAATAGATCACAACCTCCCGTGTAACACACCCCTTAAATCAATGGTTCCTGAAATTTGGGTCTCTTTAAGGAAGCCCTGTCTGAAGGTCAGTTCTGGGTGAGGTTTTGTATGTCCCAGATATTCTTGGAATGATAGTTGAATTACAAAAAAAAAAGAAGAAAAAATACATTTTTTTGTCTGTAATCTTGTTATTCAATTTTTGGGGACCAGAGCAAATGTGAAATTTTATAGAGACATAAGCATTATCAGTGTGTGTAGTAAGCAGTGCCATACCTCATCCAGCTTTCTACGGGGCACATTTTGCTTGTGGTAAATCAGGATAGAGTCAGTACGTCCTTGTAAAACAGCTTCTGCTGCTCTGAAAGGGAAAATGATTATAATATTTGTGATGGTAAGAAATTAATAATCACTGCTAAGGGGGAAAGTAAATAAATATGATCTACCACATGATTTTATCTTTACTTATATATAGAGTGTTTATTTTTATACATTAATGTAAGGAAATCAGTTACGTAAGTTTACGCTGTATTTGTATCTCCTCTGCAAATAATTTGATTCTCTTTGGTTACTCCCTTAATCCAATTCTCCACTTGTATTCTTTAAACTTTCCTGTTTATTGGTGCAGTACTCACTTGTTTGCCAAGAATGTTGTGAAGACATAAACACATTGTGAAGGGGTTTTGGAAGGACCTAAGGACCCTCCACCATCCCCACGCAGGCTGGGGCCAACTCCATGGGAGGTGCTAGAAGAACTAGTGTCGTTAATCCCAGGAAGAGAAGCAGATCCTGAGCCTGGTAATGTTGGTGTAGACATAACTGATTCACCTGCACTGCAGTCTAAGACAGAGAGAATGAAAAGGGATACCAGGAATCAGAGTGAGCAAGTAATATTACTTTGCCAGCAATGGTCCAATTAGAAAAAATAGCTAGCAAAAAAAAAAAAAAAATTGATAAAGGAACAGAGTTCATGGGAAGGTTTCTAAAGGTTTGTTCTGAAAAAGTAAAGTATGGGAAATATTATGCAAATAGTGTCAATAAGAAAACAGCTGGAAGGAAAGAAAAAACATTACCTTTACAGGAAACAGAAAAAATGATTATACATGGTAAAGAACAAAGATTGAAGAGATACAAAAATAACAGAGAGAGGGCAGCACTACCACACATGGCCAGCAGGAGGTGCACTGCAAGTAAGCAGTGGCTGCTTTGATGGCTTACCTTTGTGTAAAATTTAAATGGTATCAGTACTGAGATTAACTGGCCCCCTGCATCGTTCTCACCTCAGATTCAGGCTGTAATCCCCCTGTATTGTTTAAAAATGTAATCCCCTGTGTTGTTCACACCTTTTAATATCTGCATTGTTCACCCCCTGCAGTGTTCACACCTCAGGTTTAGGCTGTAATCACCCCCATTGTTCACCCCTCAGACTGTAGGTACCTATGTAGGTACTGCCAGGACTATGCTGCCTGTGTGTATGGCACACACAGGCAGCTAAGGGCAGGCAGAGCATGGCACACACAGGCAGAGTATGGCATACACAGACAGCATAGGACAGGCAGAGTGCTGCCTGTGTGTGCCATACTCTGCTTGCCCTATGCTGCTTGTGGGGGGTGAACCTGGCAGGGGTTTGTTGTGGGAGTTTGTTAGCAGTTGGAAATAGCCATTAAATGGTGTGTTATTATGTACTGAGGGTTGCTGTGCTATCCACAGGGGAGGAGGAGGTGCTACCACCATTGTGATAAAATAGGCGTGGTTCGAAGTGGGTGTGGTTTCAAAAAGGGGAGTGGCCAAAACTTGCTTCCATTAGCGGCCCTCCCCCATGTATGCTAGAGAAATTCCGGCCCTCGGCACCGCAGAAGTTGGACAGCACTGTACTAGATGGTCTCTGACAATATGCCGAATACTGGCACCTTACTTACTGCGGGTGACAGCATGGGTCTTTTCATCCTCCTCGCTGTCCGCTCCTGAACACCACTCGTCTCCGCTATATGGCTGCTTTCGTTCCAAGACACAGCGACGCTTACTACGGGAAGGCAACTCTCCTGGAAATTGACCAAGTGTAGTGGTCAAACCTCTATTCCACAGGCCTCTTGGTAGTATTTAAATACAGATGCTTATCTCACCTTTGGGGTGTTGCTCCAGAGGGGCGGGGCCTGTTTCTCCTTGCTCACCCACATCTCCAGCTGGATCTCTTTGCCCTTTAGCCTGGTTGGACCCCTGATTCTGTCCACTTATCAGACCTACTCCACTTGGAGAGGCATTATTGGCTTTGGGGCTAAGAAGCCCAGCCCCTTTGGTCCCCTGGTTCACATTTGGAGTCTGTGACTTTACACCACTGCTGGAAACATTTCCATGATTGGCCACTTTGCTTTCAGGGTGCATCGGACTAAGCGTAGCAAGATATGGTGACAGGGGAAGGAATCAGAGAACCTAGGACAAAAACATAGTTCAAAAAAGGTCAATTGAGACTGAGAAAACAGTATAACTACCAAATAAAATGGCTACAATGTGAATAAGAAGGCTGTACACACAGGTAATGTTGGAAGAGTATCAGAAATATGATATTTCATATATTTTATGGAATACATATTAACATTATTTTTCATAATTCACTAAAGGACAACTGAAGGACAACTAGAGCATGGCCTAAATGTTTTCTATATATATATCTGAAAGGAAACAACTGGTAAAACAATAAGATATAATTAAAGGCAACAACGGTAACATTAATAATATATACAGTGGCTTGCAAAATTATTCGGCCCCCTTGAACTTTTCCACATTTTGTCACATTACAGCCACAAACATGAATCAATTTTATTGGAATTCCACGTGAAAGACCAATACAAAGTGGTGTACACGTGAGTAGTGAAACGAAAATCATACATGATTCCAAACATTTTTTACAAATAGATAACTGCAAAGTGGGGTGTGCGTAATTATTGAGCCCCCTGAGTCAATATTTTGTAGAACCACCTTTTGCTGCAATTACAGCTGCCAGGCTTTTAGGGTATGTCTCTACCAGCTTTGCACATCTAGAGACTGAAATCCTTGCCCATTCTTCTTTGCAAAACAGCTCCAGCTCAGTCAGATTAGATGGACAGCGTTTGTGAACAGCAGTTTTCAGATCTTGCCACAGATTCTTGATTGGATTTAGATTTGGACTTTGACTGGGCCATTCTAACACATGGATATGTTTTGTTTTAAACCGTTCCATTGTTGCCCTGGCTTTATGTTTAGGGCTCTGGCACACGGGGAGATTAGTTGCCCGCGGCAAAACTCCCTGTTCGCGGGCGACTAATCTCCCCGAGTTGCCTACCCCTGCCATCCCACCAGCGAACATGTAAGTCGCCGGTGGGATGGCAGATGCGGCGGGGCGATTTCAGGAAATTGCCTAAAAAGACTCGCGAGTCTTTTTCGGCGATTTGCGCGAAATCGCGCCGCCGCGTCTGCCATCCCGCCGGCGACTTACATGTTCGCTGGTGGGATGGCAGGGGGAAGGCAACTCGGGGAGATTAGTCGCCCGCGAACAGGGAGTTTTGCCGCGGGCAACTAATCTCCCCGTGTGCCAGAGCCCTTAGGGTCGTTGTCCTGCTGGAAGGTGAACCTCCGCCCCAGTCTCAAGTCTTTTGCAGACTCCAAGTGGTTTTCTTCCAAGATTGCCCTGTATTTGGCTCCATCCATCTTCCCATCAACTCTGACCAGCTTCCCTGTCCCTGCTGAAGAGAAGCACCCCCAGAGCATGATGCTGCCACCACCATATTTGACAATGGGGATGGTGTATTCAGAGTGATGTGCAGTGTTAGTTTTCCGCCACACATAGCGTTTTGCATTTTGGTCTCATCTGACCAGAGCACCTTCTTCCACATGTTTGCTGTGTCCCCCACATGGCTTGTGGCAAACTGCAAACGGGACTTCTTATGGTTTTCTGTTAACAATGGCTTTCTTCTTGCCACTCTTCCATAAAGGCCAACTTTGTGCAGTGCACGACTAATAGTTGTCCTATGGACAGATTCCCCCACCTGAGCTGTAGATCTCTGCAGCTCGTCCAGAGTCACCATGGGCCTCTTGGCTGCATTTCTGATCAGCGCTCTCCTTGTTCGGCCTGTGAGTTTAGGTGGACGGCCTTGTCTTGGTAGGTTTACAGTTGTGCCATACTCCATTTCTGAATGATCGCTTGAACAGTGCTCCGTGGGATGTTCAAGGCTTTGGAAATCTTTTTGTAGCCTAAGCCTGCTTTAAATTTCTCAATAACTTTATCCCTGACCTGTCTGGTGTGTTCTTTGGACTTCATGGTGTTGTTGCTCCCAATATTCTCTTAGACAACCTCTGAGGCCGTCACAGAGCAGCTGTATTTGTACTGACATTAGATTACACACAGGTGCACTCTATTTAGTCATTAGCACTCATCAGACAATGTCTATGGGCAACTGACTGCACTCAGACCAAAGGGGGCTGAATAATTACGCACACCCCACTTTGCAGTTATTTATTTGTAACAAATGTTTGGAATCATGTATGATTTTCGTTCCACTTCTCACGCGTACACCACTTTGTATTGGTCTTTCACGTGGAAATCCAATAAAATTGATTCATGTTTGTGGCTGTAATGTGACAAAATGTGGAAAAGTTCAAGGGGGCCGAATACTTTTGCAAGCCACTGTATAATTTTTTTTCTTCTTTTTTTAAGAAAATAATAGATATGTGGAATAGCCTTACAGGAGGTGTAGTGGACACTGCTTTCTCCTGTTTTTCTACTTATCTCCACTGGGCAGTATAAAACCTGGGGCAGTTTCCAACACAGCAGGATGCTAGTACAGTAAGCTTCTTAGAAACCTGTTTACAAACATGTCTTTTAACTAGGACATTTGTCTGATAATATAGAATTTGTATTTTATTATACACCAAATCCATATTTTTGGCCTAATGTTGATCTGAATTCAAATCACAATTTTCATATTCAGATTTGAGATAAATTAAAAACTATACAGCCAGTGGAGCAAAAGTTTTGCGTTCAATTGTTTAGGTCACAGCAGCTGTGGTTGCAATAACAGGCATTGCGTCGGTCTGTGTGCAGACACATGGAGGGAGCAGATTTTGGCACAGAAATAAATGATTATGCATTTTTGTGCAGAAATCTGCTCCATCTGTCTGCACACAAGCTAATGCAAAGTATTTGCAACAGGCCCTATACAGATTCCTCAGTGTGAAGCTGCTGAACTTGAACATAAAAAGGAAAGCGTAATAAGCCAAAGGACTGTCACCATCATCATGGGAGGCAAAAAAAAGCAAGGACAAAGTAAAAAGTTATACAGGAGAGGAAAGGTACTGGTACCAAAAGGATAGAGGAGAAACTTAAAAGGGAACTATCATGAGATTAAGAAACTTTTTAAGTATCACTTAGAAATGTTGTACTGTTTCTGGGTGTTACACTTCACTACCCACCACACTATTTGTCTCTCTTCATGCAGCTGTGTAGTTTTCTTTTTAAAATTCAATAGGTAACCCTAACAAATAAAACAAACTCATTTTTAAGTGATATATATATATATATGTTTGGTTTGTAAAAAATGGGCCACAATGAGCACTGACTATATATATATATTCGTGAGCAATCACTATGACAATGGTTGCACTACTTGCTTTATCTTCAGTGGGAGTGGTTAAAGGGGGCATGCCAAAAAGTAGGCTTGGCCTGCAAAATCTTTGCACCTCTATCCCCCCCCCCCCCACAATTTTACTTTGAAAATATGATAACCTTATTATACATAAAAGTTCAATAGATTATCCCTTAAGTGTTTCTTTAAGATTGCTTCATGGGTTTCTTATATGTTATATTCACATGCCGAGACAGTCATAAATGCTAAAAGGAGCTCAGTCATTCTGTAGGAAATATAAACAGGATATGTTCAGGGATTTAGGGTTGGACAGTATATTTACCTTAAGCTACAGCCTTTGGATGATGTGTAACCAGAAACTGTCTGATAAAATAACATAGTATATATTACGTGCTGTGTCCAACTGTTATTTAGTAGTAATGCACTGAATCCACTATTTTGGGATTCGAACTCCAAATCCTTTGTGAAAGATTTTGGCAAATACCGAACTGAATCTGAAGCCTAATTAGGCACGAAAGGTGTAAGAAGAATTGCTAGCTCAGCCCATGGTGAAAAATTTTCAACTGCTCCGATTATGTGGCGAAATCACATGATTTTAAGGATTCAGATTTGGTTCGGCCAGAATCCTGCCGAAAAAGGCCAAATCTTGGCTGAATCCTGAGCCGAATCCTGCATTCGGTGCATCCCTATTATTTGATAATCACACATTTTGACTTAAATTCGGTGGTGGTGCTGTCTTTAACTGAATCCTACACTTTAACAGATGAAAAGTAATTCTGAGCATCTTTCTGATACACATTAAAAATTTGAAAAAATTTGTAAATATAATTGTTATTATAAGGTAATATATGCGTGACTGTTCACATTTTCTGCACCAGACTGAATCCTGAAACAATGTAGCAAATCGGCAGATTAACAGATCTGGAGAAAAACTGAAATTCTGAAATACATTGTTTTATATCTAGAGAATAGAAAGGGATTAAAAAATACTGCATTCAATTGCAATAACATTTATAAATGAAACATCATTTAAGAATGGAATGTGTTGCTTAAATGTACATTCAATATGCAAAAAGCCGTTTTTGGGTGAAGGAGCCCTTTAAACTTTATGAGATGAGTGTATAATAAAGATTTTTTTCTTTTTTAACTTTTTAAAAGGCCTGTCTTTTGAATTTTCAGAGTGCCCCCCTATTTTCTTTTTTTGTTCCTGTGTCAATGGTTTGTTCGTTCCCTTGAGCGGAGGGTTTGCGTTGGAGCACCTGGATTATCCTTTTTACTCTGGTGAGTTTTCTATAGAGCAGGGATGCTAAATTGCTAGACATAAGTACGTGTTTTGAAGGAGCCCTTTACCCTTACAGTTGAAATTTTGTGGTGCAATTGGCACTCTAGAAGAAGGCTACATAAATTAATGTCATATGAAGTATTTACAGAGATGGTATAGAGCACACTAGGCATAGCACATACAGTATCCTTTAAAATGGACATTTTAGGTAGCACAACTTTGTGATATGACATAAAAAAATAATGCAAACCTATAGTCAGTTGGAGGCATTAAGTAGTCATTTTTTTTATTTATTCCTTTTTATTGTTAATGAGCAGACAAGACAGCAGACAATGTGCTACTCTGCATACAGATGTGCTATGCAATGCCTGCTATCTCCTCCCCCCTAGTTATGTTGCCTTTTATTCCCTTCATCTTCTCGTTCTGCCTCCCTGCTTTGTAGAAAGAAGAGGAACTGCAGGTAAATCTGCCAGCGATTAGCAAAGATCCTTCGTTGTGCACAGAAGGGAAAATGGAGCTTCAATGAAGAAGCTGAAGAAATGAATGATATAAATATGCCGGTAGACAGAAATTTGCTGGCAGACAGTAAAGAAAAGTGACAAGAGGCAGCAATATGACTTAGCAGGGAGAAGAAGAAAGGCAGTACTGCCAGGGGCTGCACCACCTTTGTAGGTAGCTGGGGGGGGAGGGGTGTTACTGAACACCCGTGGAACACAAAAAGGAGAAGCATATTTAGGACTGGAAAGAAACATATTAACTTGCTCTGCAGAAACAACCTGGAGCTCTAGAGCCTCACTGACACTGATAAATATGTCTTGTACACCCGCCCTGCTCTTAGTCACTCTGCCTGGGTTACTGCACACAGCCATTCTAAACACCATGGGGATCCACTCAGCCCACAGGATCAGAACCCTTGTCACCCACAATGCTGTCATACACGCTTAGCACTCTCACACATATTGGTTTCTATTGTGTTATTTCAGATACACCCAGAGCTTTGCATATTTCCATGTAGAGTTCTTCCACACAGAGCTTTCTACTTCACATACAGCTTCAAGGAGAACAAAATGAATATTTTGGCATGAAATGCCATATTTTATATACTGAACTTGTTGCACTAGCCTAAAGGTTTGGCACCTCTATAACAGCAGTAATCCAATCCTTCAAAGTTGTCACAGGAACTCCCCATCTTGGAATTTGTTAGGCTGTCATTGACACTCACCTGCTGAATGTGCTCTGGGCAGCTGTTGAGAAGCTAAGCTTAGGGGTCCTCGCAAATTATCAGGCAAAAATATCAGGCTATAAGGCTAATTAATACATTTTTCTGCTAACTGCATTGGTTTCAGAGCAGCAATATATCAATGATCTGAATTAATTACTAATCATCTTTATATCATGAGAATTATATTCTATAAACAAAGTATATTGTGAGTTGGTCCCTAAGCTCATTAACTAAAATCAGCACAGAGCATGTTTAGGGAATCAGCAGAAAAGAAGATGGGGGCTATTGAGGCTTCTTTGGAGGCACAGATCTTCCTCGCTAAAGGACTGTAGTCACATTGGGCTGATACAGAAGCCCAAAACATAATGTACAACATTTCTGTACTACTTCTTTAGTTAAGCTTTAGTTATCCTTTAAAACTTGTCATTGTAGTCTTACTGCCAATCACATAAACACCCCTACGCTCTGCATGTCACAAATGTACACTGCCCAAGATATCAAAAAAGCATGGTTGCTGAAAATTATATAAGCAAACTGGCTAACACATGAAAACATGAAAAAGTGAAAAAGCTATGCCAATGTTTTAGCTAGAAAAGAAGATACTTATGGCAGCCCTCGGCATGTGATTGACGGTGCCCCAATGATTGCCAATTTATAAAGTTGGGATACCGCGTAAAATGCAATCTGTAAAAGGTTTATAGAATTTTTTGGTACTGCATGCTAAAGTCTTTAGGGCTAAGTCATTTAAGGCTACAGATAAAGCTGGCATACAGAGAAAATCTTTTTCCCAAATGGAAGTCAATGTTGCTGCTGGCCATATGATCTATTGTGCCGGCTTCATCTGGGAATATATGTCACAGCTTAATTGCTGTGTGCCAGAATAGGAGCTCAGTCACACAAGGTTTGTACAGGTACTACTTGCTATTCTGTACATCAGCACCCTCACTGTTATTATGCTGGCACTGACAGTGTGCCAAGGACATTATAGAAAACTTAATAGTATAGTATATATTTGTATATTTTTGTCACTAATACCATGATATATAGAGGGTACAATGACAGGGATTATTTGCTTTGCTGGTTTATTAAACTGACACAATAAAAAAAAGCCCTAGTACACTGTATTAGTAGTTAAGACTAGTCATCTGCCTCTGAGTAATGATACAAAGGACATATCCTCAAAATACTCTACAACGTTTCAGGCTTAGGGATATGCCACATTCCAAATAAATAGTTGTCTGCTTCTCTACACCTATGTTTTGTAGGCAGATGGAGAAAGTAGCCTGTGGAAAAACACAAGCCGAGATCAGCCCCTCCACTGACACCAGCCTGCTATCTTGCCTGCACCCGTGAGCACTGGCGCCACCTGGGTGCAGGCACACACAGCATATTTACAGCAGGCAATGGCAAAAAGTGACACTGCAAAGCACATAATGATTTCTGAACTATAGTAACCTTTTAACTAAGAAGGCGGCTTGTAGACCAGCAGTTGGTTTATAAAAAGATTAAGGTCATAAGGAATGTTTTAAAAAATCAAGGACACTAATAAATGCTGTTTCTTGAGCTGCAGGGCTGCATTTTATTTCAGTGCAACCAGTTCAGATATTGTAAATGGGTTTCCTAGATGTTTCCCTGGTTTTTACATGATCTACTAACCTTAACCTACTGTAAAATACTATGATATAGAGGGTTACAGAAACAAAGTTCTAATAGTCTGTGAAGTAAGGGTTGTTTTTGCATAAGGGGTGGAGTACACTGCATGTGCAGCGTCTGTATAGGAACATTTTCTCCAGACTTTGGGATGCAACTTGACTGCAGCAGGACAACTCTCCAGAACTTCCCTGGAGTCTACAGCTGCGGTAAGAAGACTCTCTCCAATATCTGGTTGGATGTGCTGATTGAAATCTATATATATTAAGTATTGTTAAGGTGGCCCTACAATTAAACATCCTCTCATTTGGCAAGGTGGCCAGACAAGCAGATCATTTCCCAATATGTCCACCTTAAGGTGGGCAACACTGGATTCAATCAGTCATTTGGCCCGAATGCCAAACAATCAAATCCCATTAAAGGAACAGTAAAAAAAAAATAAAAAAATTAAAGTATATAAAATTAATTACAATATAACGTACTGCTGCCTTGCACTGGTACAACTGGTGTGTTTGCCTCAGACAGACTACTATAGTTTATATAAACAAATCCATGGGGGCAGCCATTCAAAGGAGAAAAGGCACAGGTTACTAAGAAATAAGAGATAAAGCCCCATTATATTCTACAGAGCTAATCTGTTATCTGCTATGTCACCTGTGCCTTTTCTCCTTTTTGCAACTTGAATGGCTGCCCCCATAGCTACACAGCAGCTTGTTTATATAAACTACAGTAGCATTTCTGTAGTAAACACACCAGTGTTACCACGGCAGAGCAACAGTACATTATATTTTAGTTACTTTATAACACTATAAATTTTAGTGTTACTGTTAAGCTGGCCATACACACTGTAAGGAGGCCCGGGCGCCTAGGGACAGTGTGCGCCTACGTGGGGACCAGCGCGCCCGGGCCTCCTTACACACACACCGATAATATTGTACGAAAACTCGTTTCGCACGATATTCGGTGCGTGTATGGAAACTCGGCGAGGTGACCGATATCGCAGAAGGCTGCAAATATCGGTCAACTCACCGATCTGGCGGGTTAAAAGATTTTGATCAGGTGCCATTGAAAGTGCCCAAGCAAAATCTATGTTCAGGGCTGAATCAGCAGAAGGAGGTAGAAATCCTATTGGTTCTACCTCCATATCTGATGATTCAGCCCTGAACGTCAGTGGAGTGTTGGAACGATGGGAGCCAATGCACTCCTAGCCCTGATAAGATTTTTAAACCTGCCCAATCAACATCTGAGTGATTTATAGCCAGGAATCAGTCATGTAGGCTCAATCAAGGGCCCCATAGATGGACCAAAAGGCTGCCAACTTGGTACGTCGGCAGCTTTTATCAGTCCATGTATGGCCACCTTTAATCTGTGGATTCTGTACAGTTACCTCCACTAGGGAGACTCTCTTCTATGTACATGTACCACTGGATTGCTTTCTGGGATTGCTTTCTGGGAGTGGGCTGTTCCCCTTTTGGGTTGCAACTGGTGCTTGCTCCCTCTCCCCCTAAACTCCTTCTTTCCTGGAGAGCAATAAGTTTCCTGTTTGAACCCTGATAATAAAGTGTTGTGTGTCCCATTAATGTTTGTTTTCTACACATTGCACTGTAACAAAAAAGAAAGGAAGGAAAACTAATGACAAATGATTTAGAAATGTACCTAACAAACCAACGAAACACCTGTTTATTGTACACAAGCTTCTCAGAAATGGCACGTGTATTACCTTATTTTAAAAACCTTGTCACAGTGTCACAGACTAGGGACAATGTGAATCTGTTAGTAGTGGTAGTTAGTTATGTTCAGGCTCAGTTATAAAGTCACTTGCAATACAGTTTACTTGTCTTTTGTTGATTTTAATGTAGTATTACTTACATACCCGTGTCACCAGGAAACAGCAACCTTTTTTTAAAAACACAAACAAGAGCTGCTATTGATGTCACATATTTTCCAGATTCGCTGGCACACCAGCTATTTAATCTGATTATCCCAGGGTTTGTAGTGAACTTTTAACCAGACCTAGTACCATTTTGCAAAAACTGGAATGTTCAGATGCACTTAGTCGCGCTGCGACAAATCTCCGTTGTAACGGGCGATTTGCCGAAGTTTCCTCTCAAGGTAACTTTGGCGACTTCAGAAAATCGCGGCACCATGTATGCCATCCCACTAGCGATTTACATTCTAGCCGGTGGGATGGCATTGCGGGGAGATTAGTCGCCCTTGACAACAGAGATTTGTCGCGGCGAGACTAATCTCCCCGTGTCATGGCCCTAAAGGCTCAATGGCCTTCTCTGACAAAATCACTGTATTATAATAAGGCCTCAAACACATACAATAGTGCAACATTGTATAACAGAAGGTTTCCAGGATAAATGATGCCCTCCACAGGATTTTTTATGAAATTACTTTAATAATTAAATTAAATATGGCCCTTAATATTATTATTCTTTAATATATGGTGCTGGCATATATCACTTACCATAAATTATGAATCATTTACACAGCCCCTTGGCCCAGTGGAGCTTACAGTCAAAGGTTCTTACCACATTAACGAATACTACTGGTCAGTTTTCATCACTGACCTAGTACCTAGTACATGGAGGAAACCCATGCAATCACAAAGAAAACATACAAGCTCATTGAAGATGCCCTGGCTGTTATTGAACCTATGACTAGCTACTTGAGAAAAATACCCCAGCAGGTCCCAAAATAAAGAGGAGATTTTTAAGTGACAATTATTAATTCCTTTTATAGGCTATCATACATACATACTCAAGGTCTGCTCTAAGCCACTCAATCAATTAAACCACATTTAAAGCAGCTTGATAAGCTTTTGCTCACCACTTCAAAAAATTGGTCCAGATGCCTTACCCTGGACCCATCACTCAGGGATTTTTCCATGATTAGCTATTTAAAAATCACACAAGTCAAAGTTTTTCAGGGCCACTCACCACGCTGATCCAATCCTCCGGGTGCAGCACCCCAGCCCCGTAGCAATGGGAGACCCAGCAGTCACAAGCACAATTTCATAGAACAGAATTGGTTAAGAAACAAAACTTTATGTCACACCAATTGATGCATGACTGATGTTAAATAAAGCTTTGTTTCTTAACCCCTTCCATTGGTGTTTGAAGTGCACATTCATCTGAGAAATGATTATACATATGGACAACAAGCCGAGAGCATTACTGAACCAGTTTTGGCACGCAAGAAAAAAAATATAATGTAGGAACAGCAGAAAATACAGACTATTGATTAAAAGGTATTTAGCCCATTCACTTGCCATCTACTGACAAAGTGTCTTTATCCCAACCCCCCTTTAAAAGGTGGATCACCTGTCACTATCAGCAGTTATGAGTAAGGTAGTTGTATGTTTAAATTCAACGACCTAAAAACTAAGATTCAGATTAAAATTGTAGGATTAAGTACTTAAATAACAAATCAGTGAATATTCTGAACATAAAATAATTGACAACAATCGTACAAAAGTGAAGTCCCAGAAATGCATTGTAGGTCCCCCAAGGATATTGTCCAAACAATAAATGCAAAGATTTTATTGTTATCCAACTGAAAATTTCCTAACCTGTCCAATCAACCAAACAACCAATTGCCATGGTACAAAAATTATAACACTAAAAAATAAAAATGTTTTAAAATAATTAATATATAATGTACTGTTGCCCTGCACTGGTAAAAGTTGTGTGTTTGCTTCAGAAAGTCTACTGTAGTTAATAGAAATAGCTGTTGTGTAGCCATGGGGGCAGCCATTTAAATTGAAAAAAGGAGAAAAGGCACAGGTTACATAAGAAGATAACAGATAAACTGTGTAGAATACAATGGGAATCTATGCTACTTATCTGTTATCTGCTTAGTAACCTGTGCCTTTTCTCCTTTTTTTTCAATTTAAATGGCTGCCCCCATGGCTACACAGCAGGGTATTTATATAAACTGTAGTAGTGTTTATGAAGCAAACACACAACTTTTACCAGTGCAGGGCAATAGTACATAATATATTAATTATTTTTATACACTTTCATTTTTTGGTGTTACTGTTCCTTTAAGAAGGCACTACCATGAAAGCAGATTTAACAGACACACTAAGGGCTCTGGCACATGGAGAGATTAGTCGCCCGCGACTAATCTCCCCGAAATGCCATCCCATTGGCGAAAATGTAAATTGTTAGTGGGATGGCATACGCGGTGCCGTGGTTTCCCCGAATTCGCGTAAGTTTGCTCTTAAGGCAACTTCCACAATTTTGGGGAAATCGTGGCGCCACGTATGCCATCCCACCGGCGATTTATATTTTCGCTGGTGAGATGGCATTTCGGGGAGATTAGTCGCCCGCGACGTTCAGGGCTGAATTATCCCCTCCTTCTGCCAATTCAGCCTTCAATGGCGCCCAATCAAAATCTTTTAACCTGGCTGATCAACGAGTCGACCGATATTCGCAGCCTTTTCCGATATCAGTTGCCTCGTTGTGCCGCCATACACACATCGAATATCGTACAAAACAAGGTTTCGTACAATAATATTGCTGTGTGTATGGCCAGCTTAAGTCCCAGTACAGCTGAACAGGAACTGGATAAACTGCAGGGTGAATCCTTCTAGCCTATCCGTGTTTAGATGTACAGGGACTTAAACTTTCTGAAGAAAACGATCTGCGGGTAGGCAGTATTAGTCCCAGTACAGTTGCACCACTGGATAGGCTGTGTGTAGAAATCTCACACCACTTTTCTCAGCTCCCTGATCCACTACCTCTGGGCCAACAGGAAATACACTCCTTATTGAAATCTTTCTCAACTGTGTTAAGAGCAGCATTAAGAGTAAATTTCTTATTAAGAGCAGCATTACTATTACTGAACCCTTGCGTGTTGTCTTGTACAATGTATTTAATAACTAGATTTTAGGTTTTTAATATGATCAATTTAAATATGTACCTCTGAACGTGTATCGAACTAAAGGGTCTCATTAATTTTGGTCCATTAAAAGGTATCAATGATAAGACCAATAGAGGCAGCGGGAATTTTTTATGTTGTTTAAATGTTTTTAACTAATTATAGACGTTGAGTATGGAGGGGGAGTGCTGAATGAAAAGTGAAAGTAACTGCCTACCCTATCTCTATAACTAAGGAAAAGAGGTTGGGTAGGCATTATATGATTGACATCTGAGATTTTATATACCTTTCTAACACATTTTGATGCTTTTAGCAAAAAAAAAAAAAATTTGAGTTTCATGTTTTAAAGTGACTTTTAATATACAGCTTTTCATATCTGGGTGAAAGGTCCCGTTTAAGATGAATGACATAATTTTAACTGAAGTAAAATGTTGACTTTTTTCAAATTCATCATCTGAACACCATTTTACTCAAATTTTTTTTACCACTGTACTCACATTTTTTTGTTTTGCCAAGCAGATGGAGAAAAGGCAATTTAATTCTGACAATTTAATTCCAGCTTTTTGAAACTGATGTTATTTACGCCAGCAAAATGGACTTCTGTTACGATTTGTATGAAGAAATGCGGTGCTCCGAATCCACTAGAAGTAGCATTCTGTGTCAGCATGGGGAAGGCACGACCACAGGAAAACCACAGATAACATCCCATCACCAACTGGCCATATACGGACCAATCCTAGCTGCCAAAATTCTGGTCCAGATTTGTAGGAAGGCCACAAAGGATTGGGCCTAGGGCAGCACAAAATAAAGGGCGGCATGCCAGCCAGCCGCTTCTACATTTTGCTGCTTAAGGGCTCTGGCACACGGGGGAGATTAGTCGCCCGCGACAAAACTCCCTGTTCGCGGGCGACTAATCTCCCCGAGTTGCCTACCCCTGCCATCCCACCGGCGAACATGTAAGTCACCGGCGGGATGGCAGACGCGGCGGCACGATTTTGCGCAAATCGCCCCGCCGCGTGTGCCATCGCCGGCGGGATGGAGGGTCATGGCAACTCGGGGAGATTAGTCGCCCGCGAACAGGGAGTTTTGTCGCGGGCGACTAATCTCCCCCGTGTGCCAGAGCCCTAAGTCTCCTGTGTGCTAAGTTCCCAGAACGGAAGAGCACCATACAAGGGAGACTTGGCAAATCCGGGCCTGAGAATACTGTAAGTAGTGTAAGAACTAAACCCAATGTATTATGCTATGTTATCTGCTATTTAACCTGTGCCTATACACACACACACATATATGTATAATACTGAGAGCTAGGAAGCTGCACACCAAAAAACGCTGATGATACTTGGGTGCCTGTGCAGGAAAATAATCATACAGGCATGGAGTGACGGCACACACAGGATTTTCGCACAAGAGTCACAGAGATACAAAATGATCAGAGGTTTTATTATGACCAATTCAAACCACATGTATATATATACAGTCATGGCCAAAATTGTTGGCACCCCAGAAATTTTTCCAGAAAATCAAGTATTTCTCACAGAAAAGTATTGCAGTAACACATGTTCTGCTATACACGTTTATTCCCTTTGTGTGTATTGGAACAGAACAAAAAGAGAGAGGAAAAAAAGCAAATTGGACATAATGTCACACAAAACTCCAAAAATGGGCTGGACAAAATTATTGGCACCCTTTCAAAATTGTGGATAAATAAGATTGTTTCAAACATGTGATGCTCCTTTAAACTCACCTGGGGCAAGTAACAGGTGTGGGCAATATAAAAATCACACCTGAAAGCAGATAAAAAGGAGAGAAGTTCACTTAGTCTTTGCATTGTGTGTCTGAGTGTGCCACACTAAGCATGGACAACAGAAAGAGGAGAAGAGAGCTGTCTGAGAACTTGAGAACCAAAATTATGGAAAAATATCAACAATCTCAAGGTTACATGTCCATTTCCAGGGATCTAGATTTGCCTTTGTCCACAGGGCGCAACATTATCAAGAAGTTTGCAACCCATGGCACTGTAGCTAATCTTCCTGGGCGAGACTACAGTTTGCCAAAAACTGTATACATGTGTGTATAGGCACAGTCAGACTAACTTAAAAGGAGTAACCCTAAATGTTTTATGTATCTATTTCAGTAGCACATCTTGGAAATATGATTTGTGGTACATTTTAGAAAAATCATACAAGTGACAACTGGCAAGCTATATTTTTATAACCTGGGAAACAAAGTCAGAGATTCATCTGGGACAGTCAGCAATAAATTTTGAAAGTAATCAGATTAATGCACCAGATAAATAATATATCATTATTTATTTGGTATAGTTTTTGAATTATTTGCCTTCTTCTTCTTGCAGCTCTTTGCAGCTTTTAAATGGGGGTCACTGACCCCAGCACACAAAAAACTATTGCTTCGTGAGGCTACAGTTTTATTGTTATTGTTACTTTTTGTAACTTTCTTTTCTATTCAGGCAATCTCCTATTCATATTACAGCCTCTCATCCAAACCACTCCCTGGTTTGACCCTAGCAGCCAAATAAGTGCTGAAACGCCAAACTGGAAAGTTCCTGAACTGAAAATGAAATAACTAAAAAACTACAAATAATACAAATTGAAGACCAAATGCATATTGTCTTAGAATATTACTCTCTACATCATACTAAAAGTTAACTCAAAGATTAACAAACCCTTTAATATTCCATCTTGGAAGCAGTAATGCACCTGGAAACAAGTAATTATTACAGCAGGGAAGCAGAGTCAGTGTACATATGGGGAGTGTACCAGTAATTCATCTGGAAAGGAGTCAATATTTTACCTGGAAAGCAAAGTCAATAAAGCACCCAAGATACTAAGTATTATACCCTGAAGGCCATGTCGGAAAGACACCTTTGAAACAGTTGGTAAGGCAACACAGAAGGAGTCATTATGGCACCTCTGAAGCATGCAGTAAAGCTGGCTGTACATGTACCAATCATACAAAACTATGTTTCTAATATCGAAAACCACATGTAGTACAAAACTATGTAACTAATATCCTTAGTACACCTAGGATATAGTGTCCCTATTACACTTGGGTTGTGGATCAGGCAAGTGCAAAATTAATACTCCCTGGAAGCAGAATCAGTTATAGGCCCAGAAAGAGGTTCCTCAGTGCTCTATGATACCTGAGCCTCTCCCTCCTAACTCGTTTCATGCCTCTGGGCACTTCATCAGAAGATGCTCCTGCACCGAATAAATGTTTTCATGTGTGATACTTACTATCGTTTGCATTAGTATATTATCATCTAGGTGTCAGGAAGTATTTTGACCATGTATCAGGTGGCTTACTCCTAAGTATTTGCTTTAATTGATTGCGGAGGTTGTTACAGCGTGGCTGAGAAAATCTTAGTACCAAGTCTAGGAATCAGAGTTAGTCAAGTGTCAGATTGTTTGAAAAGGGAGTAATTCGCCTTGGATAAAGAGTCAGACATCTACACTTGTAAAGCAGTGCCAGAACTACACCTCAGAATCACTGCCAGTATTGAACTGGGTGAGAAACACTAGCACTGGAAGCAGCATCATTGGCACATCTGAAAAGCAGTGTCAGTGCCCAGGAAACAGTGTCAGATGAGCACCAGGAAGGTTATGCACTCCTAGTACGCAGTGGCAGTAGTACAATTAGAGTCTTTACTTCACACCTTTTCTGGACTACATAACACTATATAATATTGTACATAACACTTTTCTTTTACTTAATATAGCTATAAGTTTGTATGTTTACACCCATAATTATTTGAACATTGTCACATTTTTGCACACACTTGCATATTGCACATTTATTGTAAAGGAAAAAAAAAAACCAAAAAAAACAAACCCACAATGTTTACAATGCTGCTTACCCCTCTTCAATAATTGTAATATTGCACTATTCTTGTACTGCACTGTTTATTTATTTAGCTATTATCATCACTGCACTGATTTCGTGTTGCACAGTTCTGTGTTGCACTTTTTTATTCACATTAATATAGTTATGTATATATCTTGTGTATTGCACCTTTTTGATCTAGAAGGATGATATTTCGTCCCAATGTGTACTTGTGAGTATTGTGTTGGGATGACAATAAAACTCTACTTACTTACTTAATTGGCAAGCAGACCTGCCACAAAGTACAAAAGCGGGAGGTGTATGCCTAGGTGAGGTTGTGGTACATTAGTACAACTGGCAGGCAGTGCACACCTGGAAGGCAATGCCATTAGTACAACAAGCAGGCACTGCACACCTGGAAGGCAGTGCCATTAGTACAACAAGCGGGCAGCGCACACCTGGAAGGCAGTGCCTTTAGCACAACATGTGGGCAGCGCACACCTGGAAGGCAGTGCCATTAGTACAACAAGCGGGCAGCGCACACCTGGAAGGCAGTGCCATTAGTACAACAAGCGGGCAGCGCACACCTGGAAGGCAGTGCCATTAATACAACAAGCGGGCAGCGCACACCTGGAAGGCAGTGCCATTAGTACAACAAGTGGGCAGTGCACACCTGGAAGGCAGTGCCTTTAGCACAACAAGCGGACAGTGCACACCTGCAAGGCAGTGCCATTAGTACAACAAGCGGGCACTGCACACCTGGAAGGCAGTGCCATTAGAACAACAAGCGGGCAGCGCACACCTGGAAGGCAGTGCCATTAGTACAACAAGCGGGCAGCGCACTCCTGGAAGGCAATGCCATTAGTACAACAAGCGGGCAGCGCACACCTGGAAGGCAATGCCATTAGTACAACAAGCAGGCAGCGCACACCTGGAAGGCAGTGCCATTAGTACAACAAGCGGGCAGCGCACACCTGGAAGGCAATGCCATTAATACAACTGGCAGGCAGGGCACACCTGGAAGGCAATGCCATTAGTACAACAAGCAGGCAGGGCACACCTGGAAGGCAATGCCATTAATACAACTGGCAGGCAGTGCACACCTGGAAGGCAGTGCCATTTTTACAACTGGCAGGCAGTGCACACCTGGAAGGCAGTGCCATTTTTACAACTGGCAGGCAGTGCACACCTGGAAGGCAGTGCCATTTTTACAACTGGCAGGCAGTATACACTAGGCAAGCAGTACCATTAGTACACCAGGGAGTCAGTGCAACTAGGAGGCGACGATTAAGTTCCAGTAGATCCAGTAAAACCCTGATTTCAGCATCCCATGCCAGGCTAGAGACAACATTACCTTCCTCAGGCTTCTCCTCCTCGGCCTCCCATATCTCGCTCTCTCCAGCCTGCTGTATAGTGTCGCTAGGCTTCCACACTCAAAGCCTGGCAGATGGGGGCAGAGCAGATAAAACAGTCGCCACTGAGGCGAGCCAGGCATCATCCCCTCTCATCCTGCCCCCTTCTCAGGAATACCGGTGTCTGAGGGCATATAAGCAGCCTGCTCCTCAAACCCCGTCTCAGACTTGGCCGCTGGGCTGCAAAGGATATATTAATCTGTGCCCCCTGGGTTCCTTTCCCGATCCCCCAGAGCAGCTTTAATCCCCCCCACGTTCCTTTCCTCTCGGTACAGAGAAGACACAGGATCCTCCAGCCACTTAGGCTGCCCGCTGTCAAAATAAGAGCCTCCCCTCCCTAACTGCTTCCTGCTCGCCCTCCCTCCCCCTCCTGAGCAAAGTCCGTCCCTGCCTCATCGCACACCTGGGAGAAAGCAAGGCAGGGAAAGCCAGGCAAAGCCACATGGCGGAAAGAGTAGCAGTCCATCGTAGATGGGCCTGCTGGGCGAATCGGTGGAAGTGGGCTGCCAGAGAGACGATGTGGCTCATGCTTAGGCGCAATAGAAAAGACATAAAATAAGAACAAATGGGGGTGAATGCTGGAGCGTAGTTAGTAATAGCTTATATGCTGAAATAAGAAAAGGGACCCTTGGCGGATGCATTCACTGCAACTGAGAGAGCCTGACAGGAGATAAATTCCTAAGAGGCAATAGAACATACAGAGCAGGTATGTAGAATCAAATACCTGCACCGAAGCTCAACCCCCTGGTAATAGATCCATACACTGAAAATGGGAAAAACATTCAATGATTAATATCATTCATCATTCCTGGTATGAGGAGATGTGGGCACACATCATTTTGTGTTTCAAATAGTAGTTGTACAAAACCAGAAAATAATTTTAGTGCAACTAATTTTGACTTTTTCCATACACAAAACACAAAGGATTATAGTTTTCTGCCAAGACAAAGAGCTCTGCTTATTGTGTATCAGATACAGATATGCATAAAATTACCACATTAGTGTTTTAAAATGAAGAAACACAATCAAACATATAAGTGTGATATAACAATAGTGTAACTCACAATACTAGAGTAAATACATATAAACTTGCACTTACAATATCCACTAAAGGTAGGCATTATATTTGCCAAACATTCTCAAAACAACAGAAAAATTGATGAAAGAGCAGGAAAATTTGCGAAACATTGTGCAACTTTTTTGACACAACCACGGTTTTTATTTACACAATTTCGCAGAAGTTTTGCCAAACAATTCACCAATACTGAAATGAGGAATTTTGCTGCAAATCCATGCCTGCCAAAAAAATTTGCTCATCACTAGTGGCCATACATAGCCTGGCACATGTGGTATCCAGCAAATTGGCCTACATGCCTGGGTGCAGCATGTTTGCCATATATGCCCTGATGGTGAGGCAAATTTGTTTCAAATTTTCCAGACTTCCTGACCAAATTTGAGCATGTTTGGCCAGCCTAAAATTTCTTATCAGGCATGGTGCACCCAAGTGTTCCATCCCACACCAGTACATTACTGCTTTCTTGGCTACGTTAGAGGTGCTGGCTGGATCTCTGATATCCCCGGTGGGTGAACTGGAGAGGCTATGCAGGGGCAATTTTAATGAATGGGCAAAAAGGGCATTTGTCCAGAGCCAGGGGTGCTTCTGTCATGAACCATGTTGAAAACTCTGCCACAGGCAGCAGCTCCCCACAAGTATCAAATAAAAATTACAATTGTAGTCTCATGGAACAATAGTTTTTTTGGCTACTGGCTACTTTTTGAAAGCTGAAAATAGTCAGAACAACAAAGCAAATAAAAAACTATAAAAACTGAAGACCAATTAAAATAATTGGCTATTCTGTAACATACTAAAAGTTAATTTAAAGGTGAACTACCCCATAACTCTTTAAGTGCCACAGGACGTAGAATCTACGCAAGATAGAGGACGATGGAGTACCTGTACTGTACCAGTACTGTCACCTCACTCACTGCACGGCTAGCTGCTGCGGCCGTACTGTCTGCTTGGCCTGCTGCCTCTGTGCTGTACCAACAATTTGCAAATGGAAATTGCCGCTTAGCTGGCCTGTTGGCACTTCCAGGCCTCCACAGTCTGCATTCTTCAAGTAGTAAGCCAGGGGGGGTCACAGTTAGTGACTCCTCTCTCCTCACCCTCTGACAACCTCCTGAGTCTGTCTGACCTGCTCTATTATGCAGAAATCATTCTACTGATAACTGACTTACTACAGTCAATCATGGCTGAGAGCCTTGATTTGAGAATATGTCAGTCATCAGTTTATGTTATTTATCTTTTAATTATTTTATGATGATGTGATATGATAGGGATTGGGGATCATGCTTTCTGGTCTGGTCCTTACCTCCCACCTTCAACTGTTAACTATTGCAGTAAATTAGTCTGACACTGTTTTTATTTTATTCAATTGTTTGTACCTTGTTTTATGCTTTTATCTTGGACCTTGGCTTGCCTTATATTGTTCATCCTTTTTTTATAGTTTTCATAAATCCATTATGCAGGTTAATGGAGAGCTCACTGGCTATTTTGGCAGTGATTTTACTAGCAAGTCTGGGGTTAAAGGAGTGGTTCACTTTCAGGTTAATAGGTTAATATGCTTTTAATATGTTATAGCAGTGCTGTCCAACTTCTGTGGTACCGAGGGCCGGAATTTTTCCGACCTACGTGGTGGAGGGCCGATAATGGAAGCCAGTTTTGACTACTCCCCTTTTTGAAACCGCACCCACTTGAAACCACACCCATGTTATCACATGACCATACCCATATTAATGGTTGTAGTACAGCAAAAACTTGCCATACTCTGCCTGCCCTACCCTGCCTGTGTGTGCCATACTCTGCCTTCCCTACCCTGCCTGCGTGTGCCATACTCTGCTTGCCCTATGATGCCTGTGTATATGGCACACACAGGCAGCCTACAGTGACACAATGCTGGCATTGCTCCTACAGTCTGCACAATAACTATATATTAAAAAACTTTTTAATTGCAGTACCACCTCAGTATATGTTCTTTTTGTAGTGTGCAGGGATTATTTGTGGGTTTCTACTGCTCTGAGGTGTGAACAGATGAACAATGGGGTGATTACAGCCTGAGCCTGAGGTGTGAACACTGCAGGGGGTGAACAATGCAGAGATTAAAAGGTGTGAACAACACAGGGGATTACATGTTTAAACAATACAGAGGGATTACAGCCTGAATCTGAGGTGAGAACCATGCAGGGGGCCAGTTAATCACAGTACTGATACCATTTAAAGCTTACACAAGAGTAAGCCATCAAAGCAGCCAGACAGGTGGGGGGCCACACAGAGGGGGGTCGCGGGCCGCATGCGGCCCGCGGGCCGCCAGTTGGACAGCACTGTATAGGATGGCCTATTCTTAGAAGCTTGGTCTTCAGTTTTCACATTTTATTTATGTTTAGCTATAGTATATATGATTGAGGGCCTGTGTCCTATGTGTACACTGAAATGCCCTGTTACCAGTGCAGCAATGAAATAAACAGTTTTTATAATCTGACTGCATTGTTTCTGCTCTCGGTGGATAATATATTTGGTTGCCTAGTATACACTGTATTTCACTGTGTAATATGCCTGCTTTCTTTTGTATGCAGCAGGGGACTGTCACTGTGTCTGTCATGAAAATCAGGGGGGGAGCTGGAGGATACTGGGGGGGGAGCTGGAGGCTGCTGGGGGGGAATCTGGAGGATACTAGGGGGGAAACTGGAGGATACTAGGGGGAGCTGGATGATGCTGGGGGGGAATCTGGAGGATGCTGGGGGGGAATCTGGAGGATGCTGGGGGGGAAATGGAGGATGTTAGGGAGGAGCCGGAGGATGCTGGGGGGGAACTGGAGGATACTAGGGGGGAGCCAGAGGATACTAGGGGGGAGCCGGAGGATACTAGGTGGGATCTGGATACTAGGGTGGAGCTGGAGGATGCTAGGGGGAGCTGGAGGATACTAGCGTGGAGCCAGAGGATGCTGGGGGGGGAGTTGGAGGACGCTGGGAGGGAGCTGGAAGACTGTACTAAGCACAATTCAGCAGGAACAGCCCATATGATGGCTACATGAAGGTTGCTCAGTGCTGCGCTGTTTTGCTAGTGTTGGGTGAGTCAGGGAATGGGACTTCACTGCAGGGCAAATTGTGTTCTTTCCATGGGCATGGCAAAAAAAAATTTGCATTGCGGCAGAGCTTTTTGTCCCTATTCACATTTTTTAAATTTTGGGAAGTGTGCCTGTATTAAGCACAATTCAGCAGGAACAGCCTGAAAAACTATAAAACTATGGCATCATAGGGATTCCCCTGTACTAAGCATAATTCACAATGTACTAAAGCTGGCCATACACGTGGCGATCTCACGATGTTTCGTACGACCGTCGGTCGCACGAAACATCGTCAGATCCGCCACACACCATTCAGGGCTGAATCGGCAGGTAAGGAGGTAGAAACAATAGGATTTCTACCTCCTTCTGCCGATTCAGCTCTGAAGGGAGAATTTTGGTCAGGCGCCTTCTATGGCGCCCGATCAAAATTTTCTAACTTGGCCGATCGGCGAGCCGACCGATTTCAGCAGCTTCCTGCGATATCGGTCGGCTCGCTGACATGCCATACACGCACCGATTATCGTACGAAACGAGGTTTCGTACGATAATATCGGTGCGTGTATGGCCACCTTAAGGGGGCCCCGCAAAAATGGTTCCAATTGGGGCCCGCAGTTGGTAAGACCGGCCCTGTGTAAGAGGACATAAAGGGAACATATCACCTGAAGCTTTTTAATTAACTTCAAAAACTTATAAATGTTATAGCTTTTCATTTTTAATCAATGTGTGTTTGTAAACCACATTCTGCAGGAATTTAAACATTATAGTTTGAGTAGCCATTTGCAAAAGGCAATTGTGATTTAATGCAAATAGGAGAGGAGTAATGTTTAATCCTAGTAGCCCCTGAATATGAAATACTGTATCCTTGGAATAAGATAAATATGTTAAAAATATAGAGGTGAATGCTTTCAGATTTTGCTATATATTGATATGTTAGGGGAAGAGTTGTTTGTCTTGTTTTCAATACTATACCTTCTTATTTCCACTTACCCTGTACTTCATAAGGTTCAGGCTTTGAAAAAATTAAAGACAACAGGCAGAGTGACCAAAGTTTCTAGTAATGTGTATGTTCCAGGTACTATGCACACTTCTTGCAATTCCCTTTAGCTTGTTTAAAGGAGAAGGAAAGGCTAATGAAGTGTTAATCTCAAGCTGCAGGCATACCTTCAGTTCTCTCAATAGTGCCCTAAAGTCTCCCCATATTTCTTCGGTTCAGATGATCAGAAGCCTCATAGAAAAAAAAAACGCTGAGCTCTGTAAACAAAATTCCCATAATGCCACGCTCATGCACCAAGACCAAGACCCCTGTACATGCGCAGTTTGTGAGACTATGAGGTGTGATGGCTCAGATCACACATTCCTAAGGGAGGGAGGGAATTCTTAGCATTATTGAGGGAGGGGGGAGCAGGAGAGAGCTGTGCAGACTCTGGCACAGGAAAAAAAAAACTTTTTCCTTTGATAGAGGACTCTTTCTGTGAGTGCTTATGGCTATATTTACATAGACCTTTCTGATAAAGCTTATTTAGTTTTTACCTCTCCTTCTCCTTTAAGGAATAATGGGGAAATGTGGTATTTATGGTTTAACAATGAGAGAGAGAGAAAAGCGATTTGGTCAGATAAAGCCATAATAGCTGGGCTGAACAGAACAGAACTAGGAGAAATACAAAAAGAAGGATAACAGGTTATAAGAATAAGAGAAATCAAGAGAAGAAAATGTAAAATATGAGTTGAATATTGAGTGGAAAATGGTAACGAAAGGAGGGAAAAGGGAACGTTTATTTAATGTAGAGAGAACTATTTTAGTTCACACATTATTTCAGGTTTCCTAAAGGGCCTCAACCAATCTGGTCCAGTACTGCTGTAACATAAATGCATGTTATCTAACAAAAATCTCTGTGTGCTAAAATGTTTGTAAGTTTTTATGATAAAAGTACCACTCACCACTCATAAGTTAAAGGAGACCTGTCAATCAGACATAAAAAGCTGTTTAAAAAAGTGCATAAAACATGAAACCCAGATTCTTTTTTTTATTAAGTCATCAATACCTAAGAAAAACACTTCCAGCATTGAGGGTCACAGGGCTGGTATTCGCCAATGGGAATCCCACACATTGGAAAAGTTGCTACTGTTAATATGCATCATCATTCCATTATGATCAGTGCTTCCACAGACCATACAAAACTTGCAGGGCCTGTCTTACCAACTGCGGGGCCCAATTGGAACCATTTTTGCGGGGCCCCCTTAGTACATTGTGAATTATGCTTAGTACAGGGGGAATCTCTATGCTGCCATAGTTTTTCAGGCTGTTCCTGCTGAATTGTGCTTAATACAGGCATACCTCCCAACATTTAAAAAAATGTAAATAGGGACTAAAAGCTCTGGGGAAATTATTTTTTTTTGCCATGCCCATGGAAAGAATGCAATATGCCCTGCAGTGTACTCCCATTCCCTGACTCACCGAACACTAGCAGAACAGAGCAGCACTGACCAGCTTTCATGTAGCCATCATATGGAGCAAACTTAGGGGGCTGTTCCTGCTGAATTGTGCTTAGTACAGGGCAATCCCTATGTGCCATAGTTTTATGGTATCTCTCTGTACATGCTAAGAGCAAACTTAGTGGGCTGTTCCTGCTGAATTGTGCTTAGTACAGGGGAATCCCTATGCTGCCATAGTTGTATGGTATCTCTCTATACAGGCTATGAGCAAACTTAGCAAACAAAGTTTTCTGGGCCCCCCTCCTCCCACGCCCTGCCCCCTAAAACATTGGTAGCCAGCCGAAGGCCCCCCAAAACATTGCTGGTCCTCCCCCAGTGTCCTCATACTATGGCCCGCTCCTTTCTACTCCCCCCAACATCCTCCAGCTCCCCCCCCAAGCATCCTTCAGCTCCACCAAATCTCCCCCCAGCATCCTCCAGCTCCCCCAACTCTCCCCCCAGCATCCTCCAGCTCCCTCAACTCTCCCCCAGGTGTCCTTCAGCTCCCCCAATTCTCCCCCCAGCATCCTCCAGTTCCCTCAACTGTCCCCCAGGTGTCCTCCAACTCTCCCCCCAGCATCCTCCAGCTCCCTCAACTCTCCCCCAGGTGTCCTCCAGCTTCCCCAACTCTCCCCCCAGCATCCTTCACCTCCCTCAACTCTCCCCCAGGCATCCTCCAGCTCCCCCAACTCTCCACCCAGCATCCCCCAACTCTCCCCCCAGCATCCAACAGCTCCCTAAACTCTTCCCCAAGCATCCTCCAGCTCCCCCAACTCTCCCCCCCAGCATCCCCCAACTCTCCCCCCAGCATCCAACAGCTCCCTCAACTCTTCCCCAAGCGTCCTCCAGCTCCACAAACTCTCCCCCCAGCATTCAACAGCTCCCTCAACTCTTCCCAAGCGTCCTCCAGCTCCCCCAACTCTCCCCCCCAGCATCCCCCAACTCTCCCCCCAGCATCCTCCAGCTCCCTCAACTTTCCCCCAGGTCTCCTCCAGCTTTCCCCCAGGCATCCTCCAGCTCCCCCAACTCTACCCCCAGTGCCCACCTGCTTCATCCTGCTCTCTCTCAGCGTCCCCCTGCTCCTCCTCCAGCTGTCCGCTGCTTGCATCCTCCGGCTCACTGCATCCTCACTTTTAAAGGTTGCGCCCCGTGCATACTGATGTCACATGTACGCACGGGGCGTGACCAATCAAATTACCCGCTGACCACCAATGAAAAGGCCCGTCATTTTTAATGGGGACCCGGGCTAAAAAAAAAAGAGAGGTGTATCACGATTGATAGCAATAGGTCAAATCGGCCTAGGGCCGGCCCTGATAACTTGAATTACTTGTACCGTTAAATGTTAATGTATCATAAGTGTGCTGAACCGGATTGTTTTTTTACATATTTCAATAATAGTCAAAATGTAAATAAGAAAAAAATCTGAGCTGTCAATCAAATATTGCCTGTCCCACCTCTATGCCTCAGACATAGAGCAGGGGCAGTGAATTATATACACTTTACATTCGGCACTCCTAGATGTTACTGCACTCCTTGCATTCCTACACATGGGCTTGGGCATAAGGTACCTCATTCTGGTGCATACACAAGATGTTGGTGTGATACAAAACTTACCTTAATAAACAAGTCCCCAAAATGGCACCTGCCTGCTTGCTGTGATTTCAAACTTCAAGGCTAAAGGGACCCAGTCAAAGGGGTTGAACTGAGGAGGAGCTGCAAGATCACCAGCACATGCTAAAAACTCTATTGTCTTTACTATACACGATATTTCATCACTACAAGAGCGCTGAGGATTAGGTATTATATATACCACACTACACAAGACTAAAGGGAACACTATTTAAATAATTTTTTTTAAGTAAGTTCAAACCAATTTGGCAGTTCTGCCTGCTTTTATGAATTAAGTCAGGGATCCCCAACCTTTTTTACCCGCGAGCCACACCTTAGATCAGGGGTAGGGAACCTATGGCTCGGGAGCCAGATGTGGCTCTTTTGATGGCTGCATCTGGCTCGCTGCCAAATATTTAATAAAAAAAATAACGGGGGCATGGCCTGCGCTCGGCGGATAGAAGACGTATTCTAAGCCTTAGAACACATCTTCTATCTGCCGAGCGCAGGCCTTGCCCTCCTCTGCATCGCATCCGGCATCCTTGGGACCCACCCTACCTTGCCCCGCAGTATCCGCGGCCAAACATATTGTATGCTATGGCTCTCACGGAATTACATTTATGTGTTTATGGCTCTCTCAGCCAAAAAGGTTCCTGACCCCTGCCTTAGATGTTAGTGAGCCACACAAGCATGAAAAAAGTTCTTTGGGGATGCTAAATATGGACTGTGATTGCCTATTTGGTAGCCCCATGTGGACCGTTAGCCTGTTGGTGGCTCTTCTTGGAGTAAAATTGTGTCTCTGTGCTTTCAAACTTGTCTCCAAGCCAGAAATGTAAGAATGGGCACCTACTTTGATGCCACTGGGAGCAACGTCAAAGGGGTGGTGAACAACATGTTGCTCACGAGCCACTGGTTGGGGATCACTGAACTAAGTAAATGTAAGGAAGAGAAATAACTGACAGGACTCCACTTGCTTTTTTTGTGTACATACACAGTTAACTGGCATCTAATGCGACACATGATAATGGCATTTCTAACACTATGCATTCCAGTGCACGACAATGGATTCTAACCATTGGGAAACACTGAAATTACTGTTATGTCCAGGTTAGCGTTTGTCCATGTGTGTCACATTCACACTCCGCATACTTTGCCACAAGTTTTTTGTAGCCTGTATTGCAGCAAGTACTTTTTATAAACTGAGCTATTGCATACAGTGGTTAGTATTGCTATCTTTCAGTGCCAGAGTTTGATTGTGAAGACCATATTATGGTGGTCCAAATTAGGATAATCTGATGGTTTGGCTTCTGGGCAAAAAACTGTATTATAATGGGGGCATAGAGAGACCAGTTAGGAGAGGAACCACATAAAACACCAATTCAGTCCTCACACAATGTCATTTTAAAAGCTTCATAATCAAAAACTGGACAGTTTTCAGCTAGATATCAATTGTGCCCATACACAAGCCAATAAACTACCAACTCTGGAGTAAATAATGGGTAAGTACCAAGCCCCCATATTTGAAATCACTACTAAAAACAACATCAACTAAGGAATACATCTAGTTTGTGTTAACTGCCACCAAATTGCAAATGTTTAACATTGTTGGAAGTATGACCAATGTACCAGACAGTTACAAATACATTTACTATCAAACTCTCCCTTCTCTGGGTCTGAGTTGTTCTTTTTTCCTGGGTTCATAAACTTTATTTGAATGATCTCATACTTTAATGATTATGTATATAAACGATTTAATCTTAGATCCCACCTGCCTGGCAACTTTCCCCCATCCTGATAGAGAATCTTCTTCTGGGCCAAGGCTGTAATGGGCCAGAGTAGGAAATCTTCATTAGATCTTTATTATTTCAGCACTAACTATGTCTAATGTTTGTGAGAGGGGAATCCTGATATCAGATTTCCTGGTGAGCCCAGGTGCCCCATCCCTGCAAAGAAATTAAGATTAGTGACCGGTGCTGCCAATCAAAGCCCGCTGCTGTCCCTAAAATAAATAAATAATTAAAAAAATAAACTAAAAAAGACACTTTTAGTATTTCAGTATTGGGGTTCAGCTTTATCAGAGGCTAGAATTATTTTGTCTAGCCATTAGTGTATGAAGTGAGGACACTTACTGAACCTGATTTACATTCAGCATGATTCAGCAAATGTTTGTCATATCCCTATGACATGGGCAGTGTGGACATGGTTAGAAATTCCAGTTATGTCACTGTAAGAGCTCTTCTAACAACAAAAATATTTCCGGTAACAGGAAATTGTATTGGTGCATTTTTAAAAAATGTTTTCATGAATTCCTACAAAACCACATTCTAATTCTGTTTGGTGAAACTAAACTAAACCTTAAAAATGAATCTGGCTAGAATTTCTTTAGTTTCAGCATCTCTGTAACAGCAATATCCCAGGCCTTTAATGTTGTGGGGCTCTACATCTTGTGACAATGCACATGCTCAGTGAGCTCAGGGCAGCTGTTGAGAAGCTAAGCTTAAAGGACATGTAAAGCATATATTTACCTACAATGTATGTCAGTTAGGCACATCTCCCCCACCCAAATGGCATGATTTGTACTGCATATATCCCCTCCGCTTGCCAGCACCATCACATTTTCCTAAAGCAAATAGCAGCTTTCACTCTGTGGCCATTTTTCCTCTGATACATAATCAGATACATTTAAATCTGTAAACAGCATACACACACACAGACCCTTATTTAGCATACATTTCATCAAGAATACAGGCTCACACAGGCAGAACTGTCTCTGATAAAAGTTCTGCTTTGTTTGAGCACTGTAATGGTAAAGCTGAGCTCAGGAGAGAAAGTTAGGAGAAAAAAATTGAAGCAGACAGCTAGAGCTGAATTTCTATGGGAACCAGCAATGCCATCTCTTCACTGGCTGCTAGACTAGGGGCCGTGTTTAGTAATCTGAATTAGAACAACTGAGCATGCCCACAAGCCAGAAGTCAAAGCCAATTCCTGAGGGAGGGGGCTGAGTGGGTTACAGGAGGAGAAGGAAGTCTAAGTGATTAAGTATATGTTGCAGCCTTACTATTAACCTCTGGACAACCAGTGTGGCAGGGTATTGAAAGATTTCAAAGAGGCTGTTCACTGATTAATTTTTTGTGTGTGGGGTTTTCATGTCCTTTAAGGGGTTTTGACAAATCATCAAGCAGCAGACAAGGTTAATTTGTCATAAAAGCTGACGCTTCAGGGCTGATTATTCTAATGCAAATGGAACTGCTTTCTAAGCTTTAATGGGAATCTGACTTAATTACTATAATTGGCTGAATAACTAGTACCAGTAGAATGTGGATGCTCTTACCGAGAATGGGCCTTTACTAAGTGGAAGAGGAAAGTTAGAGTGTTTTGCAATTAAACCTCTTTTGCTGCTATACAGGAAAATAAAGGCAGAGGGTGCCAGAGGTTCTTGCAAACAAAACAAAAAGCGTTTATTTAACATTTACAGGGTTTTCTCACAGAACAGTTTCTCTGGGGCAAGTGGTACACCAGCATCATGTATAGAGTGTAATACAGGCTGACACTCCCCTAAGGACAGACTTGGCAGGAACCTCACTTCACCTCTGCGACACCCAGTAGTGGCTTAGATCATCTCGAGGAAATTCATTCATGATTCCCTATCCACTGGCAATATTGCCTAGGAGAGATACTTCCAATATACTACTCCTATGTTGGAGCTCAGAACTGCTCCAACTTCAACTGACTTACACTCCTAGAAAGTTAGTCATTTAGTTATGTAATCGCTTACCTGAAACCCCTGGCTGGTGCTCCTGTTGGAGAAGACTGCACCAGCCGGGGTGTATGCAAGCAATTGTTCCTCTTCCTCGATCTTCGCACATGCGCAGTAGAGTGAAAGGGCAAACTTTAACAAAAAAGGCAGCTTTTTCGCTCAACTGCGCATGCTCTGGCCCGGGATTGCTCTGAAAGAAGAAGGGAGGAAGAGGATCACTTGCCTTTATTTACCCTAGGAGCACTGGCTGGGGGTTTCAGGTAAACAATTACAATCACTGGGGGGAGCCTAACATTTGGCACCCCCTAGTGATTTAGACTTTCCTTCTCTTTTAATAGTTAATTTTGACTTTTCTGCAATTGTGGCCCTCTTATAAAAATATATAAATGACTCCTAGGTTGTTAATTGAGCAGACCTTTACCCATATGCTGTCCCAAATCAGGCTGATCTAAATCTTTACCTGGGGGCCTATGATCGGATCATACTGCAGGCCTACACCAGACATGTCAACTTCCCTGATTTTGTTGGGAGCTACATGACTTTAATCCCTCCCCCAGCCTCCTGTCACCATATGTCATTAGCCGGGTTTTACAGTTTTTCCTTTGAATTGTGCGGTCATGCACAGTAAGTACTCATTGATGTCATTGGGAGCTTGTTCGCATGCAAACTGTGTGTGCATGTGTAGTAACATCCTTTTTAGTTCTGGTGACATCACTTCCAGATCTTGGCTTAAATGTTTCAGTGGCGACCTGCACCTGCCACACATTCTCCCCCAATGAGTGCTTTCCCCAAGTTGACATCTCTGCTACACAGACCAGTTAGGTGAGGACATCAATGCAGAGTTGTTGTCCTTGCCCACTTTTCTGACTTAGTAGTAAAAGTTTGTGTGGGACTTTTATTACTGAATAAGACAAGGGGACTAAAATGTTACCAGTTTGAAGGTGAATGTGGCCACTAGAGGGCACTGTTTAATTATAAATATGGCTGCAAACTGGTAAAGATTGTGCCCTGTTCAGAAGCGAACCCCAGATTTCAAATAGCATGCCTTGCAACATTACACTTTTAATAGACCTACTAATAAAAAAATGCATGGCACAGCATTTTGCTGAAACTTGTGCGGCCTATTAACAATTGTTTTCATTAGTTTTAAAGGTAAGGTTGAGGCAAAACACATGGGCTATGTAGAACAGCTTTATATTTAAGGGAGACTGTTGGAGGGAATATACACAAGCCAGAGCAACAAGTATGGCATCTCCCACTTATGAATTATGACTTGTGGAGAATATTAAACAGTAAGCTTCAATGGATATTTCTGCAACAGAGAGTAACCTAGCATTATCTTTCTTTTTCCAGTCAAGGTTTTTTCCTATCATAATCACTCTGTAGGAATGCAGAATTTCTGCAGCAGAATAATACAAGGAGAGGGGACTCTTATTGTGACACAGGCATCTCCTCCCTCCTATATAGGAACTAGAGAAAGGGAGCAGGCCAGAAAGAGAAATCAGTGCAGGAGAGGAAATGTGTGCGCTGACAGGGAAACAGGGAGATTCGCTAGCATTGAGGTGTACATTTTAAGTCTTTCAGACAAATACCTTGCCTTCATGCACATAGTAGGCTCTCATGGTAGGGTATATATGGCATCTGCAGGAGGAAATAAGAAAAGAAGGCCAGTGAGAGGCAAAACACTTCAGGGGAGAGGAGGGGCATCTGGAAGGGGGTATTGTTTATACCAGCTTTGTAAAATGCCAGAGAGGTGATATCCCTAGCCAGGGATTGCTGGAAATTAAAAGCAAACATGGAAGCTGAGGATGTAGCAAAAATAAAAAATACAAGGTTTGAGAGGGAGGCAAATTGATAAGTGTAAGATCAGTGGAATAGTAATGTCTACACCTAACCAGGGGATAAGATATAGTGATTATGTTTCACCACAAAGTAAAAAGACAAATGTTGCAAGTCTCTAATAAATTAAAGGGGTGGTTCACCTTAACTTTTAGTATGTTATAGAATGTTCTATTCCTAGCAACTTTTAGCTTTCAAATGGGGGTCACTGACCCTGACAGCCAAAAACTATTGCTCTGTGCAAATGTATTAATATTGTTACTTTGTATTACTTACTATGTACTAATTAGCCCCTCTCCTATTCGTATTCCAATCTTTTATTTAACCCACTGCTTGGTTGCTAAGGTAAACAAGACCCTAGCAACCAGATTGCTACTGAAATTTCAAACTGGAGAGCTGCTGAACAAAAAGGTAAGTTCAAGGAGAACAACAATGCTTTGTAAGCATTACAGAAAGGCAGTGACATAACTGGGGAGCCACATTCCCCATTCCTTCCTTACAAGGGAATAGATTGGGTGCTTGGGGGTGGAACATGGAAAAGAACCTGGAGACACCTTAACTGGTGTCTGCAGTATGTCCCTTATTTTACCATGTTATTCTCATGTTAAAGGGTCTTAAATGTGTGTTTTCACAAGTGTGCCTGTGACACCCATCCTGATTTTTCAGTACAATTGCACCCAGTTTTGCTCCAATAATAAGCACATTTGTGCATGTTTTGTTGCATTGGTTGCAATTGTGTTGGACACAACTTCATTTGTTGACATGATAAAATTGTGGGAGGAAACACTTCATTGTGGGTAAAAAACATGGCAAATTACATCCCTAATTGCACTTTGCACACTGCACTTGTGTAAGTAAATAACCCTTAAAAGTTCACTATATCACTTTGAAAATAAATAACAAGAAAATAATTGCTAATAATCTCTGCACCTTATACCATTAACAAAAGGGTACCTATGACTTTTTTCATTTTTGAAACATTTTGATGCAGTGGACAAACACTTGATTTAGTAAACAAAGTGCAAGTTGTGGTGCCAGACTTTCTGCTTAAATGGCATAATTTACGGTGAGCTGCATCAATGACACCATTAGTGTGCAATTCTGTAGGTTGTAAGCAAAATCTGTGCTTGTGTTTGTAAATTATAATACATGCACTCACCTTGCTTCTTGAAAGGAACAGTCTTGTAAATAATGTTATATGTACATTTCGGTAAATTACTTCCAATAAATCATGAACAGTGGTTTTGAGAAGCTAGGAAATCATAAAATGTGCGGTCCTATTAGTGAACCAAGTTATTTTGAAGCTGTTTACTATTATGCTGAAAATTTTGGGTACAATATTAAATTGTGGATAAAAACATTGGCAATTTGCACTATTTAGTACTTTGCACATAGCACTTCTTCATAAATAAGCCCTATTTAGTGCATGTAATGTTAACATCAGAAACTATAGGGCCCCATACAAGTTATTTATATGGGACCGTGATCACAAGCACCCAGTAACTAAATTTTGGCCACGCCCCTTGTGTGAGCAATATAAACAGCTAATGTTACTCTACAATAAGCAATTTATATGAGGATTTCTATTAAGTTATGGGCTAATTAACGGTCAGTTAAGTAGGGACAAGCAGAGCCTGCCCTAAGTTTAAACCCCACACTCCTTACTGCTCCTGCTCTGCACTGTCATTGGTTGATATGTAGGTTGCATAAGTCAAGCCAGGTACTGCCTCAAGTCTCTTCACTCCATTTCGGAGAACAGAAACCTGCAGCTGCCCTGAACAATATAGCATGGACTGCATTAGACAGTGCTATATTCATGAGGGGAAGGAGGGGGTGAGACTCATAGACATCCCCCCATCCCACCTCCACCCATCTTCTTATGGTGCCCATACACAGAAAGATCTGTTCCTTTGACAAACATAGCCAAACAAGTGGATGTTTTCTCAATAAGCCCTACTTAAGGTGGGAGAAATAGGACTGATCCAGTTGTTTGGCCCTTGGATCACATTGACAGGATACAGGCCTTCTGGACAAGGACTGCATCAACGTGTCAGTGCACTCCTTGCCCAAAGGGATTTTTAAGCCTGCCCAATCATCATCTGGCCAATTTTCATCCAGATATCAGTCAGGTAGGCATGTCTGAGGTCCCCATACACAGGCCAATAAACTGCTGACTGTCAGCAGCTTTTATTGGCCCATGTATGGCCACCTTAACTTGCACCAGATTTTCAATTTAGCACAAGGAGCAAAGAGCAGCATTCCCTGGGGTGTGTCTGTTATATGAGCACTAAAGGGTAGGATCTTGCTCCTCATGACTTAATAAGCCTATGACTTACTATAAATAAATACTATTAGAAAAGGGAGTAATAAGCAACTCTCAGGAGTAATACGCATGGTGTTGCACAGCAAATTATCCAAAAACAGGTATACTGAATCCTTTAGAGGAAAAATCTGCATTATCTGTTAGTGGGACATTGCAGTTATCAAAAACTGTAGCCACAGATTAGACATAGGCAATATCTACAATAAAAGTAATGTTAATTATTTCAGCTATTTATGCATCATTTTTTACAATAATCTTAAAGCCCCCAGCCCACTTGCAATGAGTTCCCTTTTAACTCTTTTTGATTAATAAATAAGGCATGAAACTAGAGGTTTCATTTGTTCTATGGACCATGCATATGTTAATCAGCAGAATTGTCATGTACAAAGCTGATATATGCATTTGAGGCTGAGCTAAATAGGACACACTGAAAATTGACACACCTCAAAACTAAAACAATTGACTTACTGGTATCTTTTTGATTCCATGGGGGTCTTAACAAACACCTTCCTACCTGCAGGTGTTTGAATCAGCCACATTTTAGGTGTAATTATGCTGCAGGATAAAAAATCCAGTGTCCCCTGCAGAGAGGTCCTTTAGACCAATTCGGCAGCTTATCTGCCCGTGTATGGGCACCACTGACAAGCCTCCCCGAAGTTGGCCAGATCTTGATCAAACAAGTTTGATTTTTCCATTGAATCAGGGACTACATCCGCTCATTAATCCGGTCCCCTATGCAACTGCAAGTATGCCCGCCATTTTTACTCAACTGTTTGCGTCCCCTCACCTGCCCCTCTTTAGGTGGCCATACATGCACCGATATTATTATACGTGTATCGGTGCGTGTATGGCGCTAGATGAGGCAACCAATCTTGGTCGTAGGAAAGATCATAATTGTAATGCGTATGGCCACCATTAGATTGAGAGCTGCCTAATACGCTCTGAAAAAGAGTGAAGAGGCCTGCGGTCATTTACACATTGTAGGACGGAACCTGCAAAGTTCAGAAAAATGGCTGAATGGGGCCTTTTTTTGCACTTTGCATGTTGTGTCCTGAATTGTAAATGAGGCCTTTTACATCTTTCAGTTTATCTCTTTAATTTACCTTCCTGCTCCCATGAAACCCTTATCTTACCCCATGTGTTATTCTAATAAGAATGCCTGGTATTCGTTCTGCCTAATTCTGGTCACATACTGAAAGAATGTGACTTGACAAACAGGTGAAGTAACATTCCCAGAGTATCTGAATAGAACCACCACACCACCCTCATTCCTAAAACTAAAACATGCTTTAAGTAAAAGACATAAACACACTGAATACATACTGTGTAGGGATTTTTATCTAGTATATATAGGCCCTGGCTGTGCTCTACAGAATCTTATAAATTAAGAAGAATAGTGTGCCTCAATGGGACAGGTAGAATCCAATAAAAGAGCATTACTTGTAAATAAACTGTGTGAAAAGTAGGCACTACCCAGAGTTTACAACTGCCTATACAGGTATGGGACCTGTTATCCAGAATGCTTGGGACCTGGGGTTTTCCGGATAAGGGATCTTTCCGTAATTTGGATCTCCATAATTTAAGTCTGCTAAAAATTATTTAAATATTGAATAAACCCAATAGGGTTGTTTTGCCTCCAATAAGGATTAATTATATCTTAGTTGGGATCAAGTACAAGGTTCTATTTTATTATTACAGAGAAAAAGGAAATCATTTTTAAAAATTAGAATTATTTGCTTATAATGGAGTCTATGGGAGATGGCCTTTCCGTAATTTTGAACTTTCTGGAAAACCGGTTTCCGGAAAAAGGATCCCATACCTGTATAACTAAATGTTTAGTTAAAAGACTAAAACAAGACTTGTTGAGACAGTGTATCTTTGGGAGGCTCTTTATGGGGTGGGTGCAAGACAGAGGCTGGGAACTGTGCAATGCAAAAGGGCAATTATTGAAAGGCCTGTATAAAGAGAGGAGGGAGATCTTTTTTCAGTTAATCTTTAGATCCACAAGCATTAAAGTACACCTTTATTACTTTGTTTGTATTATGTCAACAGCAGTATTCTAAGTCACTTCATAATTAGTCTTCATTTTTTATTTTTTTTGGCCCACACATGCTTGAAATTTCAGCTGCTATCTATTAGCTGGAGGGGGGGGGGGGGACTAAACGCTATTAAAAACAGTTTTTATCTGGTTGTTTATGTTTTCTGCACCACTGGTTCTGACTTATGAAATAAAGTAACATAAGCCAGCTAATCAAGAACTGACATGCAGCAATGTTCCCTCCAAGCTGTGCACTAGTGCGCACTTACATATATTTTGAGACCAGCGCACACAATAAATTGTGGGTCGCACAAAGAATTTTGTATTACGCATACTGTTTTTTTTTTTAAATGCGCACACTGTTTTAAAAATACATTTTTTGTGTACACAGCCAACAAGAAATTAGAGGGAACATTGGCAATAAGGTTGAGTAGCTCATTATAACATTGATCATAGTATGAGTAAATGCAATAGGGACTGTGTGTGAATGATAATCTCTATAAAGCACTGCAAAAAATGTGTCTGCGCTGAGGAAAATGTGTATATATACCAGTCATTTGGTGTATTAAGTATTGCTATATTGCAGTACACAACTAACTATTGGACAGATTTACTAAAGGTCATGCTTTTTCCCTGGTGTTTAAACTACAAATGGCATTTTTCCTACAGGTCAGATTTTTACCAGTTTGCTGCTTTAGGTGGCCATACACACTGTGATCTGCCCATTAGGTGACCTCACCCAAAGACATCTGACTAATTTGATTGTTTGTCTCTAGGGCCAAATTATTAAAACGGAGGGCACAGGCGCCGTTGGACCAAGGAATTCAAAAAGGAGCCGATGCAGTCCCAAATCTGATGGAAAGTCAAACCTGCCCAATTTTAAGCCAGATGTTGGTTGGGTTGGCCCATAAGGGATGCCTATACACAGGCCCGATTTGTGGAGAGGCCACAAAGGCCCGGGCCTAGGGTGGCAGAAATTTAGGGGCGGCATGACGCCCCGCCGCAACTAAATTTTTACATTTTGCTCCCATACGGAGCAATGGGGACCTCTCACCACTACTCCGTATGGGAGTTTAAATGTATACGCATGCGCGCTCGCTGCCGCGGGGGTGTGTGTTCCTGCATGCGTACTCTGGGAGGGGGGGAAATCTGCCCCTGTATGGCCACCTTTAGTCTTTTCAGTCGTTTGTTTTTCCTGCCCATTTGAGACCTTGGCCTTTGGCTACTTGGAGTGCCAGAGCCTATTATGAATCCCAATCTATCTGTAGATGCCTGTGTTGACTACAATTCTTCTATACTATAGTACATTTGGCATTCTTGCCGCCCTCATGGGAGAGCTAGAATCTTGCGCGTTCGCACTTCCTGAGTAGCCAGGAGCACTATATGTCACAGAGGGAACATAGATATATAAACAATGCATTCAGAATAATAACATATAACATGAAGCTGGTTCCTATTTTATATACATGAGGTTGATTTTCGTAACCACTGTTGCTACTTGGTTTAAAACAATACTAATAATTTGTAAATTAGCCTGTTTTTTTCCCAGAAATCTTTTGACCATCTGAGTCAACTCGAATGTCATAGAAACATAGTTACATTGTTTAGTACCTGGGAAAAAAGAGATATTATTGCCACAACTTTTTTATGAGTTAGAAAGAACAGAGTTTTTTTTTACAGTTTATTTCCAATTGTTTTATTTCAGTGAGAGTAATTTCAGAAAATGGCTGAAATCTCTTTTGTGCTATTGGGTTTCAAATGTAAGTTTATAGACTTTTTCACTCATAGACAGTTGTGGGGGAAATTCAGATAGTAACTACAGTATTATGAGGTATGTTACATATGTGGGTTTCGGAGCAGAGATATCAGGGTGATAAGACATGTATCTGGGGGAAAGGAAAGAAGTTCAGGGTGTGTAGAATGGGGGAGGGAGGTGAATTTCCAGAAGGACCACATTCCTACCCCTCTCTAGTTTTCTGATTGGCCTGTTTAAGGCAGGTGAAACTAACTGGAGAGACAGAAATCTGTTGACTTTGGCAGTTCTAGGCATTGTAGAAGCAGGTTGGAAACAAGTGCAGTCACAGAGAGACATCAGCATGCAGCTCCTGGGGATCATCACCGTGCTACTTCTCATCTCTGGTGCCATAGCTCGTAAGTTTGGACATTTTCACGTACCTTTCATCTAATAAGAGCTTCAGGGAGATTGAGCATATAGATTTATAAATGCAATGAAAAGTAGCTTCTCCTAAAGCTGCCTTATGCTGTTAGAAGTCTTAGGGAAATTATAATATTCTCAAATTATCAGAAAATGTTACTTTTTAAAAGAATGGGTCTTTCAACAGATGTTTTTTTTCTATAGCTTATTTTTAGGTGTTATATATAAAATCTATGAATAACTTGTGAAATTGTTATCCTTACGATTGATACTTAGTGATGTAACTTGTGTCGCATGACTATCTATAACATATATAATTTGTATAAAGTGTATTCCCTGATGTAAGATCCAAGCATACTAGACCCCAGGGTCATAAGTTCCTTGTTCTGAGGCCCTGCCAAAATAAAAATTTCCAGCCCCCCCCCAACCACCCCTAGCCTCACGAGTCTGTGCAATCCACACATCCAGCTATTGGCCCCTCTGACAGTAGTTCAGGGGTACTGCAGTCAGTGGCTCCTTGGCAGAGGGGGCACCAAGATGGAAAAGCATGATTAGCAGGTTGTGAACAGGGTGAGGCTTGCAGTAGATTGAGGGTAGAGTTTTCACATTAGTGGGGTGTGGCTGTTCAGATCAGGGGCGTGGCTATGCATGTTAGGGGCCTGTTTTTCCCCATTTGAGATCCTTTATACTTGTTGGCAGAGCTCACCACCCAGGGAACCCAGGAGACAAATATGCTAATAATTATTAGTCACAGGGTCTGCATCCCTGGTAGTTACACCAGTGATACCAGTAACCTTGAAAATGTTTTCTTGTTTTAACTATGGGATTTTCCCATATATGTTTGTTTGTTTGTTTTTTGCCAAGGACCACCAGTATAATTTCTGATAACTAGAATGATCAGCATTATTATTGTTAAGAATTACAAACTATATAAATATGTTTAAATAATAGGTCACTAGCAGATTCATCCTAATGATACCATAATTCCACTTGGCTTGAATGGCTCCTTCAAAGTATAGTCTAATTACCTACTAAAATTGTGGCTTATATCAGAGGCATAGCTAGAGTTAATTAACCTTTTATGTAGACTTTTGGTCAAGGGACTTTGTCTTGATTTCCCCAAATTGCAATGCCCCTTTTCATATAACAGCATGTGCACTGGAATAAAAGCAAAATAAATGACAAGAAAACACTGTTTTTAAGTGAAGTGTGGTAAGGAATATATTACAGAACAGCACTGCTCTACATCTTAATAATCTCTTTTTTTTTCTTTTGCAGAGAATGTTTCCCAGGCGACAGGGGTTCTTACTCCACTTGCTACATCTGCTATATTTGCTTTTCCAGACTGCACTTACTCAGGACAGACTGTTAGCTTGGTCATAACTAACAGCACATCTACTGCTACTATTATACAAAGTATGATAATTTCCTATTTACAATATTTTTAAAGCAGCCGTCAAACTGGATTTCACCTATACCATTCAGTTCCAGTTATGTAATGTGCCACAGTACACAATTACAATTTATAACTATAGGTATGGGATCTATTATCCAGAATGATTAGAACCTGGGGTTTTCAGGGTAATATATTTTTTCATAAATTAGATCACCATACTTGTGTGTGTGTTTTTAAAAACGGTGTGCTCAAGTCAGAATGAATTCAAAATTTTGTGTTTTCACACAAAATTCTATGTGCACATCTTAATTTGTTTTGGGTGCTGGCCTCAAAATTTAGAGGGAACATTGCTTATGGCTACTCAAAAAGATAAATGTTAAATAAAAACAGTTGTTTTTCCACCAACATGGATTTATTCATCTTAGTTAGGATTAAGTACAAGGTATTATTTTATTATTACAGAGAAAAAGGAACTACTTTTTAAAAATTAGAATTATTTGCTTAAAATGGACTCTATGGGAGATGGCCTTGCTGTGCTTCGCAGCTTTCTATATAGTGGGTTTTTGGATAAGAGATCCCATACCTGTACTTATTAGGGCAGTGGCACATGGGGAGATTAGTCACCTGCAGTTAAATTTCTGCTCTCCTCCAAATGCCTTCCCACAAGCAATAAAGAAAATTGCAGGTGGGATGGCAAATGCCTTGCTTTGTTTTCCAAAGTTGAGCAAAGTTTCCTTTGTAGCTGAGATTTAAAAGTGTTTATCTCCCAGTGTGCCGCTACCCTTAAAGGGATACTGTCATGATTTTTATGGTGTACTTTTTATTTCTAAATGACACTGCATAGCAAATAATTCACTACCATTTGAAATTTCATTTTTTGAAGCAACAAATGAATTTTTTTTAGTTTGGTATGTATGCAATGATTTCAGTGCATTGTGTCTGATTCTGAGCTTTCAGAAGTGCCACACATTAGAACTGCTTTCAGATAACCTTTTGTTTCTCCTACTCCCATGTAACTGGATGAGTCCCAAGCAGGACTTGGATTTCTTACTATTGAGTGCTATTCTGATATCTACTGGGAGCTGCTATCTTGCTACCTTCCCATTGTTCTGCAGATTGGCTGCTGGGGGGGGTAGAAGAGAGGGGGGTGATATCACTCCAACTTGCAGCTTATCACTGAAGTTTATCAGAGTACAGGTCAGATGGCTGTGGCACCCTGGGAAATTAAGAATATGGCTAGCCCCATGTGAAATTTCAAAATTAAATATAAAAATAACTGTTTCTGTTTTTAAATGCTGGATTCTGCTGGAGAAGCTCTATTAAGCGATGTGTTATGAAAAAAATATTTTTACATAACATTATTCCTTTAATCATTAGAAAAATTGTCACAAAGTAATAAAAAAATAATTTCTCATACCAACTAAAACTTGCTGTTATAGCTAATAAATTATCTAATAAGCAATATATCCACATTTATCTACAGACATTGCTGTTACAACCGTCCTAAGCAAGTAATTCCACAATGTTAATTTCCCATGTGAGTTCAGCCCAAGAACAGACAGGGCCCTGCTGCCTGCGAAAGAACGTGCCTGAAAAATACCTGTATTGGCGCAAAGCAGAATCAGTTACTCACGCAACTGAACAAAAAAGCATGAGAAGGCAATTTCAAAGTACCCAAGTAAACTTTTTTTACCAGCATCAATTCATACCAACAGAAAGATATTTTCAGGCACTTTTTCGCTTAGCCAACAAAGTACACCTTCTGTTCTTACCCTTACTGATATCTCTGTACAAATTAATTGCATGCCTTTGAAAATGCAGGTTATAGTTACTGAAAGCAAACCTAATTTGGCAAGCCTTTTAAGTACAGCACCCTTATATACAAATATCAAAACTGAATCCTATATTCTGAATAAGCAACCTTTGGCATGAGTTGAAAGGTACAAAAAACAAAGGATATATGTGATGAAACAGCTGGAAGAAAATCCCCATGCCCTGCATTAATGTCACATACTGATACATCATTTGGATCATACATTTTGTTCTTGGTCAGTATTTCTCCAGGATAACCTATTGTGTCTTGTTTCTTGCAGATGCTACCTTCCAGGTACCACAGTGCCGCCTTAAACGTGATATTGTTGTGATTAATAATGGACAGTCCGGTAATGTGCAGACTGTCAATGTGGGCTACCAGATCCAAAACCTACAGCCAGGTACCAACTACATGTAAGTATCTCACCTGATCAGCCTGTAATCCTGTATAGCTAAAAAAGAGAAACATTACACTACATATATCAAGTGTGGCCATAAAAGGCTGTGGGGTCAGGTGCACCTCTTGAAACGTGATCAAATAAACTTTTACTATGATGCACACTGATTTTCTGAGATAATTTTTTATTTGATTTTATTTTTCTATTTTTATTTTTTTTTTAAATATTCTGCCTCCCTTTACCTCCAATCTTGTATAGCTGAACCTGAAGGCCCACTGCAGTCCCTCTGGAGCTCTGTACCCTATTCCAAGACAATGTACTTTACCCTTTTTATGTACAATGAAAGGAGAACTAAACCCTGAAAATGATTATGGCTAAAATGCCATATTTTATATACTGAACTTACTGCAAAAGCCTAAAGTTTTAGCTTCTCAATTGCATCAATGATCCAGAACTTCAAACTTGTCATGGGGGATCCCATCTTGGAAAGTGTCAGCAAAACGTATATACTAAGGGGCACATTTACTAACCCACGAACGGGCCGAATGCGTCCGATTGCGTTTTTTTCGTAATGATCGGTAATTTTGCGATGTTTTCGGCGTCTTTACGATTTTTGCGTAAAAATGCGAGTTTTTCGGCGTCTTTACGATTTTTGTGTAAAAACGCGAGTTTTTCGGCGTCTTTACGATTTTTGCGTAAAAACGCGAGTTTTTCGGCGTCTTTACGAAAGTTGCGCAAAGTCGCGATTTTTTCGTAGCGTTAACACTTGCGCGCAAAGTCGCGCCTTTTTCGTAGCGTTAAAACTTAAAAGGCGCGACGTTCCGCGCAAGTTTTAACGCTACGAAAAAATCGCGACTTTGCGCAACTTTCGTAAAGACGCCGAAAAACTCGCGTTTTTACGCAAAAATCGTAAAGACGCCGAAAAACTCACGTTTTTATGCAAAAATCGTAAAGACGCCGAAAAAATCGCAAAAAATACGAAAAAGTCGCAAAATGTTCGTTTCCAATCGGAATTTTTCCAATTCGGATTCGAAATCGTGTCTTAGTAAATCAGCCCCTAAGTGTGCTCTGTGCAGCTGTTGATAATCTTAGGGGTCTTCACAAATTATCAAGCAGAAAATGAGATTGGACTATAATTTAAGCTGATGCTTCAAGGCTGATGATTAAATGCTGATGCTAATTGCATTGGTTTCTGAACTGCTATGTAGTAATTATCTGGATTAATTATTAATCAGCTTTATATTGAGATATTTATATTCTATATATACAGTATATTGTGCATTGGTCCCTAAGCTCAGTAGAAAAGAAAATGGGGAACTATTGGGGGCATCTTTGGAGGCACAGATCTTCCCAGCTAAAGGGTTGTGGTTGCCTTGGGCTGGTACAGAAGCCCAAAACATAATGCAGAACATTTCTAGCCTACTTCTTTAGTCATACTTTAGTTCTCCTTTAATACCCATTAATAGATAAATAAAGTAATGTTGTAGCAGATAATGGTAATTGCCCTAGCAGTGTCAAGTGATATAAGAACCCCCACTTATACGTATACATGATAAGTGGAAAGAATGAATGGCATTCTTATACAATATATAAAAAAAAATCTAGATTTTAAATGGTGAATATTTTATAGGAGAACATAATCAATTTTCTCCCGGTGCATTATCTTATTTTACTTAACTGGGCAACAGAAGACAAAACACATTCTTTCACATATGCTGAAATGCTGACTTTTCAACAAGAATGTAGGTTAGTGGTTGTTGAACTGTTTGTGTTCGTTAGTTAGGACCCTTAGCTAATAACAAGTTTATAGATATAAGTGTACCAGTCTTTAAGACAGTTTCAGTAGTATCCAAGACTTAAAATATGTTTTTACCCCATATCTAAACATAATTAGACCTTCTGGCATTTAAGGTATATGTAGGACAGTAAATTATTCTCCCCAAATCTCACTCTAATTGGCCTTTAGGCTGAGCCCCTCCTCCATCACTGCCAGTGCACCCAGAGGGCATGTTTGGGAAGCATTGGTGTAGCTTAAAGGCCATAGATGCTCTCCTCTGTATAGATATTTTATCTAAGTATGAATTACCAAAGTTAATAATACTGTAATATGCAGATGTTAGTGTATAAATAAAAGTGTATAGGTTCAGGGACAACTACAGGTATAGGACCCATTATCCAGAATGTACGTGACCAAGGGTATTCCGGATAAGGGGTCTTTCCGTAATTTGGATCTCCATACCATAAGTCTGCTAAAAAATCAATAAAACATTTATTAACCCCAAAAGAATTGTTTTGCATCCAATAAGGATTATTTATATCTT